>NC_072732.1:32982038-33302582 GCF_026930045.1 Uloborus diversus
AAACGTTTTCGCCATGAAGACACGCAAAAGCAAGCACAATATTTCCAAAATTTACAGAAACTCCTAACAGAATAGAAAACGTACAAAAACATATCCATAGATAGGATGCTAAGTGCATGATGATTTCATTTGATTTGTCAATAGAATTTTTCGCAACGTGCATCAATTTTTCAAAGCTTCTAAGATTTTTTTCCGCCTTGCTGATTTAAAACTTGCGCAAGAAAACTGAAATACATTAAACCTTGCACAGCATTCTATCAATATCAAAACCTTGATCTTGCTGAACCTCAGGATGAGCGCAGCAGTTTCAGCGTGTACCTCAGACACATGGAATTGAGACCTCAAACTTTACACCTCCTCCTTCAAGCTGATTAAAAGGGAAAAGAAGGGTGGTGCATAGAGAGATGGAAATGCAATTCACAAACAAACCATTAGATTAAACTTTATCTCGGAAGCGCTCTGCTAGATTTAACACCAGCTGTTCTGTTGCACTTATCGGTAACTTCAATAAGCCTAAAGTCCAGGCTCTCAACAAGAGTTTTATCAGCACAAGGAAATGCTTGCGAAACCAGTTGCACACAGTATCAGTTTTACCGAAAGAGGAGTGCATCCTTATCAAAGAATGCTGTCGTATAATGGTGATCCGACTCATGGTGTTTACAGAGGTTCAGAGATGACTTGGGAAACTCGGTTACACACGTGGCTTCGATGTAAGAAAAATGAATCTACATAAAATATAGTGGCAGTATTTAAACGAATAACTATAAAATTACCACTTCATTACATGCAGGGGTGCTCATCCCCCCAAGTTCAATGGCGCAAATCCCCCCCCCCCCCCCAATTTTTCTCAACCCTCTTTCCCTTTTTTATTTATATCTCTCTTTTTTAAATTTATTATTTTTTAAATATTTTTATATATATTTTTTAAATATTTTTTATTTATTTATTTGTTTTTAATTATTGTTATTTTATTAGAAAAGTTCTGTGCTTCGCCAATGACATACTTACATACACACAAACAAATAAATAAATGAAATAAAATACAAACAAAATAAAATAATTTAAATTAAAAATAAATTAATAAATAAATTTAAATAAATTAATTTTTAAAAATTTGAAAATCCCCCCAAAAATTTTCTTTGCGCAACTTGCGCCATAATCCCCCCCCCTGTGGGCACCCCTGATTACATGCAATATACCTACATCCCAGTTATGACATTTAGAGACTGCAGTTTCGTACTTATTATGGACTCTTTAGTCTTCTTCTTTCTAATGGGGCAGCGTTAGGCTATTTATCCTTTCACAGACTTATTGCGATCCACCGATAAAGCATCTAATCTTTCATGTGCTATGGATTAAGGCACGGGCGTCAGTGGTACAGATAATTTTGACGGTCAGTTTCCACCAGATGGAGGCACCTGGGTTCTCGACGCGTTACTGCAGTGGCGATTTAATTTTGCCGAGGGCATTCAAAGCCAATAACCTAGGAATCTGCTTAATCATACGACATGGGCGCTGACGATTATCTGCATCTCAAAAATCCACCGACTGGTAACTACGGATCAGGACCACGGAGCAGAAGGTCAGCGTCATAAAACCACGCCACCAAGCCGTCGGACTCATCAGTCTCGAACAGTCAGTAACCAAACTGGAGGCAGATGTTCTCTCATTGAGGCTGAGATCACCAACAAACGGGCGGCTAAAATGAATTTAACATATCAGCGAAAGTACGCAACCAATTGTTCTGTTTAACTCATAAGATCACGAAACTGCAGTCTCTGGATGTCATAACTGGGCTGTCGGTATATTGCATGTATCTTGCGCCTTATCCCAGGCTTAAGGAAGGTAGCTTGCTGCTTAATACTGCGTAATTGTTTACTTATATGATTTAACTCAACACACGCAATAGTTTTATTATGTACCTACTCATTATTAAATTTGATTGAAACCAAGGGCTTATCCAGCTCAAAATGGAAGGGGGAAGATCCCTTCATTTGGGAAAAAGTCTTTTTTTCGTGGAGAGTTAGTGGAATAGGGAAGTGATTAGTGCCACTATATTACCTTGTGTTACCTTCATAGCGGTATTGTTATGGTAAATAAACTTAACACCAATAACTTTCACTTTTCAATGAGCTCGTTAAGAAATACCACACTCAAAGTCAGGCCCCAAGTTACAGAACCAAACTCGTATATAGTTTTGGAAATTAAAGCAACTTAACTATCTGTTATTCTTTACTTTCTCTCTCTCTCTTTTTTTTTTTTTTTACTTCCCTTTACATAGGAAAAGAAGTATTGTATTCGCAAAAAAAAAAAAAAAATTCACTCAAAAATCGGCCTTAATTTCCATTTTGCTCTCCCCCAAATGAATATTGAGTTTTTTTTCAACCCGACCACACGTGGATATATGCCTAAGAACGTATAAGACACCCGAAATATCCATTTTGACGATCCCCGAGTTAATTACAACGAGGTTTCTCGTGACATCCGTATGTACGTATGTATGTGCGTATGTACCTCGCATAACTCAAAAACGGAATATCCTAGAAAGGTGAAATTTGGTACGTAGACTCCTAGTGGGGTCTAATTATGCACCTCCCCTTTTGGTTGCATTCGGATGTTCTGAAGGGGGTCTTTTACACCTTTCTTGGGGGAAATCATTGCTAATTTCAGTGCAAACTCAAGTGGTGCTATAATTTGGCAAACACTTGGCGATGCATCGCCAAACTTTTGGTCGCCAAGTTTTGTCACCAACTTGGCGAAAAATTTGGCGTTTTTTTTTTTTTTTTTTTTTTGAAGGTTTTTTAAATCTGGATTCATTTTGGCCATATTTAGAAAGTTAACTATCGAATCACATTAAAATTGCCAATGTTGGGAGAACTTATCGGTATAAAACGTTTTCTTTGCTTCGGTTCGCAACAAACTTGAGGTGAAAATATTTAAAATGTTTCTTTGCTTTATCCGGGGCACTATTATCATTAAATTGGAGTAAAAGGAAGTCACGTGATGCACACGTCAGCTCGTTTTATTTTAGAAATTTTTATGAATTTATTTATTTATTTATTATTAGTATTATTATTTTTTTTCTGGTTTTATTTGAAAAAAAAATCTTGTTTTATAAGGGCGGGCAGTTGTTCTCCCTTGCACCTCCTCCCTCCCCCTCTTAATAGGCCCGTGATTGAAATAAAGATTTCCTGCACCAAAAGTACACATATCAACCTGTTGAATGTAAAAAAGAAGCATTCTCGAAGTTTCTTGTCAAATAAACCGCATTTTTGCCCATTAGAACAACAACAGGTTCCGACCAATTTGAATGATCAACAAATACTTCTGCTCCTTCAATCACCTTAAGTATACTTAACTAACCTAAATGAATCATTCGTTATTCAACTAACTTAAGTTCCAAAACTTCGTTTTTTTTTCTTTTTTTCTTTTTGCTGTAGCGAAACATTTGAATTTTTTTTTTTTTCCTCTTGAGAACACGACTGATGTCTTTACATGTTGATAAGTAGATAGAACATAATTTATGGTATAAATATACTTGAGATAACCTTGAAGGGAAGATAATGTTATTAGTATAATGTTAATTTAGCTTCCCATAAATTTAGATTTCATCATTTGGCAAGTACTAATCATAATTTTCGCAATTTTATGATGAAAGAGGTCTTACTAGATTATTAGTAGATTTTTTTCGCGACCTATTTATCCGCATTTCTTTCCAAAGATTCTTATAATACCGCTAAAATTAATTGCCATTTTTGATACTTTATTATCCTTCTTAAGGGGACACTGGACATTCAAAAGAAAGAAATTTCTTTTAAAGAAGAAATTCTTTTTAATTTTTTTAATTTATTTGAATATGAGGACAATTTTGTGAGTTTTGTTTTATTTATTATAGTATAGAGAATGACTTAAAATAAGTTTCAGTGTTGTGAAATCAAAATAATTACGCAAGGGACTTTTCAAAGTTTTGTTAATTATCGTTTAAGTTATTTACATTTTTTTAAATAATTGGTCTTCTAATTAAAATTTTTTAATGAAATTTTATAATTAAGCTTGTACCTGTGTTTAAAGTATATAGTTAAAATTTCATGCAAATCCATCAATAATTAAAAAAGTTTGTTTTCAAGGTACAGTGTCCCCTTAAGATGGGTTTTGTCCTCAGTACACGAAATTAATTTCTATAATTAGTTCAGATCTTTTGTAGGTAACGGTGTAATTCAACACGAATAAAGGAAAGAAAATGTGTCAAGACAATCAGCTATCAACAAAAACAGTAATTTAAATTAAAGAATTAATTTATAGTAAATCATAGTATGATATCGAACAGGCGAAACAAGGCACCAACCTGAGCGGAGAAATTTTTAACCCATCAAATTGGAGTTAAGAAATTGTATATTTTAAGTTTAGAACATAAAAATATATGTAAAAATTAGTTTAATCAGGCACAAAGATATAAAGTATATGTGTACTTTTTTAATATTAACTAGGGGGCTCTGCCTCCTGTTCGCTAACGCTCACCAACCCCCGAAGATTGCTTCGCAATATTATTTGATTCGCAAAAGATTTAAACCGTCAATTAAAAAGAAACAGATTAAAAACGCATTATGTTATTAAAACGCGTTATGTTATTTAAACGCATTATGATTTAAAAATGCATCTTCCCCGGATTTCAAAATAATTTGTAGCGACTTGCAGAGCGATAAGGGCTAGGAGGCTCCTGAGCATTGCAAAACTGCAGTTGTGTACGTTTGAAAAGTCGCTTTCATATTCGTGATCTCTAGTAATATATTTTGCTCTTTAGCTCGGAGCTTGAAATGAGTTGAGCTTAGAGATGAAAACAGTCGGGAAAAAAACCCGGAAAAATTCCGAATAAAAACGGAACAAAACCGTTTTTTCTGGAGGGGTTATTTTCACTTCGGAAATGTTGCACAAATGAATTTTTTCAATTTTTCAGGAAGTTTTAATTGAAATTTTCAGAAAAAGTGATTAGAAATTTCTCATATTTTAAGTTCTGATGCAATTTCCTCCACCTTACCCCCTCCT
The DNA here is from genome assembly GCF_026930045.1 of Uloborus diversus. Classification (NCBI taxonomy): domain Eukaryota; kingdom Metazoa; phylum Arthropoda; class Arachnida; order Araneae; family Uloboridae; genus Uloborus; species Uloborus diversus. The sequence continues at coordinate 32,987,082 of NC_072732.1, forward strand.
TGTATGTTAAAATACTGTCTAACTTTGATATGCAAGTTCTTGTACGATAGTATAGTTTGCATTTAGATAAAAAAACATTCAATACTTTCGAAAAAAATAAACCAATATCCTTAGTGAAGAATTTATTTTCCTTCTTCATAAAACAAACAAACATAACTTTAATCACAGAACAATGTTTCTGCTGACTGTGCGAACCAAATGTACAAGGTACGGCAAAAAAAAAACACACAAAACATAATAATATGAGAAGACCTTTAGCAATGAATAAATTAATTGGTTTCAAACTAGCCGCCTTTTGAAGTAAAAACAAAGGTGCAACTGATTGAAAATTTTCATTCAAGGACCGTAAATCCTTTAATCAATCCTATTCCCTATAGAGCAATTGGTTTAGAGAGTCCAAACTTAATTGTAGTTTAGGGTAGACCTTTAACTTAAAAACAGGCCATACAGTGTAACAAATGTGATTGAGGTCTAGCGAGTAGAGCTTCCACTCTAAAGATGATATCAAGTCAAAAACAGTGCGTCTCGCGCCACTCTTGTCTTTTTGGCCGCATGAACTGGTGTCAGTGGCAGATGCACAGCGGAAGGGGGGGATCGCCCCCCAAAAGGTTTGTCAATTTGAAACATTTCTAGGAAAAGCTCACCAAACCTCCCCCCCCCCCCAAAAAAAAAAGAAAACATGACAAAAAATCGCCTATAACTGTATTTTTTCGACTTGAATTCCAAAAATTTTTCAGGGGAGGGTTCCTGAGCACCCTATTTCCAATGTCATCAAAGATTGTCAAAAGCTTCAATTTTTGGAGCTTTTATTTCGAAAAAAATCGCCGGGGAAGATTCCTTGAATCATATTTCTTTACCTAATTTTATCAAAGTCATCCTACTATTACGTTTTTAAGACACCAGTTTCAAAAAACTTCCGCGGGGGGAAGACTGCAAAACTTCACCTCTTCCTAACATTACATAAAAAACTTAAACTATGTTTTTGGAGCTTTAATATGAACATATTTCGAGGAGGGGGAGAGTTTTGAACCTCATTCCTGTGCCAAATGTCAATAAAGAGGGCCTTCAATTGCGTTTTTAGGATTTCAATACCGAAAAAATTCCGGGAGAGAGCCCCTAAGCCTTAGCCATTTCCCTTACATCAAGGAAGTAACATTGTGTTTTTGAAGCTTCAATATCGAAAAGTTGAGAGACAGTTCCTGATCCCATCCTTTCCCTTAATGCTACCAAAGATGGCCAACAATCGCGTTTTCAAGACTCGATTTCGAACAGTATCCGGTGGAAAGATCCAAACCCCGTTCCTTCCTCCAATGTCATAAAAGATGCCATACAACTGCGTTTTCAGGGCTTCAGTTTTGAAACATTTCCAGGGTGGAGCCCCCAAGTTCTTCTTTCCTTATCTTTCAACATTATTCAAAGATCGTTTAAAACTGCGTTTTTTAAACTTCTTCATTGAAACATTTCTGTTGGTCATTAAAGATCTCTAAAATTTCGTTTTTGAAACTCTTATCTCATCCTTTCCTTTCGAACCACCACAGATGACAAAACAATTGTATTTTGAAAGAATCCCCTTTAACGGAGGGGGCCCTCTAAACCTTCCCTTCCTCCTACTAGCCAACGAAGAGCGTTTAAAAATGCGTTCCCCTAACAAAAAGTTTCGGGGGAGAGACCGCGAACACTCCTACTTACACGAGAATATTAAACAGCTCAAACAACAAACAAAACTATCTTCAAATTTGTTTACAAATACAATTTTTGTATTTCATTATGTTCGGTACGAAAACTGGAAAAAAGAGATGCCATCTTGATATTACAACTTTTCTCTTATAAGAAAAAAAAGTACAATTGAGGACCTAAATGGCCACTAAAAATACTTCACGAGTCCTCAAACGAATGAAAAGTTAAAAGTTTGAATTTGGATGATGAATCTAGAATACTATTAGAAATTCTTTCTCTTTTTTTTTTTCAATTTTTTATATTTGGTAGTCGAAACACTTTCATTCAAACTCTTTGAAACATAAACATATTTCAAAAAAAAAAAAAAAGTCATGCACCAATTCTTAAGCGTTTTTAAAATTTAGTTTTCATTGCCCACCTCCCCCTCCCCCTCCATGTAATGCGATGACAATTCGTCCCTCCAAAAAGGGATCGTCTGGATCCGCACTGACTGGTGCGGAGTCAAATTGAAATGTCCAGTCTACATTGCTGTGCTGAAGTGCTCTTAGGTCCACAGAAGTACAACAGCTTCTAAAATGTCCTTCTGGTATACTTTTTGATTCATTTTATGGCCCTCATCCACAGAGAAAAAACAGAGATTTTTTTCGCTTGTGCTGATTCTATCACAGACAAAGCCTGACTTCGGATTCTGGTGATGTTTTCCTGAAATGTTCACTGTTCGTTTTTGTACACTTTCCGGACATTGACTATAATTTCTAAGTCACTTGAAGCGGCATACCGCATCGAATACTGTTTGTCGAGGCACGACAAGCAAACGAACGGTCATTCTACTTGGTTAAACAACTTGAAAATAGCAGGTCTTTTGCTTAAAATTCGAAAACCTTCGACACCTAAACAAGCCATACAGTGTAATAAATGGGATTGAGGTCTAGCGAGTAGAGCATCCACTCAAAAGATAATATCATGTCAAAAAAAAAAAGCGCTTTGTACCACTCTTGTCTTTTTGGCCATATGAATCGGTGTGGAGTTAAAGGAAAATGTCTACAATGCTGAAGTGCTCTTAGGCCCACAGAAGTACAATAACTTCTAAAATGTCCTTCTGGTTCACTTTTTGATTCATTTTACGGCCCTCATCCACAAAAAAATAGAGATTTTTTTTCGCTTGTGCTGATTCCTTCACAGACCAAGCCTGACTTCGGATTTTGGCTATATTTGACATTTTTTAGTGTGCTTGGGTACAAACCAATTCTTAGTGTTCTGGGGAATATGAGCTGGTTGAATACTATCTCTTTCAGCGTGACCTTGCGGCCCGTCTCAAACGTTTTTGGCATCTTTGGAGTCATACAAAGGCCTGAACTTTTTGGAACTCGTAAAACTTCTGTTTGAGCTGTTTTTTCCCTTAGTCGCACTTATCGGTCACAAATTCCCATCTTACGAACAACTGCTCTCTTGGAAACCCAAGGATTGCATTGAACTCACTTTTGGATGACCTGACGATTAACTCAAATGTTCATTGTTCATTTTGTCAACTTTCCGGACATCGACGATCATTTCCAAGCCACTCGAAGCGACATACCGTTTCAAATACTTTTTACCGGGGTACAACAAGCAAACGAACTGTGGTTCTACTTGGTTAAACAACTTGAAAATAGCAGGTCTTTTGCTTAAAATTGTAAGAAAACCGAAAAACAATACATAAACTAGGAGATATATTGTAAATTATTTTCTGATAAAGTGAGAAACAAAAGTAAATAAGACACTCATAAAAATGAAATTACTTTACTTTCATTCGATGATGCAATCTTTGACCGAGGGGGCTTTTTTTTTTTTTTTTGCCGCATCCTGTATACTGCCGTGCTAAGCAAAAAAGTGGAATCTGCATTTGAGCTCAAGCAGGGAGATTGTTTTTTAAAGTTCGGCTCTTTCATATAGTTGTGTGTGATTCAGATGTCTTTTTTTTCTCCAGAATTTATTAAAAAAATAGTTCCTGATACAATGACCCAAAAACATTTTATTTATTAAATAAAATACGAAATATAGAAAAGCTTGGTTACAATAACTCACTTTTGTTCAAAAGTATAGGTATGTCTTCTTTTACTGCTGTGTTTAGCTCTACCGTATGAATAAACTGAACCTCCAGTTTAAGTTCTGGTTCAGCTTTAGAAATCATTACGCAGTTTTGGTTTGGGGTTTCTGTTGGAAAGGAAAAGAAAAACCAATTTAGTTTTTATTTGGACTGGATTGAAAAAAATCAAAACTCAATAGCTTTCATTTTCAGACAGTAAAGTTACAGTGTAAAGAAGGGAAATAACACTTATTTTTCTTTCAAACAATATCAATCATGTTTGAAAGTCAAAAATTACAATTATTATTTCAAGTTTCAAAATCGATCTAAAATAGAAAAGGTGATTTTTATAATGAGACACATATTACTCAATATTATTGGCTGAACGACGACGACTTGACTTATTTCTGGTGTTTGATCAAGAAAGTTCTCAGTTATAAAACAAAAAGTTTTTTTTTTCCTAATTAAACTTACTTTTATGTGTAATTCTGTTAAGCAGAAAAAGAAGATGTTTGGATTGCATACATTTTTTAATGCTTAACCCTATATCTGTTCCAAGAAACACAGAGCTATTAGGAAACTCTGTTTGTATTCATAAAAAATCAATTTTCACATTTTTTCCAATTTTCCCCGAAAAAACCCGGTAAAAAACCGTTTTTTTTCACTACTTTAAAATTTCCGAAAATTTTACATTTCTATCTGAGCCTAAGATTTTCCACTAAAACTGCTTGTCACTTTTTTTCTTTGGAGATAGAAGCTAAATTTTTCGACTAAAGGTCAAGTTAGATCTGGAGTAAAAAAAGCCACTCTTTCCAGTGGTGTCAAAAAGAAAACTATGAGACAATTCCTTCACTTTCTACTGATAGATTTTATGAAGAAAGTAGTGCCTAAATTTTAGCTAAGCCCTTCGAGCTAAAAACGCAAATTACTCCCTCCGTATTTAAGTTAGAGCATTGAAACAAATTGCATAGAACGCGGAAAATTCAACCCTTTCCAACGATATATATTAATGGGTGCAAGTAATTTTTCATTCCTTTAATAGGCAATAATAGGCAATTCACACGAAATTTGAGCTTAAAAAATTAATTACAAAAAAATTAATTCGAATTTTAAAAAACAAACCCCAGGCGCAAACCACCGAGGCTCGAAGTAATTTTGTGCAAAATTTCAAGGCTGTAGGTGCTGTGGGGTCTCCTGGACGCAGGCCCGCCACAGACTTCCTTTCAAAATTTTCTTTGACCTCACTTTTTTTTAATATAAAGATATTCAGATATGTTATTGACATCAGGGCCGTATGCAAGGGGGAGATTTTTAGGGTTTAAACTGATTCCGCTAGGGAAATCTTAAAATATTATTATTATTATTTTAAATTTCATTTGAGAAATGAAATAATTGTTATTAAAAAATTATATAAATTGTTGCTGTACCTTCTCTTTGAGAAATGTCAGTTGCTTCATTACCCATCGTTGTGAAATATTATGCAGTATTTACTTCTTTTAGTTTCTTCCTTATTGACATTTTCACAAATATAAATTAATTAAATCAATATAAATAAACCAGAGAATATATTTACAGTGGCTCCCAAAAAAGTGTTCATACATTTTGAATTTTTTAATGAAACCAAAATAACGCGAAACTGAATTCGAATATGAAGTCTAATATTTTTTCACATCATTCCTATGTCATTCTAAATAAAATCTTGTAGTTTTTTCAAAATATTGACTGCTCCTCTTTACGGAGAGACAGAGAATGTACAATTAGTAGAATAATTACGTGTCTTATTCTTATCATTTATATATTTTTTTGCAACTTCTTTAACACCCAAGTAAAGTTTTATTAATACATTTATTAATTCATTTATTATTACTATTATTTTGAAAAAAAGGTAAAAAAAAAACCCTAACCGTTCAGAGTGATTTTTTTTTCTTTTTCACAAGAATTTAACGGTCACCGAGTCGAAAGTTCGGGGGAAAAAAGAGAAGAGATAGAAAAGGGGGGGGGGGGAACCCTCACTGCCCCGTAAAAAAACTCTAATTTTTTAAAGATCCTCAAATGCAAGTTTTTTTTCTTTTCTTTTCCTTTGTTATTGCAGAAAAAGAAAAAAAAAAGGAAAAGAAGATGACATTAAAAAAAAAAAACCTCACGGAGTAGGCAAGCGAAACGAGCAGGGGTTGGAGCCCCATAATAAGTAAATAAGCCTTAGGAAAAAAATCACGGAATAATTTTAAAAGTAACAACTCAGTCTAGTACATTTGAAAAAGAAATTGACAAATGTAAGAATACTCTAAATGTGTTGAAACTTCAAAGACAAAATTATGGAGGATACAGCAAATATGTAGTACAGAATTTTAACATCATATTTTTTTAACGAGAAATTTTCTTTCCTTTTTTTTTTTTTGGCGAAGACATAGAAAAATTTAAGGACATGTCAAAGTCTTCCGCGGACCGAGTGTTGAGAAGCGATGATTTTAGAACTTCAGATGTTCTTTAGAGTTCTGCCAGAAATCACGGAATAATTTTAAAAGTAATAACTCAGTCTAGTACATTTGAAAAAGAAAGTGACAAATGTAAGAATACTCTAAATGTGTTGAAACTTCAAAGACAAAATTATGGAGGGTACAGCAAAAATGTAGTACAGAATTTTAACATCATATTTTTTTAACGAGAAATTTTCTTTTTTTCTTTTCTTTTTTTTTTTTTTTTTTTTTTGGCGAAGACATATAAAAATTTAAGGACAGATCAAAGTCTTCCGCAGACCGAGTGCTGAGAAGCGATGATTTTAGAACTTTAGATGTTCTTTAGAGTTCTGCCAGCATTTCGATCTCAGTAAGGGGATCTTTCTCATTCAGAAATGGAATTCCTTTCATTGCTCCATTAGCTGCACATCCACTGTACTTAGTACTTCTTTCGCATATTTTCCCTCCATGATTTCATGCATGCTTCATTATTCAGAGGCTTTGAACTTTTTGATATTTGATCCAAATATTTTTCGGAAACGAAGCAGAAATACTTTTCATTATCAGTCACGAAGGGCCGACACGTGAAGACGTCATTTCGAAATTGAAAACACTTCAGAGTTTATCAGATTCACCGCCGCTAAATACGCATTGTTGATTCGAGAACCAGATCGTTGACGTAAATAACGGATCGCCCGTACCTTGTTGATAAGTATCGGTAGGTTATTGAGATGAGTGCACAACCGCACTCGCTGAGAAACAGTCCCGCGTATTCATCGTGAAAATATACGTGAGGACAACATGCAGAATATTTCAGATAATTGAATGGCGGGTGTTTTTGTGAGTCAGATTAGTAGAACTGCAAAAAATGAAGGTTTGAAATTGTTATGAGCGTATTCAGAGGGCGACAAGGGAGGACAGCTGCCTATCCTCCCTAAACCCTCCTTCGAAATTAGAAAATAATTTTTATAATGAAAAAGGAAAAACAAAGAGAAAACTTTCGAATTTTCAAAAATTAATTTGAATTCTGAAATTTTGAATTCAAATTATGTGTTTCACAATCACGAGTTGTGACAGGACACTACTCATTGGTTACTACTCCACTCGCTTGTTTCTAGAAACGATCCCTGTTCCTCCCCTTGGGCGGTTACGTGTGCATAGTTGTGTATGTGTAGGCTTGTGTGTGTGTGCGTAGACCTGTGTGTATGCACGTTGGCGTGTGTGTATGTGTGTAAAGGAGCGTGTATGGATGTGTGTGAGTGTGTATGAGCGTGCGTGTGTGTAGGATATGGACGCCGCGACCAGGAGCAGCGGCTACCGGGAGGAGTCGCGCCTGCAGAGGACGGTGGGGTTGAAAAAGGAATCAAACATCAAGGACGGTAAAATGAAAACAATTAGCAATCGTGATTGCTCAAAAATTATCAACCACTGGTTGCTTCCATTTGTAAACTAATCAATGTGTTCCGCTCTAGCAACTAGGCACCTGGTTTTGAAAGAGTCTGTCGGGCCATTCCAGGGAAAACGGCCATTTTGTCCAGCACATGACGTCTTATCTAGTCATTAAAATTAATACTTTAAAATACTAAGGAACATTTTTTTTTCTGCTCAACAAATAACAAAGTTATTTGTTAGATCTTAAGCAATAAACTTCGTATACAGTAGGCGCCGCTTAATGTGATCACTTTGGGACAAATACAATTTGATAACAATAACCGACTGATGACAATAACCGAAAAGAATCCAGGACACACAAAATAATGATTTTTTTCCAATTAAGGTGCATTTATTTTGGCAACCTCAAATTAAAATCACAATGACTCAACTGAACGCAGTTTTAAATTATAAATTAATTAAATTAACAGAATGATAATATCTGAATTTTAAAAAGTTAAAGCTAAATTATTCAAATTTAATCACATAGTAATAAGTGAAGTAAAATATGACCGTTTTCCCTGACATTCGTAAACCAGTTTCAAAGCAAATTCAGCTTTTCTATCTTTTCCAGCATGGTTTTGCTTGTTGTTTAAATTTTAATTTAACTTCGCTTTGTTTTCAATCTCGACACAATTCTTTAATAGTTTACAAAGTAATGGCAACAGTGGAGATCCTACATCAATGCCATGTCCAGCGACTGAATTTTTTTAGGTGCAAAAGAAAGTTTTCTTAGGGGGAGTCTGTGGTCACTGGGAGCAAACTTTCTGTAGCTTCATTCTTAGAAAAAATTTGAACTGCTACTGAAAACCACAAACTGCTACACAGAAAATTAGTCTCATCAGGGTTTGCCAATATATTTCTGTTAATTGAGGAACAAAAACGGGGAAAAAATTGAAAGTTTATGAAAAAGTGATAACAATAAACGAAGACGCTGATTACAATATCCGACATTTTTAACGTATGTTAACATACAAGTGTTCTGGGACTTCGCGATTCTGATAACATTAAGCGAATGATAACATTAACCGTGATCACATGAAGCGGCGCCTACTGTATTATTATTATTTTACTTCAAGGAATCATTAGACCCAATATTTTATACAAATCAGGCGCCTACTGACTTTTTAATGAAATATATGAACCGTTATGTGAGGGACAAGCGGTTGACTTTTTGCGTGGAATGGCTCAATTTCGCCTTTGGGATCATTGAATGGTTTGTCGTCATAATACTACTATGTAGGCAGCGCAATCCAGCACCAGAGCCAAATCACTTCCTTTTCCACCAACTCTCCAAAAAAAAAGTGTTCTATCTTTCGCAAAAAATGGTATTACATACGATCCCCGCCTCAAGCACTGTGAAAAAGTTTAAATGTAGAAAAATAACTTTAACAGTCACTTCTCAGTTTTCCGGTGGCGGTAGAGGGGCAAAGGATACATACACACTCAATGCATCAATACATTTTTGTAGAAAAAAAGAACAAAATATCTACAAAAATGCATCATTACGTTGATGCAATATACCGTCAGTTTGGTTATCACATCCAGAGTCTGCAGTTTCGTCCTTGTTTAGGACTCATCAGTCTGAAATAGTGAATAACCGAGCTGGAGGCAGATGTCATCTCATTGAGTCTGCTCTGCAGCCATGGCGCAGTTCAACTCGTGAATTGAAAGCAAAGCTTGTGCAGCATTACAACATTGTTCTCAAAATCTTTTTTTTTTTTTTTTTTTTTGACAATTTCTTCTGAGTTTGGATATTTGTACGTCATTATTTTATTTTAAACGCTAAGATTATGCAGCATATATGATGAATATTTCCTGAAAAATCATTTTTATTTCTTCCTTTCTTTTCTTTTTCCTTGGGTTATTTCTCACGGATTGAGTGTTCTTTTTTTTTTTTTTTATTAAACGCTTCGAAACAGAATTATGTCTGATGTCGGCTGCAGAATTTCTTTCAGCAGTCTGCGACACAAATTAGAAACCTTAAAATAATCTGCAAGGTAGAAACAGGATTAGATTAGTCATAAAACCTTTCTCAAATGTAAGCTTCAGGCAGGTGAATGTTGTTGTTGTTGGAGTGTCCGTAATAAGCTACTACGGAAGGATTGGTGCCATTGCCTCGAAAGGTGGGACTTCTTTATTAACAGATAAGACAACCAGGGGTGCCCATCCCCCCCCAAGTTCAATGGCGCAAATTCCCCCCCCCCCCAAATTTTCTCAACCCTCTTCCCGCCCCCTTTTTTATTTTCTTGCTCTCTTTTATATATTTTTTATTTTTTAAAAATATCTTAATATTTTATTATTTTAACAATTTTTTTATTTATTTGCTTATTTATTTATTTTCAATCATTATTATCATTATTTTATTAGAAAAGTTCTGTGCTACGCCAATGACAAACATACACACACGCATACAAACTAAATAAATAAATGAAATGAAATATAAACAGAATAAAATAAAATAAACTTAATAACTTAAATCAAAAATAAATCAATAAATAAATTTAAATAGACAAATAAAAAAATTAAAAAATCCCCCCCCCCCCAAATTTTGATGGCGCAACTTGTGCCATAATCCCCCTCCCCCCTTGTGGGCACCCCTGAGGACAACACAAGAAAGATTTACAGCGCACAGAGAGGAAATACCACCCAGGGCACCGGCGGGAATCGAGCCCGCAACCTCCGGCATGTGAACGGGGCCGAATTTAGCTCCATGCCGCCCCTGGGCAGACGAAAAAAGTGCTTCCGAAATTTAAACTGTCTAGCTTATGAAGAAATGATGACGTTTCACATTCAGGGGCGCTCCCATGTAAGACCCCTGTAGGGGTTCTACTCCGATGGGAAGTCACTGCGAGCTCTCAAAAAATTCCTTATTCGGCTTTTTGCTGTCGATTCGGAAAATTTGGAGATAATGTTGCAAAATATTCTTTTTTAAAATTTTTAAAATTATTTTTTTAATGATACCTAACGTTCTTTCTCATTAGATGTTATGTACGTACGTATGATATGCGTGTAAACTCGTGTTTTATCATTCGGTAAAATTAGAACTTTCCTCCTCCCAAAAGTTTTAGTTCGATGCGCCTCTGTTTATATCTACGCTGATCAATTACCATGATTGAAAAACATTTGATTTTCATAAAATGTGTGAAAGTAATCATAATTAAAGTTCAAGAAAAAATTGTCTCTGTGAAAATGAAAATATGCTAATATTTTACTTTCAAGAATAAAAAAAAATCATTTAAAAAATGTGTGAATAAAGCAAAATTTGCCGCCCCTGAAAATTTTGCCGCCCTAGGCAGCTGCCTACTCTGCCTATTTGGAACTTGGTGTGAAGCGAAGCTTCTGCCATAGAGTCACGAAGGGCCCCAGGCGAATGTTATTTTAAATGAATAAAAAAGAAATTCTCCATAAATATAAAGACTCCAAACGTAAAGCAGGTTGCATTTGTTTATTTTACATCTATTTTACATCTTTAAATAGATTTTTTTTCCACTCCAGAGTCCCCCGTACCTACTACTATTTGTTATTTAACCAGTTGGATGGGACCCTGAAGACAGCTCTAATTTTTTGATCAAGACCAGAAACCGAGCAATCCCTGCTCCAGCATCCCCAGAGGTATCGTTTCACTTGGAGGACTTTGTGACCACGAGCATGTTTAACGTCCCCCAGTCACCATTAATGAAGATGGTGGATCTTCGACCAGCAAGGATCAGTACCCCTATGTATTGTCCGTTTTTCACAAGAAGGCAATTCGCTGCGCCTCCTCGAACGCAGAGCTCGATTTTTCGCGTGGATGATCGATAAGCAATCCACACGCTTCTAAATGAGACAACCACGCATCCTTTACTTGGGTGTGCATTTTAATGTGCAAAAATGTCTTAACGTCTTTTACATCACTTGTTTCACTTGTCTGTGGTCATTTTAGTTATTCTTACGTTTAAAAAAAAACTGCTGCTTCTACAACAAAATGCTATGATCCGAATTACCTTCTGCCGAAAACAGCGAAATAGAATCATCGGATACCACGTGACGAAGGAGAAGTCAAGTGCCATCTTGTGGAAAACGGACAAAAGTTCATTTGAAGCGCAAATACTCTATTATATCCAAGAACTTATTTTCACAAGAACAGCTTCACAAATAGATGCTGCGAATTAGCACCTTGCCTCCGTTATTTTTATTTATCTTTTTATTTTATCTTCGTGTTTCATTCAAAACTATTTTTTTACATTAAATTCGACCGACTTGTGCAGAAATCGATTTCAGAAAAATCTTTCTATTTCAGGAAATAGTCTGCAAAACTCTAGATAATTTTGAGGAACGTCACAGCATCGCGCTATTTCTGTTCTGCGACGGAGCTTATGATTGCTTATATATAAAAAAATTTATTTTATTTTATTTTTTAACTTTTTTTTTCTTTTTTGCAGTATCTTTCATGCATTTGAGCACATTTCTTGCTGCATAGATCATTTATCTTCTTATTGTTTCTTCATAAATCATGGTCTATAACAATATTACGTTTCATAACTTTTCTTTTTGTTTTATTTTTAGTTCAAATAAAAAAATCTCAAAATTTAAAACCAAATTTATGAAAAATTATAACTTTTAGGAATGCGGAGATATCACCTGACTGCCATTCTTGATTGCGAAAACTTCAATTTGTCAGAAACTAATTCAAGTTAATTTTTTTCCCCTTCAATTAAAAAAAAAAACTGCGTATTACTCGATGTTTATACATTGCTTGATCTACTGCATCACCCAAAAAGTGACAAAAACGAAATGAAATTAAATTACTTGCAAGCAAGGGCGGATCCAAAAAATGTTCAAGGAGGGGGGCGATTGTTTTTCACTCTTTACTTTTTAGAACTTCAATTTCTTAAACTTTTCGAAGGAGTGCATTGAACTCCTCGTTTACCTATCCCTAATATCATCTATCGTCTAAAATTGAGATTTCGGCACTTCAATTTCGAAAATATTTCTGTAGAAAGTTCCTGCTCCTATCCCCAGAGTAATAAGAGATGTGCTACGATTGCGTTTTAAAGACTTCAATTCCGGAAGAATTCCTGGAAAGGGCTCCCTTTCTTCTAACACCATCGAATATTATGTAAAATTACGGTTTTGAAACTTCAGTATTGAAAATATACAGGAAGAAATTTCCTGTCTCTCGGCTCAAGGAGGGGGCGATCGCCCCCGTCGCCCCTCCCTTGCATCCGTCCTTGCTTACAAGAATATCAAGGGAAAAATTCAACGATAGATAGTAAGGAGCAAAAGTTTTAGAATATTTCGTCATCAAAAACCCAAAGATAAAGCGGCGCCGAGAAAGAAAAGAAAAAACAAAATCTTCCTTCAAAAACGAAGATAAGAAAAAACTGCACTCATTTTCTAGTGAATAAATAAGGAACAACGATTAAAAGCAATTTAAACGCGGCGACGTCCTTCAACCAAAATAAGAAAAAAGAAAACAAAATTAGAAAAAGAACTCGAAGGGGGGGGGGGGAACTGAAGTGGAAACATGAAAAGAGCCCACTTCTGTGCGAGCATCTCAACTCAATGGCAAGTAAACTCCAGGAACAAATCCAAGCTGCGTTCCTGACATCTTGGCCGCCGCTCAAAAAAAGCGGTTGCATAGCAACCATGACTCTCAAGGTCACTGTTACGTTCTGAACATTCAGTCACATCCTTTTAAGGATGGAGTGACCTCACAGGATATGTGTGCAGCAGAAGTCACGGGTATTTCGGCTATCGCCTCAACCGCTACATCACTTCAAACGATACAGCTGCTTCAGTTTTATGGTTTGGTGAGGGTGATTTATAAGGGTGTTTGAAATGGTGGGATTACTTTGTGTTTGTTTTTGCGCGTTTCCTTTTAACAAATTTTAAGTTCGTGCTCGGAATAATGGTTGCACTTAGCTCCAATGTGTTAGGCCAAGGGTTCCCAAACTGGGTGCCGCGGTGCCACAGGAGGAGGCGAGGAGTGCTGCAAGGTGTCCATGGTATCAATATATATGTATGTAACAGATAGAGTAGGGTGCCGTGAGAAAATTTTCATTCTTCAAAGGTAGGCTTGCCAGATTTCTGAATTGTTCAACCGGGGCACAGGAATGTAGGAATGTCCCCCCCCCCCCCCCCCCCCCCCCCCCCCCAGCGTCGCTAATATTCAAAAGGGTACACACCTGTGACTGATTTTCGGAGTGTTTTATAAGGCAGTTTATTCTCAATGCTATGAATTAATGATTACTAATATGAACCTAAAACAGGGGTGGTAAAAATTCACATAAGCAGATAAAACTTCAACATTTCACTTCTTCGATGTAAATATTTACAATTTATTTTAGTAAGAAAAACATTTTGAATGAGGAATAAGAAAGTGAACGACATTTGGGAAAACTTTTCATTTTACAGGACTGTTTTGGTTTTAATCTTGTTGTAAAAATCCTCACAAGCTAATTCGGTATTGGTTTTAAAAGTCAATTTTAAAATCAATGATTAAGTAATTATCCTAAATAAAACTTCACAGTTTATTGTTTTTGGACCTCTTTGGTCATTTGTAATCCAATTTATCTTTTTTCCCGGTGACGTAAACCGGCCGGGACACCGGGATTTTGTCTGAAAACCGGAACTGTCCCAGTCAAACCGGGACGTCTGGCAAGCCTATTAAAGGGTGCTGCGAATCGGAAAAGTTTAGGAGCCCCTGTGTTAGGCAATAAGTATGAGCTCTCATTAACTCTTTGAGCTTCTCGAAGCGTATAGCCGCAAAAATAGGTATGTCTTCCAAAAAAAAAAATGTTTTAGGAAGAATTTGTATCTCTACAAAAATATGAGTAACAATAACTTTTTCTGCTTTGTTCAAACCATTTAGTGGACTATTTTGAAACTCTCAGTTGACAGTCTCAACTGTTGGCTTACCTCAGTATTGCAATGAAAAAACTGAAAAAAAAATAATAATAATTTGAACTTTGACATCTTGAATTAAAATTATGTTTTTCGAAATCACGTGTTTTTTTTTTTTTTTTTTTGCGTGTGTGCAGGCATGCTTGTGTGTATGTATGCGTGTAGGATATGGGCGCAACCTGGAGACGGTTTTCGCTAGAGGAGCAGCATCGTGAGTCCGGTCGACAGTGGTGCTGGCAGAGGGAGGCGGGGGGAAAATAAAATCATAGCACGACAAAAACAGTCAAGTGAGAACAATAAGCAATCATGATTGCTCAAAAAATACAGCATTTGCGGAAAAATTCGAATTGGAGCTACTGTAGAACCTTAATTACCTGAATCAATTAGGACGACCGAACCCAATTCAGATAATCAAGAATTCGGATAATTTTATAGTTCCAAAAAGGTTCTATTATGATAAATTGCTGAATGTATGCTTGAAAGTAAGGGAAAAACTATTTTTAAGGAATAAGCTATTAATTAATCAAATGGAAAGGTAAAACTTTTCATGCCAAGCGTGCTTACAAGCGCTGTACATTAGTACAGTCTACAGTATGTACTATGTACATATAGCACTGTAAATGAAAGTCGTTGCTTGTTGATAATAGGGAAGTTGCAACCTATTAAATGTTCATATTTTGACTATTGGATATTGTTAATTGTCCCACAAAACTAAAAAATTCACCATCGCCGAATTTTAAAACACCGTGATTGATTTTTAATGAATTTTTAAAAATCCACGCGCAAAAGTGCGCTTTTCTGAAACGTCACGAGCTTACGTCACAGGGCACTAATGGGCAGCCTTCCGCCGAAGATCCCTTGTTTTCGCTAGGGACATTTTGAGCGCGCTGATATTTTTATTTTTTAGAAATTCAATAATCCTTCTGAACATACTATGGAGGCCGGATTCGTTAAAGCACAATCTAAATAATCTTCCTCAAGTAACAACAATGATGATATTCGAATATTTCCGAGAGGATGAGAGGTTTAATATTCCAGAAACGCGAGGAGTTAAATGCTAGGAGATAAGCCTTTTACGTTTCGTCTTCGAAGTCAACTCGTCCTTCGGCTTCTCCCACATCGGAAGAGCGCATGACGTCACTTCCTATGCCATTTGACGTCACAAGCGTTTGAATTTTAAAAAATAATTTAAAAAAAACTACTTATCGTATCGCAAAATTTTTTTCACTAATGATGTTCATACATGTTACTCTATCATATAAAAATAAAATTGAAAAATCGAAAACTTCCCTATTTAGTTGTTTAACAAAAGCGCGCTGAGAGATAATCATTAATTTGTGAATCGCTGTTCGTTTTCTCCGAATTTTTTTTTTTTTTCTGAATTCTGAAAGCGGTTCGGATGGTCGCAGTTTGGATAATTTGAGTTCTATTGTAGCTGCTTTTGCAGCAACAGGCTACTTTTGGAGTGTTCAGTTTGAGAAAAACTGCTACCCTTAGGTTCAATGGACCCAGTTTCTTAGACTAGAAAACACCTTTTTACTTTGTATTCAATCAAAAAAAACTTCGAAAAGTACATGACTTTTGCTGCACCGCATTTTCTGTAGTCTTAAAGTTAAGGGACATAAAGTGGGGATGATCAGGCAAAGGCGCGAAATTTTCTGCAGAAATTCTGCATATGTAGTTATGCAGAAATCTGCAGAAATTTCTGAAGATTTCTTCAAAATCACTTTTGCAGAAAACTTGTCACTAAGGTATCTTAGAAGGTCCGTATCTTGGTACGTACTGACATAGCTCCCATCATCCATTTCATACTATTTTTTTTTTATTTACTGAGATATTAATTCATGTTTTGAAATTTTAAATTGGAGAGCGAACATTCGAAGTTAGCCTTTTAAATCTCTAATGTTTGTGTTTATATGTCTTGTAATAAATAGTTTCAATGTGTTATAATGATTTCAACTATTATTTCACAATTCGGTAAACTCAACTGAAGGCCTAAACGGTAAATGCTAACGTGACCATTACGACCCAACAATAGTTTTATCGAGATTAAAAATTTTAGTAATTGAGTAGTTCTGCAAATTTTCTGCAGGTATCTTCAAATTAAAGAAGAAATTCTTCAGTAATCTGCAAAATCTTTTCAGATTTCTTGCAGAATTTTGCAAAGGCATCACATAATCTTTTTCCTGCGAAAATGTCGAGTTTTGAGACGAATAAATGTCATTTAAGGGAAATTTAGATGCACTAATAACGCAAAAAAAATGCAGAAAATTCGCAGATTCCTGCAAAACTTGAAGATACCTGCAGAAAATCTGCAGAATTACTCAATTATTGATATTTTAAATCACAACAACCCTATGCTGGGGTGTACACAGAAATTTTGGGGCCCGTCACGAATGACGTTTTTGTACCCCCCCCCCCCCCTCCATATTGTGTCCCAATGCATATTTCACCCTTAATTCAAAAACCTCGGGCCCGGGCCAACAGGTGTCCCTTCTCACCCTATAATTGGGCCACTTTTGCTTAGACAATTCTATACCATTGTGTTTGTAATATTTTTGTCTACATTTTAATGCATAACTTGATGAAAATAAGTCAACCGAAATCGGAACTCAAACTATTACGATCCACCAGCTTAGGTCTACAACCTGAGCTGCTTTGAGGGTTCAGTGCAATTTTATGGGAGATCATTTCAAAGCTATCTGGTCAAATTCGGAGATCACTCCACTTAAAAAAAAAAAATTCAGTCATATGTAAGGAAAGAAAGAAGCAATCGAAAACGCCCACCTGCACTTGAACCTGTTGTAAAAAATGTTTACACCGGAAAAATTAAAAAAAAAAAAAAGCATGCAAAAATGGTAGTATTCAGGGACACAAGGGAAAAAACAGCGGACCGTATCTCGTTCAAGCGTTAAGTCGGCCATTGTAAGTGAAAGGAAAGAAAGCAAGAGATTGTGACGTCAGAATCCCTGTTTACACTGCGAAAAGAGACCTCTGGTAGCCGCTATCCAAGCATGTCCACAACCACGACGTAAACTGTGTGGGATAAGACCAGTGAAAAGAGGTGACGAGATGGAAACCGGTTCCGACCGGTTTCGTGCATGATTCATCTCCAATAATAAGGCCACGTGGTTGATTGCGAAATTCAAGAATATTTAGAGCTCTCATATCTGGATCAGTATCTTCGATCTTCCGATTTTCTTAGTTTGTTTTTAGAAAGATAAAAGAACTGGGCAACACTTTCAGAGTTTTATCATATGTTTATGGGCTCATATTGAATAGTGAAATTTAAAAAGGGCCTAAACTCGAAGTTTTCTCAAAATTGACTTTTTCACTTTTTGTTGTGCAGTACACATGTAATCACGCACTACACATGTTGTATATTTCACTTTTTGAGTGAGAAAAAGTGACACCAGAGAGTGATATGAACCTCCGATTTGGAAATAATTAACTAAAAACAGGCTTTATGGGTAATGTTTGAAAATTTCGCCCTAAAAACGTCCTTTTTGTCCCCTAAGTTTGATTGATCATTATTTCAAAACCACATATTGCATGTCCATTAACTGTTTGAGGTTTATATCGCAGTGATATGTTCATTTTTGCAAAGTTTCAAATCTTTAAGAGTTAATACTTTTTTCGCTAGAGCTGATGGCGTAAATAAAAACTTTAAAAATGTAGTTATGAGAAAATCAGAAAGAAAAGTAAATTTTAGTTGCAAATAGTGCATTTGAGTTTGGCTAATTTCTTCTAGTTTTCTCAATAATTTACGGATTTGAAAACTAATTGCGGATTTAGAAACAAAAACACTGGGGCTATCTAAATTTCCCAAAGTCTCAAAATCAATTGTTTTCGAAAATTCGGTTGTTCGCCTACCTTAAACAAAAGATGTGCAAATATGCCGAGCTTTCTTCAAAAAATCAGCAGATTTATATCTGCAGAAATCTTAAAGAATTCTGAAGATATTTTAAAATTTAAAGGTGATACCTTTAAAATAAAGTGCAGTTTTTATGCTGAAACCTGCAGTTTTTGTGCAGAAAATTTGCGTTCTTTGACCAACCGCCATCCCGCTTGGTCTCTTACCCGCCCTGGCAGAACGGGCCATAAATGCTTGTCTTTGTTTGTACTTTCTCTTCAAGCAAAATTTTTTAATGTACCTTATGATCGCTTTTTTTTTTTTTTTTTTTTGTGTAGCCAGCTCTTGGGTTTTGAGTTTTTAGTTAGGGGCCTTACATTATGGGGAACTTTTCGAGTTTACCATTTCCCAGATGGAACCTCTTGACTGAAGATCGGAAAAAAATAGGACATCAAAGCTTTATCTTACTCAAATTTACAAAATTAATGCAGTGAAATTCCGTTACAACGAACTTCAAGGGACCACGAATTTAGTTCGCTGTAACGGGAATTTCGTTGTAATGGAATTCATGCAATGAACAGACAATTGTATAAGGACTAAAAATTTATTTCGTTGAAACCGAAATTTTGTTGTATTGGTGTTCGTTGTAACAGGATTTCACTGTATTGTATTTTATTTTACCACAGTACAATCGTCTTAATAAGAGGTATATAATGGTAACGAAGCAAATGGTGGGGTTTTTTTAAAAAATTCTTTTATATGATTATTTCTAAAATGTACTCGATGAATAACAAACAAAAGCAGCTACATTTTAAATCATAGCAATCAATAAATACAAAGTTTGTTGATGGTTTGGCTGTGATTTATTTTTATAGCAAATTATTTTTCTGTCTGGGATAGTTGTTGAAATTTGCGACATAATAGCCGCTTTCACAACGTACTTTTCGATCCGGTAAATCCCCGCTCTGGCTCCACAAAAAAAAAAAAAAAAAAAAAGATTGAAAAATTCCCCGTTTCCATTAAAAAAGAGGTTCTCCCATTATACCAAAGAAAGCGGTTTTTATCCAGCATCCTTAGCGGCTAGAAGACGAACTTGTTTCGCGTAATGCATTCTGGGTAAAAGCACCACTTTCACTCCAGAAGCTAGCAGGAGTAGAAAGATTCCACATAAACCCCGCAAATAACCGGAATGCGGTGAAAAGCAGGTTTTGAGGTTTTTACCGGGGTCGAAAGTGTCCATGGAAACGGCCCTAATGTCATCTTCAGCATCAAACCTGTTCCTGTTTTGTTTTTGTCACATCATGAAAAGAGAAATTTTTTCCGCATGCATAAAAAAGGGACAAATCACCTTTTACACAGCGTCACAGCTTCGCTGGTAACTTCAGGATATTCTTTTCTAATGTCAATCCAAAAATGCACTATAACAATTTGAGTTAGTTTCCGTTTCAATTCAGTGTCGAACGATCGTTGTTCTTTTTCTTTTTAGGAAATGTTTTTTACAAGTCTGGTAAATGTTAGATCGAACTAATTTTTACATTTTTACCGAGATTAGTGGCATTATCTGGTAAGATATTAAGCAAAATCAGGAAAACATCCAATTATTGTCTCAAATGCATGACTAAACAGTCCAAAATTTCAATTTTAAAAGATTGGTGTTCATTTTACTTTGTATCATGAAAGTAGCCATACTTTTCCCTTGTAACGATGAAAGCTTTTAGAAATACATTAAAATGTCTGTAGTTGCACAACTTTCTGAATCCAAATTGCATCATTTAAATTTTGATCTAATTGAGGTGCATGTTCGGACAAGAAAATTTTTATTTCATCTTTTAATTCACAAACACTTTCCATGAGATTACTAACAGAACAAAAATGCTGCAATCTCGCGCTTATACGTTGTCTCAAGGAAACGACCAAGAAATGCACATCATAGTCAGTACGAGAAAAAAAATATTTTCAGCTATGTGGTCATTTGGATAACTGACAGTCCTTGGGAGCAAAGCTGCCAAAGCTTGGGTTTGCCCCCCAAGTGATCTTTGGGTTTGGATATTTGTTAAAAATTCTTGAATTTTGGGGGAGATTTTGTATGCAAAAGATACATTTACCACATAATTTGTTTATAATAAACACAAAATTTCGCACTTTTGTTGAGTCAACCATATTATCTTTAAAGACTTAAACACATGTACTTACTCAAATGCATTCAAGTAAGCATTCACGAGGTGTAGCTACAAGGTCTTTTCCCCTGATTCTCACTACAAGGGCCGCATTTAGGGGGTGGGTTTTTAAAGTTTAAATCCCCTCCGAAATTCTTCAAAACCATTCCAAAAAATGGTTTTTATTATACTTTTTTGTTCAAAAAATTATTGCTACGATTTTGTTTTTAATTTTTTTCTATTTCAATTGAAAAGTGGAGTTATTATTATTGAAGAATTGCGCAAAAACTCAGTTTTATCAGCAGTATTGATGATTTTATTGCAATTACTGCGAATATCCTTTCTTACAAAACAATGCAGCGTTTTCCTTCAAATTTTGAATAACTGACTCTAACAAAAACAGTAAAATTCTTTAAATAGTGCAAAAGTGTTTAACATATCTCATAACTCAAAAATTGAATTTTTTAAGACGTATCACTTCGAATGCGCGAGCATGAGCACACACATCTATTCTTTTGAGTTACTAAAAATACATTTAATATTTAACGAGGTGAAGTTGTGTAGTGTACACATCCATTTCCTTCATTTGTTAGATGCGTCATTTTTTACATTTGCTCATGATAATGCCCTTAAAGCTGCAGCCCTCATATAAATAACCTAATGTAGCAAAAATCAGTAGAGCATTCAAACAAAATCAAATTTTATAGATCATATTAATTTCACGAGCAATGTGTTTGGTAAAACCTTTCTCAAAACAAAAATCTGGTTGCATCCCCACTCCCTATAATTATACTATTTTTACCCCCCAATAGAATTCAAATGAATTATTTATAAAAAAAACAGCAATAACTTCAAAATTTTAAAACTGTTTATTAAATTTAAAATATAAACAGTCATTTATCATCTGTATATAGATAAACTTTCTGAAAACGTTATGGACAATGTTTCAGGAGTTCTCGAAAAGGGAAAAAAAGAATTTTCGCTATCAACAATCGCTTTCAGGAAACGTTTGTTTTAAATTTTTCAGAGATATTTTTCCTTTTGTTCTCTCTTTTTGAACTTCCATGCCCAATTGCTGAATTCTTCGTGATTCTAAAAGTTGTAATTTTACACAAATTTCAGGCTCTTCTGTTCAGATTTCTTATTCAATCATACTAAATATATCGCTCACTCCTTTCAACTACGTCATATTAAAAAAAAAAAAAAGAAAAGGTTCAAAAAAAATTTCAAGAGAGCAATTTCAAAATTAAAAGTAAGATATCATGTAGTAAAACTATATTTCAAGCCATCGATTGAACTTTTTCGTACGCATAACGTCTTTTTCAAGTAAATCTGAAGTTTCTTCTCTGTTTCATAAAGAAGTGTAAAAAGTGTAGTTTTAAAAAATTAAGTTTTATTTAAGACGTTCTTGTACTAAATTTCAAACATACTATTTGAAATATATCAAAATATGTCATTTTTGTTAGTAATTGTTCTCCTTACAGTTCAGACATAAATACAAACAGGGTGTCCTTAATTCAAAAATAAGAATGAAAACTGCTCTTTTTTGTGTGCAATACTGCTTTCGGAATAAATAATTTTATCTTTCACAAAACTGCGCAGCATGCCTAATGAATCAAGTACAACCGAAGATATGACATTCTTGAATAGAACATTCCGAAAATACTTGAAAATACAAATACGTCACTTTTGCTTACTAAAGGCGAAAAATTAAGTTATAGAAGTGCAGGTCTTGCAGGGATATGCTACTTCATCATGGCAGTTCAAAAAAAAAAAAAGAAAAAAATGCATAACTCAAAGTTGCTAATTTTTGAGGTAGGAGGTTTCTGAAAGGAGTGAGCAATATGAAAAGAATATTGGTAAACAATTATGCGCTTTAAAAGTTATAGCGCAATATACTAAGAGATGATCTACAAATGAATGTGTTAAGAAATGTCCGCATTTGGGATAAATAATAATGTGTGAAAAATTGTGCTTCTAAAAACGAAAATGAAGCACACAAAATGAAAGTAAAAATCATTCTAAATTAAGTAATTTAAAATTCTTTCGTATAAGAATTTCTTTAATTAGATATGATTTAAAGAACAATCGTTCATAATTACCGTATCTAAAAGCTTTCCAAAAATATACAGCAATAATAAACAGAAAATCAAATTCGAAAAAGAATTACTGAAAAAGAAGAAGAAAAGCAGACGATAGTATATTATTAAACTGGAAAAACAACGTGTGAATAAAGCACAAATTAACACAAAAATACAGCATGTAGCTATTTCAAGGCTACAATAGAGCCTCTTCTTAAGCGCAAAAAACTCAGCGCACAACCAGAAAGTCGTGGGAGAACTGAACTTCAGCCACGTGGACACCGGTATTTGTAACAAACAGGTCAACCAATAGGAATTCACGACAGGAGACGAAAACCAACCAATCAGCGAACTGCACGTCACCCCTCGTAGTGCGAAGCAGAGGAAGAAATGACCAATCAAAAGCCTGGAAACAAAAAGAGTGAGAGAAAAACGAACAACCCGAAGAAGCAAATTATTAAAACTGCTTCCAAATATCAGGAAAAAATGGAGTGCTGGAAAAATCATTGACTAGAAAATGAGAATTTTTCCAAATATAGCAAGTTTCCGAAAAATCGAGGTCATAGACCGAAGAACATTTACAAATAATTCTGGCAGATAAAGAATCAAAACCAGATAGTAGATTATTCTGAAGAAAATATTTTCGCTCCATAATAATTTAAGCGATTCGTGAATTTTATACGGCACAATCATCATATCACACGCTGTCTACAAAGCGCAAAATAAATGGATCTGCAATCAAAGTCTCAGCAAAGTAAACACCAAGCAATTGTGCTTGCCCCCCCCCCCTCCCTGCCAAAAAAAAGAGAGAACAGTTTCAGAAACCTTGAAAAATAGAATAATTTAAAAATTCACTCGTCGGCACTGCTAACTTAGAACCTGCTTTAATTTATTTATTTATCGTCTGTTTTTTTGTGAAAACCTCATCAACAGCAAATTTCACGGAAAATTTTGACTCATTCATGTGGTTTAAGATAGTTCAACGTCGTTTCAAGGAATTTTTTTACACCTGTCGGTGAATCACGCGCGTTTCCTGGTCCCTCCCCACACCTCTCACCTCACTGCGCATCACCTGTTTTTTTCCCACTATTCAACATAATTGCGGCCATTGCGTATTTCTTTGCACTTTCACTTCTATTCTCTGAAACATGTGATTTTGAAGAATCAAATATCAATTCATACCATTCGCAACGGATTGAATATTTTATTCCCATTGTTTAAGATAATCATGTCTCACAGCATGGGCACAATCTTGAGATTGATTCAGTGAAACATATGTTGGTCTACTAGAATTATGGCTTTAGAGGAAAAAAATTCTATCAGTTTATGGAAAAAACAATCTTTGGATATATCGCTTTCATTCAATCAATGGTTCCATGGAAACCCAAAGTTTATGATTGTGTTTAGTTTAGATGTAGACGAGAAGCTATGAGGTTGTGGTTTAGAATACAGTCGAACTCGTTTATAACGAGCTCTGATTTAACGAGATAATCAAACATAAAATTTCTATTGACTTCCATATCAGATTATCCTTTCTTGGGGAAATTCCTCTATCATTCAGAAGTCAACCGATAGTTAGTGATGAGTCACAGATTATGAAAGCAAGTGATGGCTGTTTATTTCAAATTAAAAAAAATGTGGAGTGTAGGGAAGCCTCTGAAAAGAAAATTATTGTTGACGCCAATATTATCACTTCCGAGATACTTACCGTTGCGTGAAAACGCTTTCTAAGCTGGTGATACCATCTCCCTAATTAATAATACAGGCGTTGTAATGATTGATCAGTCAAAATAATCATTAATATTAGCCAACTTTCAACGAGACATTTATTTTCGCCATTAAAAATTAGCACACCAAGCGAACACGACCATATTTTTTTAGAACTACCAAAACAGCAACTCCCGTTGCCAAACGTAAAACACTAAAAATGGAAAAATAAAGAAAATAAATGAAATAGACTTCTTATGCGTGACGTAACACTTACCACTGAAGATGTGATGGCTAAAATTCAATCTAATACAGACCAACCAACTTCTTTGGTCCTATTTTACTAAGAGAATTTAAAAAAAGCAAGTGTATATGAATTTAACTGATTTTTTTTCACGAAACCCACTCGGGTATAATGATCTAATATCGCAGTCCTTTCCTGCTCGTTATAAGCAAGTTCGACTGTGCTTAGAAAAATGGTTCTGCATCTTCCAAATAGTAATGAAAAGTTAAACTGCAATCTGCACGTTTCATTTTATTAACTAATTGTATTTGGATAACGGGTGGGATTAGTAAAGGCAAAAAGTTGTTTTAAGTTTCTGATGGCTTCAGTGTGTGATACTGATATTTACAATTATCCTGGGACGCAGCTGGGATGTTTTGGTTCGAGTACCCCTGCTACTGTCTGAAGGTTTAAAAAGCCTGTTAGCATTTCTCATGCAAGTACCTTTCTGGACCTCCCAAGGAGAAAATATTTTTCTCCTTTTTTTTTCGAATATGTACTTTTATTAGTCAGCGGTAATTTTCCTCCGAAACAGCTTGAATTTTAACACATTGTGTACCGGTAAAATATATATGGACAATTGGACATTCTGTGATGAAACATATGTGAAAAAGTTCAGATACACTATTCAGTTTTTGTGGTTATGAACCTTTAGAACCGATAAGAAGTTCACGAAAAAATATAAGAGATGGCATGAAAATTACCAATGTACATTTTCAATAATCCTTGGTGGTGCTCGTAAATGGTCATTTGACAAAACGAAGTGTGTTAGGAAACTTTATTTAAGTTTTATGGCTTCCACGGGTACACCAATAGGAGGTGACTGTGACCTCCCATAAAGTTTTCTTATTCGGCAAATTGTGGTGATTCGGAAAATTTGGAGACAGATAGTGTTGTAAAATTACAATTTTTTAAGTATATTTTGCATTGATGCTTAATGTCGCTTTTGTTTCAATGAACGTGTTTAATTTATTAATGTCTTTAACATTAATCTGGTAAATTGAAAATCTCGCCTCTCCGAAAAATTTAGGTTCAGGGGGAAAGTCAAAAAAATTGGGCTTGGATGCCCCTGAAGGCTTCCAATAGTTATTTTCAATCTTTGTGTGTGCTTTTTTTTTTCTTTGTTTATTTGCACAATTAGTTTTCAATCTGCATTAAAGAAGGAATGGTTTTACACTTTAGGGAACGTGAGACAACTTTCGTCCTCTTTGTGATGACAATGCATTCAAAATTCAGTTAGCTTCGTTTCTACATTTAGGATTCACCTGCAGATTCTGAATTAACATAATTTCCCAATCAACGTCGTGGTGGTTAAACGAAATGGTAATGAGACACCGAACCTCTCCGGTGAATCACATTCTATTCACATACTCTTATCAAACCCGATCAAATGCTAGCTGTAATATTTGAACCCCGATTCTCCGAGCAGCCTTCTATAAATAAAACTGTTTAAAAAGTCAGAGCGCATCGAAGCTGGCCAAAAAAGACGCCCGTACCGTGTGTTTTTATATATCTTTGGCATCGTGTACGTCAAAAAATGGAAAACCGCCAAAACGGAGCATTTGTTTACACGATGAACATATGTACTTGTGTGCCTCTTATCGAGCGATATATGTGATGTTCGCAAACTGTGACCTTGCCGATTTCAGCAGAATGTTCGATTCGATATCGTTGTGAGGAGAGAAACACATTTTGTGACTCGAGATAACGACATCTAGGGTTCAGTGTTATTCCTTTTTTTATCATTATTATTCAACGAATGCGTACTCAATTAGACTTGTCCTTGGATAGTGAAAGCTGATAAAGTGCATCTGGGATTCAAAATGAAGAGGTTTTTATCATTCGTGTTGCTGTCCTCCAAAATTTATGCAGGCTCAACACGTCTTATCGTGAAGGGCGATTAGGTCACGACCGTCAAACACGTAGTTTCTCAGTAGAATGACGTAACTTCGTTAAGATTATTGTGAAGACAATTTCGTATTAAGTATCCGATTTTAACATTTTAAGCTGACATTCTTCGATCCAGGGCTTTCTGGAGTAAAATATTAGAGTTGCTGAATTAGCAAAAACAATTTCGCAAGCATAAACCGACAGCCGGGATACAATATCCAAAAACTGCAGTGTTTCCTATGTTTTCTGCTCATCAGTCTAGAATAGCCATAACCGAGCTGGAAGTAGATGACCTCTCATTGAAGCTGAGATTACCTTCAAACTAGTAGCTGAAATTGATTTAGCGCACCATCGAGAGTCATCTCGAAAAGTGAAAGTAAAAGGTTTGGTAACAAGCTGTAAGTTATCACTCCAAGCAGGAGCTAAGGCAGAACTACAAGCGTTTTATGTCAATGAGCGTCAACCTCTTCCTCCAACTCGGTTATGGCTATTCTAGGCTAATAAGGTGCGTCCAAAAACAAGGGCAAAACTGCTGGTTCTGGATGTCGCAACCAGGCTGTTGGTATATCATGTGCTTGCAGTTCTGTCTTAACCTTGGCTTGAGACAGTAACATGCAGTTTATTACCACAATTTTGTACTCAGAGCTCTGGAATAGAGCTGCTCATCCAAGGGCCGTGTGCTGTTGCACAAACGATTCAAGTTGTAGACAAATCAAAGCTCAATGCTTCCCTTTCTCCCGGATTGCCCATTAATTTAGCTTGTGGTGAAGTTGTTAAGACTATTATACCAGCACCCGACCTCAGGGATGCCTGGATCCCAAGGGCCCATAGAAGCAATGCTAAGAGTTCCGCAAGAAACGGTATTGAACAAACAGAAATGTGTCATTTTTATCGCAGAGATATTAATTCAAATTAACTTGTATCTACTAACAAACCCAACTTTTTTCTATTTATCAGGATGTAGTAATTCAATAAATTTATGACAGTAGCAGAGGGGAGTGGCATGTCCAGGAAGGAGGCGGATTTAAGGATATATACCCCTCCGAAACTCAGAAAGTTTCCTTTTCTTTGATCATAGAAAAAGACTGAAACTAACCATATTCTCTCATTTTTTTGACTATGTCACTGGTTTGAGAACTAGAGCTGAAAGGCGATTCTTGCACTTGAAATGACCTGGGGCGGTACATTGTTCTAGTAGCACAATCGGTTGGTAGATGGTTGGTCAACGGTGGAGTGTCCGGTTTGCCGACGGGAGGCAATGCCCGCTTTGGCAGCCGTTACCCAACCATTTGCAAACGAACTGCTATAGTGTTAACAATTTCCCCAACGATGGCATTTCGAAAATAATCAAGGTTGGCCTAACGATGCAGAGAAACATTAGGGCCATAGTTCGTTTCCAACCCACCATTCCCCACCACTTTCTACCGTAAACCACCGTTGGGCAACCATCTCCCCATCGTGCGTGCTACTTGGGTATGGTGTCCCCTCCCTAAAATTTCAAAAATATACTGCATTTCTAATCTGTTAAAACAAATGGTTATGACGCTTGGTGTATTCAACAGCAAGCAAGCTTTCCCCCAGAGCACTGGCTCTTTAAGATGTCAGGAAAGAATGTAGATGAAAAAGTGCAAATTACACTTGATAATATTGCAAATTCTAGGGCGTTGCCCATGTGAAGGAAATCAGAGAACCAGGTAAAACTACAGCTGCATTAAGCCAAAAAATATTTTCCAAGATTTTGAAAGCAGACGTCAATCTGCTTTCCAGACTCTCTATAGAACCATAAAATTATCTGTAAAATATGTAGAATTTATTCAAACAGGAAAATCGGTAATTTCCACTTGCATTTTCAAGGATGAGTTTTATGGAAAAATTGAATAAGCAAACCTAGCACGTTTTTCAGAAGATCCGTAGAACGGAATGACCATGCTGTCCTAGAAGTTGTGTTGCTAAAATTCTGGCTCATATTTAAACTTATAACCACTAGTGTATCAATTTGAACTTTTACATTTCAATGAAATAGCAATTAACAAGAGAAATTTAAAACAGGCTATTGAATTTTCATAATTTTTTTGTTAAAAAAGATCAATTTCCAGCAATCAGATGCCATACTCAGTTCACGACATCCCTTGATTTAACTTCAGAGAAAATTGAACTCGGTCAAAATAGTTTTAAAGATAAGGCAAATAAAACTTTCCTTTTGTCTTTCTGTAGAAAAAAAATGTTTTGTTCATTTATTCATTTTTTTTCTGTATCCAATGTATCTATTTGAACCATCCTGTGCGATTGTGTTCACGACATAAATGTTTGCATTGACATGCAGAGAAAATTTTAATAAGGTTACCTAAAAAATGACCAATTAATATATCTTTTTATTCATCATTTCTAACCACGGCATGAACAACTTCGGGAACCTCTGATTTAGATAAATAGATTATAAGCGCGCCCTCTGCTTTCTTTTGTTCTGTTAATCTATTAGCAATCCGATTCAACCTAGGTTTGGAAAAAATGGCAAATTCAGTCATAATCATGTTACCATAAGGTACCTAGTGTGCAAGGAAACGAAAACTGTCAGTTTTGAAGGTATTAAATTCAAAACCTGAAAAAGTGTTTTAATATTAATCTTAAAAAATAATTATTATTACCTGGATTTTTGTAATGTATTGAATTTCATCATCTAAACCTTTCCAGTGAAAAACGAGCTGATGTGTGCATCACATGACTTCCTTTTACTATAATTTAATGTCATTTTCTCATTATTGGCAGTTTTAATATGATTCAATAGTTTACTCTCTAAATATCACCAACAGTGGCCAAATTGAAACCAGATTTTAAAAAAATTTTTAAAAAATCGCCAAATTTGTCACCAAGTTGGCGACCAAAAGACTGGCGATATATCGCCAAATTATAACACCACTTGAGTTAACATCGAAATTAACAATGATTTCCTCCAAAAAGGGGCAAAAGACCCCCTTAGGAACATCCGAATTCAACCAAAAGGAAAGGTGCACAACTAGACCCCACTAGGAGTCTACGTACCAAATATCAACTTTCTAGGACATACCGTTTTTAAGTTATGCGAGATACATACGTACATATACGCACGTCACGAGAAAATTCGTTGTAATTAACTCTGGGATCGTCAAAATGGATATTTCGGGTGTCTGTACGTTCCTAGGCATATATCCACGTGTGGTCGGGCTGAAAAAAAACTCAACATTCATTTGAGGGTGAGCAAAATGGAAATTAAGGCCGATTTTTGGGTTCAAATTTTTTCGCGAATACAATACTTCCTTTTTCTGTAAAAGGAAGTAAAAAGTTTGTCTCTGATTGTTCGATTCATCTCTGCATATGATTAGCACTTTCATAGAAATTTCAGTGTATGATGTAGAAATAAAACGAAAAGAAAGAAAGTTTACATTGTTTTTATTTACACTTCAAAAGCAGGCAAAAGCTGATGACACAAGTAATGAACATGAGCGGTATGAAAATTTTATAGAAATTGTATATGCTCACACATAAAGCAGTGACTAGCAACACAATTTTCAAGCCACTGAAAAACGGCTACAATGATGCCAGCAAAGAATTGAATCACGATATAAATACCAGGATAATCCAGCTCTTCTACTGCTTTCGGATTCTGCCGTAGAAAATATCTTCTCCATGAATTACTTTTCTTTTAACAGTTAAGGACAGAATGAATGATCCACTTATGACACACAAACATTTGCCTCCAAAGAGGGATAAAGCTCTTGCATGGGAATTAAATCAAAAAATTATGTACACTATGGAAATACTGAGGATGCTTAGCCAGGGTGTTAATGGAAAAATGCAATATTTTCAGGTCAATAACTAAATCTAGTTCACACCAAGTTTGCAGGTATGGATTTCAAGCTATAGTTCTAGATGATTTTACAACTGTACATACATAAATTTGAAATCTTACAGCAAATAATAGGAATTCAACATTTTTCATGCCCTCACCAAGACACCCTCATATGATGAAAACAAAAAACAATCGTAAAATGTTGCAACAATTAAAACAATAACAAAAACAAGGAAAAAACTCACAACTGATTATGACACATCGAGATTTAAGCCATAATATTTCAACAAAATTAAGACTACAAATATTTGCACCACGTCTAGATTGGTCAACAAGTTTCATGTATTAAGCAAGCAAATGGAAAAAATTAATTTCTACTCTAGTTCAAAATTATTAAATCAGTTCCTACAATGGCAATGTAACACTGAAACGTCTGCAGTAAGTACAGGACTAAACCAGCAAATCACACGACACCAAAAGATTTAAAGTCTGTAATGAAGATCAACAGTAGGAGAGACCATATTTTTTTGTACAGTGGAATATACATTGAGAAGCAGTCCTTTACTGTAGACTACATTTTTAAAACACGCATCACTGAAGACATGTCCGCGGCAGGAAATGAAGGAAAGAAGATAGCTTCCAAACACTGCCGTGCCTGACCAACTTGATTCAAATGCTGGAGCCGATGAGGAAAAGCTACCTCAACAAGCCAAATCCCACGTTGCCTACAACAGCCAAGACAGGGTGTAGGTTTTTCCAACCGAGGACTACCAGCAGCAAAATCGCTCCTGTAAATGAGCCACTATTAACAACATGGCATACCATGTGTCAGGAGGATATAATAAGACTTTTCTTCCATATTGACTTCTGTTTTCAGCTTTTAGGATTCTCTTTCTTTTTTGATCTTTAACTGCTCTTCGCCGAGGATCGTTGCTATTTCTCCTTGCATAAAAGCCCACGGCACGCTAGAACCCGCCAGGGGACATTTCTCGCCACTGGGGCAGTAGACCTCGTTGCCATTAGCCGCCCCTTGACTCTTGATGCTTTCCCTGGAGCAAGGGAAGCAAAATTTGTGGTTCGGAACAGATGGACACTGGACGAAGTGAGTGTCTTCCAGCCTCTCGTTGCAGAGCGTGCACTTCAGGGGTGGGGCAGGGGCTGTTACTCCATCACCATTCGTGGTGGTCGTCGTGGTGGCAGATGAGCCGCTCGTAGTGGTGATTTGATTATTGCTGTCTGCCTCAACTGCGATACCAGAAGTGGGGCGGGAGGAGGATGAATTTTTCTTGCCTGAAACAGATAAAAGCTGGTTAGTTGGCGAACCTTTGCACATTTACAAGAGTATAAGACGTAATTTTTGTTTAAGAGATGCATAATACATTAACCAGGTGCAAGGCCCATTTCATAGCGCTTTAATCATTAAAACAATTCCTCATTACGTAAACAAGATGCTTACTCAAGTTTTTTTTTGTAAATTTTGGATGTAAAAACTTATTCAATACCTACTTAAATACAAATGATTGGTTGTGCCAAATAAAAGGCAGAAATATTCGATTTGTTATTAAGAAATTGACTGGAAGCCTTTTTTATCAATTTAAAATTCGTAAGAATCGTTCATCTGCGCAATATTTGTGACACGCGGGGAAAACAATCAATAATACGCATGACACAGACAAATTAATAGCAGCTTTTTAAAAATTTGTTTGTCTTCATTTCGCGATGTACTGACAGTACATTTGCAGGGGTCTGACCAGGATTTTCCATGGGGTCCCTTTTATGGGAAAAATGAAATAATTTTGCGAAAAATCAAACATTTTGAAATTCTAAAAATTATACAAAAAGTAATTATATTCGGGGGAAGGAAGGTTATGGCTCAAACTGAACCATTAAAATAATTTATGTGGGTGTTTTGGGGTATTTTTCCTCTTTTCTGGGGAGAATATCGTTCTTGAAGGTTTTCATAGTTTTGCGTTAAGTTAAGATATTGAAAGTTTGAAGCAAAAATAAAAATGAGTCAAAAAATACAAAATTTAACTTTTTATATGGGCTCTAAATTCTGTAACTTTTATTTAGAGAAATAAACTCCATTGAAAATTATTACTACAAAAAATTTGACAATTGTGTGACCAAAACTCAAGGGTATATATTCCAGTTTAAAGTTTTAAGGGACCATACAGAAGATAAGATTGGAACTTATCGCTCTTTCAGAAGAATGACAGGTTGTCAAAGTAAAAAAAAAACAAGATATTTATATTTTTCATTGCTATTCAAAAATTCATGCAAATGTTATGCCGTGATATGCAAAAACACACTGCAAAACCTCGAACAATTTGAAAAACCACTCTGCACACACATAATTTTAAACACTTGTTAACTTATATTTTCCCCCCAAAGATGCTATTAATGGTAAGTATAAAGTGGTGTAAATCACAAAACGCTGCGTTTCATATCTCGGTGAATATTTATCGCACTAATTTGAAACTTTTTGTGTTGGAATTGTTTCTCAATGGAGTCAGGGGACCTAGGGTCCGTATAAAAAATTAAATTTTGTATTTTTTGACTCATTTTTATTTTCACTTCCAATTTTCAATATCTTAACTCCGCATCTGATTTTGAACATTTTTGCAACTGTTATAGCCACAACAAAAATAAAAATTTAGGCAGCGGTTCAGCATTTCACGTTTTGGCTAGTAATACTCTTAAAGAACTCAGAATATTGTATAAAAATTTTCGAGGTTGTGAAAAGACTATTGGTTTTCAAAGTATTTTGTAATATAAACGCTGTGGGACGGCAGCTTCTCTTAGGCCTTGAGGGATCATATGCTTTTTAGATGGAGTATGGACATGTTTTATACATAAAACTCTTAAGTGGCGACGAAAATAACGTGTGTCAAGTTTTGTGGAAATGGGTTCAGTTGATTTTGTGTCAATGGGTGGGACTTGGGAGAGATGTCTTCTTGAGGTCCATTTACAGATACAAAACAAAAACAAATGTCCAAAATTTGGTTCATTTATTATTCGACACAGAAGCATTTGTATGATTAAGTACATTGCTTACATTTATTCTTCATCTAAAAAGTAATTTTGCATAAAAATAGAAACATGACACTGAATGTGATCGATGTATTTTATTTGCAAAGTTTTCAAAATTAAAATTACACTGTACTTTTTTAACAATAATTTGCTTTGTTTCCGTTAGAATTCAAACGTCTCAATAAAGTGGGAAAAATATAATTCGTAAATAACACTGAAATCCTGCTAAAACGACCTTTAAGGGACCGGAACCTTTATTTAGAAAACGAATTCAAGCAATACAATGGACTCTAAATCGGGATTGAAAGTTTATTTCGTTAAAACGGATATTTTGTTGTGTTGACATTCGTTGTAACGGGATTCACTCTATTTGTCTTTTTATAATTTATAAAATAAATTTTGAGCAAAGGGGCTACATATATCGAATGATCTTGGAAGGATTATCCGCCTTTTCACTTCCATTCACCTTTGAACATTGAATTGCTCCCTCCCACCCCCTCCCTCTAGAACCGAGGTTTAGGAGCTTCTTATTTCAAACATCAAAACTATAAGACAACTAAGAAAACGTCAGTTTTGACAAATGCTTCTTTTGGCAAATGGTAAAATGAGGCACAGCCATTAGATGTTTAAATAAATCAACTAATATTTAAACATTTAATAGCAGTGCATATCATTAATGATAATCTACGCAGAGGGTATTATGCATATTATTGAAGAAATGAGGGCGAAGACATTAATCCTATGGGAATAATACATGTCACACTTTTTTTTCGACATATTTGACCCCCCCCCCCCCCACCCTGTCACAAAGTTCCACACTTCACCTCGTCACGCTATTTTTCTATTGTACATAAATATATTGCTGCAAAAAATGTTATCAAAATATATGATATCCCATTTGTAGTTACCCCCTCCCTTCGTCATGCCACAAACTGTCACAATTTCCTGAATCCTCTCCCCCCCCCCCACCCCAACCCCCAAAAAAACACATTAATTTCGAGGCCCTTGCCACATCATGCAAACGGGCACTTTCCTTTTTTACCAATTTTAAAAAGAGAAATATAAACTAGAATTTCTACCGTTATTTTTTTCCTCTTTGCCTTTTTTCGACCCGGGTCTCATTGCTCTGACACTCCTGGTTCCCCAATGTGGTGACCCTGCCCCTCTCAAAGTCTGACACCATTTGTAGACGGTCAGATATCAGGGCCCAATTAAGATATCGAGAGACCCTAGGCCAAACACTTTTTTTGGGGTCGCCGTGCTGCCAAACCTTACAATTTTAGCCATCGGCTAAAACCATTTCAGCTATTTGGGGGCCCCTAAGAAAAACGAAGCCTTAGACCATGGCCAAGTTGGTCTATTCAGCAATCAGGCCTTGCCTCGTATCTAAAAATAAACCTTTGACCAGACATTTCCAAGTTTTTCCGGGGGGGGGGGGGGGGGTTATTAATCCAATGCAAGAAAAAAAAATGAAAACCTTGCCTACTCATCTGCAAAAATAATAATACTAATAATAATAATTTCTTAAAGCCAGGGGGTGAGGGGCAATAAAATAGCCATCTCCTGAGCCCCCTAAGTGCCGATTCTGCCCAAAACCAAAACAAATCACAATCATTTCCTCTGTCTAGCCTCGAGATTTTCAACGGATTCAACGAACTTTGTAGCACAAAATAATGATTAATAAGCTAATTCTCACCCACCAGCTGTTATTCCATTCGGTGAGTGCCGGGCAGCTGATCCTGGCCTGCTTGTGCCGTTGACTGCGTTTTCGGCGATGCTGTTCCTGGGCGACCCCGGGGGTAGGTTGTCTGCCACAGACATGAGTGCTGCCATCGGAGACTGGACTGCTACGACAGTACCTTCGGGTGAGCTGACTGTGCGACTACCCAGCGGCGAGACTGTGCTGGTGACAGACGTTGGCACGGAACTTACTGTACTGAAACCTGCAAGGAAACAAAAATTGTTTAAAAACCAACATGCCCAATGTTCAAAATTTAATTAGTCAAACTACTGGAAACAACTGCCATTCCATTAGGGGCGAATACAGACCAGTATTTTAGAGGGGGAGGGGGATGGTAAAACAGAAAAGAATTTTGGGTACGAAAAATTTCTGGGATTGTTTGGGTGTCAACAAAAGGCTTCAAATCGAGAAGGAATAGACCACCGAGAAGGCAAAACTTTGTTAATAAATTTTAATTACAATGAAAAGATGTATTATTTCTAGAATTTACCTAAACAAATAATGAATACATGAAAAGATTACGGCAAACACTACATTTTATTCAATAAGTATTCAAACACAATGTGTAATTACATATTTGCATGATATTCTACATTCATCCATCTTGTTTGCAATTACTATTAAATTATGATCATATACAATAATAATGGAGGGGGTAATATTGCTTACGGTTTAGAGGGTTCATGACCCCCATGACCCATGACCCTCTTTTTGTATCCGCCCCTGAATTTCATCATAATTTATTGCGGCTACTTTGCATAAAACTTTATCATAATTGGCGAATTTCGAGAAATACTGCTCTGTTAAAAAAAATGCAAACAAGAAATAAAATTACACTATTACGATATGATTAGATCGTCTCAATGGATTAGATGCAATCCATTTTAATAATGTATTACCCATTTGTTAGAGCAATGCTTGCACAAATTACAACGCAAAGAGGATCCATCAATGAATCAAACATATCCAGGAAATAATGAGGTATATGTGATTGTTCGTTTTATTGCAAAACCATGACCATATCCCATTTTCAAATTAACAAACCTTCGGAAATGAAAAATAGAGTTTTCCTCCCAATATAAGAGTTTTTTTAAAAAATAGTTTTTTTACATTTAGTGATTTGTGTAGTGATTTTTTTTTTAATTTCTCATCCAGATTTATCATGGCTCTTATAATCGGAATTGAAATAAATAAAATAATTTTTAAACGTGCAAGCGACGTAAATACTACAGTAAAAGTATTTATTTTTGCAAACCCATCGTGACATCGAAAATTTCAGCCTCGAGAAGTAAATCAATTTTACGTAGATAAACAACTTTTTGTTATGTGCATATTAAATTCGGGAAATTTTTAGCTATCGAAATCGCCAATACTTTCATTTTCGCTATAATTACCGTTAGCGAAAATAAGTACTTTTACAGTATTCATAGTGCTATTTAGTGCATATCTTGTGCATTACGCAGCAGAAATTTGTCTACTTCCTTTGCTCAAAATAAAAATACGTTCAAGCGAGCGAAAACCACATTTGGGCCACAAAATAAGTACTACTGTCCAACCACGGATTGCATGGAATTTTCAAACGTCCAGATAAGACGAATCTATGTGAATAAGGGAGAAAATTAAAAATTTGTTGCGCGTATTCCGCTCATTTGAATGAGACTCTGCTTCTGCAAAAGCTGACATTGGTAAAAAAAAATAATAGATTCGTCCATGTTTGGCTGTAAAACGGATGTTTGTCTTTCCATACAATCCGTGGTCAGACAGTATCTGCATCTAATTAATCTAACTTTATTTGAGGGGAAAAAAAGTGACTTTCGAGTTTTTAACAACAATAAATATTGCAGTTGAATTTTCAAAAATATCCTGAACCATTCTTTTAGCTTTCTGACAATTTTTTTCTTCTCTTCTTATTCTAATCAATTTTATTTGGCTTCGATAATTATTGGAGGGTTAAGACTGCTTTTAGTCAGTGATCTGACAAAAAGATGAACGGTCAACTGACCGGTCAAAAGAATGCACAGGGGTAAACGACAATATAATCCTGGAACAGTTGAGAAAATTATGATTTAATTATTTTGAGATAAAATTAAAGTATGCAAAAATGATGCAATACAGTAATAAGTAAAATACAAATCGTAAAATTGAAAGCTTTTATAAATTAAAAGCTGTGAGTTACAAACCACCTTCTGAATTACTTAAGCCTTAACTCACAAGGTGGTTTTTTTGTAACAAAAGTAAGGAAGAATATATGTTCCCCTCAACATCATATTTTTTGCGCCTCCCCACAATATTTAACAAACTAAAGTTGGTAACTTTCCAATGACTTTTTTTATTTATTTGTGTTAACACAATGGGGTCGTTTCCAAAATTTTAAAAGTATTTTTTCCTGAAAGAGCATGCTTAAAACATAGGATCTGACCATTTTTTAAATAATTTGATTAAGTTTCACATTTTAAAAAAAATTACTTTAATCAATGCGCTTTTATTGTTTAACGCTTCTGCCGACATCACAAATGATGAAATGCCATTTGCTGTTGCCATTCAGAAGAGCACAATATTTAATTCGCATCTTTATTCACGTGTACTGCCAACGATTTGGTTGATAGCAAGCGTAGAGGCAATTTTTAATTCGCTGCTTGATTATCATAACGTGGAAACGCAGTGAAAAATGTGCCAAAGGACATCATTCGTGACGTCATAAAGACCACGCCTTGTTTGAAAAATTGGACATTTTAAAAAATTAATTAAAAAATAACTGTTGGGAAAATAAAAGTATTTTCTGGGTCCATGTTTTTTTTTTTTTTTTCCCTTAATTCTATCAATTTCTGTGACTGAAAGTAGTACTTTTGACTGAAGGAAACAACTCCATTAAAACATTACCGTGTCTACAAACACAGCAAAATACATAAACATGACAAGACGTTTGAATTCATTAGTCCAATTCTTCTGGGGAGAAAAGATACCTCACCAGGGGAGTAAAGGATAAATTGAAGGACTTCGACCGCATTTGTAGATTTTTTATAAAAACTTTTATTTTTTCTTCATTTTATGTGATCAATTTATTTATATTTTCCGACTTCTGGCATTGTTCAAAGAAAAGTAAACAACATGTCAACTTAACTTTGTTTATCATTTCATTCCGGTTAATATTTATCAATGTATTCATAAAACTATCGTTTCCAATGAAAACAATTAATTTAAATATCCGTGATAAATTAAAAAAACAAATTAATTAACCCTCCGGCATGAAAAGTCACAACTTGGTCACGCCACGGTGCGGCGCCGAAATGTGAAAAAACGAAACATGTCGGCCTTTCATCACTAACACACGTGATCCCCGCAATCGCACGTGCAGGGCAGCGAACTCCCGCCTGCTTTGAGCGATGACGTCAGTCGAGGTCGTCCAATCCAAATTAACTGGAATTTCCTGTCGGAAAACTGACTCTTCTGCGCGAACTACTCCGTGCGCGATAAGTGTGTCCTTTTGCGGGTCTCCCTATAACCAGGGGTGCCCCCCTAAGAGCAAGACCCCCCCCCCCCAAAAAAAAAACAGCAAGAACCATCTTCAAAAAAAAAAGTGAAACCCCCAACTAAAAATTTTAATGGTGCAGTCTGCGCCATGACCCCCCTCCCCTCTTCCATTTTTAAACAACGATCTCGCATTGAGGTACGTGATCTTCGGTGCACTAACTTGTGACTTTATAATAAGTAATAAATCACGTCACTATACAATTGCTAATTTTTTTTATTTCAAATTTCAAGTTAAAATGGGTTTTTTCCCCATTCCTATTGCACTGATTTGTACATATCCATTGCGCACGCATGTTTAATTTTAACATAGTAGCTCATAGTTCTTAAAAATGGTAGTTTACAATATCTTCACTTGCATTTCCCATTCTCTAACTTTGATATGTTACAGTATCTATCAGTTCCATAGAAAATTATTAAGTACTGAAAATGTTATGAACTGATAGATACTGGAACAAATCAAAGTTTAATAATAACGATAAAATAAAAAATTTTAAAAACCCCTGACTGAGTCGCAACAGTAGAATCAAGAGGGAAAGTTGAAAATCCTTTTAAAAGCCTCATAATATTGAAAATCAATGTCAAGTATTTTATTTGCCATTAAATAAAAACTGGCAACAGATAAAAATTTTAGATTATTGCTTTTAATTTCCTGTCGGCCAACAATGAATTCAGTTATCGATCGCGCGAATAAAAGCTTAGTCGTTATTAAAATATGCTTTAAAAAACTGTTATAATTCGAATTCTATGAAACATTTAAGTTCCAAACACATTCTATCAGACGCGGAAAAAAAAAGTGCTTTATTTTGGTATTAAATTTTTTAATTTTCAACTATGTTTTCACTGCAAAAATCGCGAAAAACCTTTTAGAGGTTTTTAATTAATATCTTCGTTAATTAATATCTCCAAAGATGCAACCTAGCTAAGAACACTCTCGATCAAGTATCCTTTCGAACATTTTTTTTTTTGAGCAATCACGATTGCTTATTGTTCTCATTTGACTCTTTTGATGTCCTATCTTTTTATTTTCCCACCGCCACCCTCCGCACCCTGTCACCGTCGACCGGCTCCTCACGATGCTGCTCCTAGAGCGAAAGCCGTCTACAGGTTGCATCCATGTCCTACACACACGCACGCACACACACATACACACGCACACACACATACACACAACTACCCACACATTCATGCCTGCACACTGACACAAACACATATGCTTACACACATACACATACCCCCCCACACACACACATTTATATACACAACTACCCACACACTTATGCCAGCACACAGACAAACACACATGCCTACACACACATACCCCTACCCACAAACACACATACCCCCACACACAAACACACACGCCTACATACACACACTTGTGATTGCGAAAAACATAATTTGAATTCAAGATGTAAAAATTCAAATTTTTTTTTTTTTTTTTTCAAAAGCAGTCCATCCGTTTAGGCGCTAGAGTGCCACAGACACGTCAAACTTATAACCCCCTTGCATTGTTTGTCGGGGGTTAAAAATACAGTTTTTCTCGAAAACTTTTTTCGTGATTACGACGGCAATAGTTAAAAAGATGCAAATGAATGCAATTTTAAAACCGACTCCCCAAATAAAATCTCATTCAAATAAGCAGGATATTAAAATAATTACTAGATAATGGCGATTGATAAGAAATAACTAATTCTTTGTTTATTTATTTTTTAATCTAAGAAATGGTGCTGTACTTATTTCTTAGTACAGCACCATTTAACTATGGTTTAATAAGTGATAAGTATTACATAAGTGATAAGTATTACTTAACATTCCTTTTAATGTTAAGAATACATTAAAGTAGTATTCTTAACTACTTTAGTTAAGAAAAAGCTAACTTTTTCACTTTCACAGGGTTTTAAAAAAAAGATAAATGACATATTTGGACATGGATTTTTCGTAGTCATTTGAAAATGTTCTTTTATGGCTTCTAGGATTTCAATGATTATGTTTAGGGTGTTAAATAAAGAAATTTTAATATTGGGTTACAATGCGTTACGAATTAATAAACGTTTTCCTAAAAGGTTCCACAGAAATAGTTCAAACATTCACTTTTAATTTGTACTGAGCATTTTTTTTTTTTTTTTCAACTTCAAAAAATCAACATAATCAGACATGCTAAATAATAAAAAAGTAACAATTGCACAAAACATGTTTACAAAATTGTTCAAAATTGTTAGAACATTGAGACTTTTTAATTGCTTGTTATAAAGTTATAGCTCAACCACTTTGTTAGAAACTGCTGAGATGACCTTGCATAATGTGTTTGTAACCTAAAAAATGGCTAAAAACCATGATTTTTTAAAAGCGCCCGTTGAATTTGTTTATAAAATAAGCGATAATTTTTATTTTATTATTATTATTTTAAAATATAGTTCAATATTTTCATCACATTGCAAGAATAACATATTAACACTTCAAGGCAAAATTTAAAATTAAAATAGTTACAGAAAATGAAGAATGTCATGTTATAGAATTCGAAATCGACAGAAAATGAACCAACTTGTTTTCAACAAATTAGTATTTCCAGTCAGATTTGCAAATCTTCCTAGCAATAAGATTGCGCTAGCAGAGGATGTTAACTAATTTAATAATAAATAAAGGGAAATCATAAATTTTTTTAATTCTAATTAAATTATTATTCCAAGCACATTAAATAAAGTCTTGTCTAAAATTTATTTGAAATGAGTTTCTAGTTTGAGAAGAATAAATTGACGCTCGATTTTAAGCACTTGAAGTTTAGGATAGGACCGCAATGAATGTTCGCAAAATCGAGTTTTCGTAAAATCGAATAGCATTGTTTCAAAAAACTGAGCCTGGTAAGCTGTTCGTAAATTCAAGAAGGTTCGGAAATTAGAGCTTCGCAAAATCGAGCGTCAACTGCTTAAAAAGAGAAAGGAGAGTAGGATGCAAAACCAGGCTACAGAGGGAGGAGAAATCTATTTTGAAGCCACCGGTTTGGCAACAACAAAATCTCCCACCCAAAGACCTTGCCTGGCGAGATGCAACGTCATGCGTGACGTCACCAGCGTAGAGGTAGTGGAGTTGCGTGTCTGCATCCCCGCAAGGCAAGGAGTGATTTCAACGCTTTGACAGCTAAAAGTGCGCTCCGCAATCGCAACACGTTGCACATCAGTGGAGTTGGGGACAAAAAAAAAAGACTTATTTTATTTCTAACTTTGTACGTTTTATTCTTCTGTCATCGTTCTTCCCTTCAATCAATAAAGAATATTTCAGCCTTTTACCCACATTTCCTTTTCCTTCCCTATTTGAAACATCTTTTTCCTCATCAACAAGTAGTTGATTATTTAGAGCGGGAATTTGAAACCTTATAGAACGAAGCTACATTGATTTCAGTGGTGCCTAACTTTTATTATAGGAGGGCTGCACCTTAAATAAGATGAAACTCAGGGCCAGAACACATATGAAATTTATTTATTTATTTGTAGCATAGGAAAACACAGAAAAGGAAGGGATATTAAAAAACCATTAATTGCAGTTATGATTGCCAAATGCTTATTTTATTAAAGTGAAGTTTACACATGTTTTTCAGAAAACAATTTCTGACTGTTTGGCTTCAAATCTGCGACTCATTCTTCAGGCAGGTTGTTTTGGCAGTTATCAGAACATAATTTTTGGTTCGCAGCATCGAACATAACAAGGGACACATACGTAAGCTTTTAGGACACTCTGTCGCCCGCGGGCCGCAGTTGGGGTCTGAATTCTTTCTCAGTTAAAAAATGGAGGGAGCGGTGAATGCAATTAAAATGTACAAAATTGTATGTATGGCTCCATATTAAAAAGCTTTTAAAATTATATGAAAAAATTCAAAACAAATTATCTATTAACAAAAAAAGTCGAAGGTTTTATAGGAGTAACCTTTTTTTTTTTTTAAAAAAAGAGATTTATTTGAAACTTCAACTTCATCAGATGTTACCTTTTGAAATACGTAATACAACTAAATAACATGTTTGTCTAACCGCATAAATGTTGAGCAGTAATGGCTTAACGGAAGCTAAATTGCTAGAGAAAACAACTTGGTGATGTGCAGGCTGTCAGTGTCAAGTCATTAAATATTAATTTATAAAATATTCCCGGAACAATAATTCTTCAGCGGAGCAGTGACGTAGAACACAACAACTTCCAAGACATTTTGCCACGCAATAAATGATTTCCAGTTCATTCTCAATATTCGATCGATTTTAAAACTATGATGTGTTGCAATACGAATGAATGGGTTTGAATGCATTTAAAAAGCTTTATTAATCGTTAAAAAGCTTTAATTATTCGTTGCGTATCCAACGATGCGCGCATATTATACTATCACAATTCTAATCGTGAACAAACTACCTGTTTCATAACTAAAAAATATTAATATAGATATATAAACAACAAAAAAACTAAATATTCCTACCTACAATTTCAGAAATTCAAAATTATAAAATTAAAAGATGCAATGCATTTGGTGTCAAGTTTTTTCTTTTCTTTTTAAATGCAAGAGCGAGGACAACCGCTAAATATCGCGAAGACACCCCTAAAAAGTGAAAGATAACCCTCAAAACACCCCCACCCCTAAAAACTTTAATGGCACAGTCTGCGCCATGACCCCCTCCCCCCCCCATCCCAGGTGGACACCCCTGTGCAAATGAAGAAGGAAAAAATGTTAATACAGTGTTACTTTTTTTTTAATCGAATTATGAATGTAAGACCTCACATTTAAGTTAAAATAAATAAATTAAATCAATTAAAAATGAGTATTCTATCAAAACTATTCCTATTATGAATACCACAAGTCATTTTAAATTAAAAAAAAACTGTAATAGTAAGTCTCAGTTATGATTTATAGCCCATAATACTCGGTATGTACACCAGAATCGAATGTTTCATAAAGTATTTTCGGATACCAGATGTTTTGAACTGTTGCATAACACAGCATGACTGATCGACTAAACCGTTTTCGTACTATCCATGAGTAAAATTACAGTGCCAAACTCCAGAAAGAAGTGAAAATATTTTATTGTAACTGCAACTGATGAGTAATACAGAACTATAATAACGGTAAAGTAAATAGGCCCGTCATGTAGCATCCACACTCCCCCCCCCCCCCCCCCCGTCCTGGATTTGGAAAGTTATTTTAACATATTAGTGGACTAGTTTTTAGCTGTTTTGAAACAAAATTTGCCTGGAAAATTTCTAAATGACGAGCCTCAAAGCAAGTAATTAAATGAAATAACGTTTCTGTAAATTTTTGCTAGTTAGTTATTCAAGAAAAACTATTTCAGGGTTGCAACAAAGCCACCGCAGTGCCGGTGTAAATCATCCTTCCATTCCTGTTATTTATTTATTTTTTCAAGTAAAAAAATAAATGTTGAAAGTATTTTCTTTTTTGCATTAGTTTCAGAAAGAATTAAAAATTTTAAAAAGCTCGGAAACAAAATTTTTCAGCAGCACAACCTCAAAACCATTGATCACTATAAATGAGTAGGCGTGGAGTAGGGCGAGTTTTATAATCTCTATGAATAACAAAAAATTTAGTGATTTATTTGGATAAATCTATCAGTCTTCTGATTCTTTAGAAATGTAATATTATAATGAAATCAGATCTTAAAAACGTAGTTTACATAGGATACAGTTTTTATACACATTAACACAATATTACTAAAACAGTCCATTAGGGTTCCGCTACGACAGCGTTTCGCAAACTTTTATGACTCGTGGACCGGCAAGAGCTTTTTAAAAAAATCGCGCACCGATGATGGTTTTTTCTTCTTTTATTCATTTCTTTTTTTTTCTGCACAAAAAAAAAAAAGAAAAAAAAAACTTTGCATTTGGGGGCATCTGATATCTGTTTAGTAAACAGAACTTCCGTAAACATACGGACCCCTTACGGAACAGTCCGTAAACTTTACAGATCGATGAAGTTTTTCCCTTATCCTTTTCTTTCTTAAAAAAAATATAAATAAATAAATAAAAAACTCTCTACTTGAGGATCGTTAAATACTTGTAAAAAACTATTGCGAATGACCGAGATCTTTCTTTTTACAAAGTGTAATAATAATAATAATAATAATAATAAATGAATTAATAATGTATATAAAT
Source organism: Uloborus diversus (assembly GCF_026930045.1). Taxonomy (NCBI): domain Eukaryota; kingdom Metazoa; phylum Arthropoda; class Arachnida; order Araneae; family Uloboridae; genus Uloborus; species Uloborus diversus. Next base: position 33,031,838 of record NC_072732.1, read on the forward strand.
AAAACTTTACTTGGTGTTAAAGAACTGTAACAAAAAATATTTAAATGTTAAGAATAAAATGAACAATTATCGTAATAATTATACAGTCGTAGCTATAAACATCGGTGAAAAATCAAATAAAAATAAAAGTACAAAAAATTAATCATAAATTTAACATAAAAGATGTCATATAAGACATTGTTTTTACTGGTATTTTCTTTTTCTACGTAAGTAAGGAATATTTTTCAAAGTGGGAGAGTAAAAATCTCTGGGGACCGGTGAAATTTTACTACAGACCGCTGCCCTGTGCGCCGAACCACCGTTACCGGTTGAGAATCGCTGCTCTACGAAGAAAAATGCGGCAGCACTGAATTTATTATACTTAACATTTTTTAATTTAAAATAAAACAATAACGATTTTATCAATAAATTGCTTCGGATTTTTAAATATATAAGTATAACGTAGTGTAAGTGGCATTACACAGTTGAAATCAGTATAGAAACGGTGACAACTTTATTAAACTTTTAAAGATTAAAAATGTAAACGTTCTGGCCGAACTGAAATAAAATTTTTAACGAAGGGTGCACGCGCAGATCCTTGAGCCTCCCCCCCCCCCCCACTCAAGCGCCCAAATATGGCTTAAAACAAAACTGCATTCAAGAAATTGATGCGTCGAAAATTTTTCCCTAGAACCCCCATTTGAGCCCCAAAACTGCCCTTTCATCACTTCTTTTCGATTATGGTCCCTCCAAAATGGATCCGCCCTAGGGAGGATAATTGATCACTTATTTTCTAAAACGGTTTCTTACAAAAAAAATAATTGAAAAATAAACTTACATTATTTATTTTTAAAAAGCGATTAGCATTAAAATTAATTTCATTAAAGGATTTATTATTATTATTTTTTAAATTTAATTTACATCGTGCAACAAAATGCATCAGAGCAAGAACGACTAGAATCAACCCATAGTGGATCGGTTTCAACTTAGAAATTTCACTTATGCCCATTTCCGGGTTACACCAGGATCCTTTAGAACTGATAAATAGTTCACGATCTTTTGTATCTAACGACAACAGTTCACGTTAAACACAATAGATGACACTGGCATTTCAGGCACACAAAACCGGGGGACTCTCGTGACCGATCAAGTAGAAAAAGTAAAGAATCATGAGAATTCTCGTGATCAGGCTCTGATTTACGCACGGTCCGAAGGGTGTATGTACTTGAACCCCCTAATTTTAGAGGCACCGAAATAGGATAATATGTTTCGTGACCTTTTTTTTTGTTGTTGTCGCTTAAAACCACTCGGATATTCGAGCCTGATGAGTAGACAATGCGATCCGGTTTTAAGGCAGAGAGGTACGGCTTTCGTTTACAGAGCACCACTGAGGTGGAAGTCTGATTTAGCTGCAACAACCAACAATAGATGGAAGCAGCATAATCAACATTTCGATAATTTTGAATCCAAATCAGACGCGGAACAACTCCTGGTTCAGCACCCGCAGAAGCACATTTTAAGCCAGAGGTTCCCAAACTTCAGACCTCCGCGGGCCCCCTCCGGAAAAATTAAGAACTTCGTGGATTCCCCCCCCCCTCCCATCGGCGCTAGCGAAAAAAAAAAAAAAAAATTGACAAAGTTAAATCTACTCTTTTCCAATATATTTTAACGCTCTTTTTTATCGTTTAAATTTATTTATTCACTGTTCTGTACATTTTTCAGAGCTCTTGTCTGGTCATTTCATTTCTGGCTTCATTTCTTACACTATTATTTTGTGGTATGGAGGTAAAATTCTATTTGAAATTGAATTTTAAATGAAAATGTTACCACCAAATTTCATTAGCCTTCACAATGCAATCATTACTGCTCAAGTTTGACTCAATTGTAGCAAGCCCCCTCTCCTCGTTTTATGTGAAGTGTGTTAACCCATCTGTAAAAATGTGCCTCAATGCTTGCTTTTCACTTAATGCAATTTTGAACTTCGTCATGTACACAATATTAATCGATGTGTAGTGTGTTTCCTTCCAAAAGTCCCGGGGGGGGGGGAGCTGCTGCGTCCTGCGTGTACTTAAGCAAGAACTTTTTTCTTCCTCATAAATGAGCATTCATTTTAAATTAAAATATCGTTACTCTTCTTTCAATCTCAGTTATATTTAATGTTTTAGCTGGATAGCACCGCGGACCCCCGGACCACAGTTCGGGAAACTCTGTTTTAAGCATTTATTATTGTGCTATATATTTTGGTAGTACTTATTAGTGCACAATTCATATATGTTTGAATGATGCATTGTTTACATTTCAACTACGTATGTAAATAAACGGATTTTCTTGTGGGGGGGGGGCATCAACTTTTATATGGACAAGGGCATCACTTTGGCTTGATTGGGCTCCGCTCTCTACTGGTCCACATGCATTGATACGCAGAGCAAAATACAGTAAAACCCCTCCTAACGGACACCCCTCAAAGGCGGACACCCCTTTTATACGGACAATTTTTAATTCCCCGTTCCAATGCAAATAAGATTATTAAACCCCTGTCGTGCAGACACCTCTCTATTGCGGGCAAAAAGTGTGTCCCATAGTGTCCGCATTAGAGGGATTTTACCGTACAAATTGGAGAATACAGCGGGAACGTACCTTTCATGCTGTTGGCCTGGTCAAAGGAGAAAACTCGGCCGACCATGGCTTCCTTCTTATACCGGGCATCGAAAGGTACTCCCATGACAGCCGCCGGCAGGGACTCGCCTCGGGTGAGGGGCGGTCGCCCCGCGTGCCCCGGGGCCTGATCTTCGACCACGATGTGACGCTTGGGCTCGGGATGGGCCCCGTCGTCGTCGTCGCCGCGCTCCGAGTTCGCCCTCTTGGCGGCCGAATTCTGGCGCAGGGGCAGGTGGGGCGGTGGCAGGGGCGGCGGGGCCCCGCGGGGCGCGAGCCCGCTAGGGCTGCCCCGGTTGAGCGCGTTGGCGGCGTCGTGCGCCGCGGCGATCACCTCCGCGGCGTCCCGGTGGTGCAGCCTCTGTCCGTTGAATTCCAGGAGGGCGGCGGCGCGCTGTTGAGCTCCATAGCGCTCAACCGCCGTGGCGGGAACCGGGGACCGCGAGACGCCGGCGTGCGGCGTTCCCGGAACACTGTGCGGCGGCGTGAGTATGCCCTCGGGAGAGACGCCGTTTAGGGCGTCGTGCTGCGACGCCGACCGGGGCGGCGGGGCGCCCCCGGAGCCCTTGAAAGTGGGGGCCTGCCTGGGGTTCGCGCCCTCGGGGAAGCTGTGCGCCCTCTTCATCTGCCGCGCGTTATCCAAGACGGCCTCGATGCGGTCGGCGCCCTCGTAGTTGACGCAGCCCCGGCAAACGGGTTCCGAGAAGTCATGCAGCATCGCCCACGGCATTCGCGGCAGGTCGCACAGATAACAATGCTGGCGGTGGCTGCGGGACACAGATGACATCCTGACCATTGGCAGGAAGAGAGTTCCTATCGAATCCCTATCCTATTTTGAGAGTGAAGGTGGATGAAAAAAAAAACGAAAACAAACGCGCTCAGAAAGAGTCTCTAATCCTAAGCTCGGAGTACCGAAAACACTGCTCGCTTCGATCCATGGGATAAACTGCTTGTGTGAGAATGAGCCTCGTTTCTGTAACGACCGTCTGGGTTGCCATTTGCGCGATCAAACTGAACGGTGAGATTTTCGCCAAGTGCGCCAAAGGACATCACCACTTCTTTCCGAACGGTGATGGCAGAAAGGATATTTTGTGACAAATCTCGCGGAGCGGAATGCCGCCGTTACCGTGGGTTGAAACATTTCATCAAATTTTAAGAATTAAATTTGTCCTTCCACGTCATTTCAGTGTTTCTCATAAAGAGTGAATAGCCGATGCTTATTTTGTGTCAAAAAACAACCCCCCCCCTTTACATTTTTGTGTTTATGTTATTTCGCATTTCTAGATTTCCAAAGGGAGTGAAAGAAAGGAGATAAGGCCGTATCTAGCCATTGCATTTGGGAGCAGAGCCCTACCCTTTGGTAAGGATGTCCTACCTTTCAAATTACACATAAGGGGGGGGGGTACCTAGCTCTCTGCACCTAATATCATCAATGATCGACTGAAAATTTGTTTTAGTGACTTCAATTTTTAAAAAATTCGGAAGAAAATACCAAGCTCCATTACTTCCCCTAACGTAACCAAATATGGCCCACAACTACATTTTTAGGACGTAAATTTCGAAACACTTCCTGGGAAAAACCTCCTTACCTTCCCTCTCTATAACATCACCAATCATTCTAATGCATTTTTGGAACTTCAATTTCGAAAAAAAGAGAGGAGGTAGTACTCCAAATCCCATTTCTTTCCGTCGAGTCAACAAAAATCTAGACTACAATTACGTTTTTTGGGATTGCAAATTTCAAATAAATTCCGAGGGAGTTAGTTCTCTTGAACCCTCGTATTCCTGTCATTGAAGATCGTCTAAAATTGCAATTTTGATCTTCAGTTTCAAAAAAATACCAAGGAAGAAAATTTGAACCCCATCACTTCCTCTAACGTTACCGAAAATGATCTGTAAAGGCGTTTTTATGATTTTGATCTCAGAGGGTTTCGAAGCCCAACATTATCAAAGACGGATTGCAATTGCATTTTTTAGGAATTCAAGTCAGAAAATTTTGTGAGAGAGAGCCCTCGAAAGCCTTTCCCTCTAATCTCATCGAACATCGTTGTTCAAAATGACATTTTTGAAACATCAATTTCGAGCAATTTCTGTGGGAGATTACTTAAATCCCATGTTTCCTCTAACGCAAGGGTGCCCACCTGGGGGGGGGAATCATGGCTCAGGACTGCGCCGTTGAAGTTTTTAGGGGGGGTGAGGGGTATTTTTCTCGGGGTCTTGCTTTTGGGAGGTTTTTTTTCCGATATTTTTCGCGCCCTTGCTCTTAGGGGGGGCGGCACCCCTGTTCTAACGTCACCAAAAATATTCTACAGCTGCGTTCTTGACTTCAATTTCGAAAAATTTACCAGGAAAGGTACACTGCTCCTCCCCTTCAACCCCTAACATTAGTCATGCACCATTTTTTAACATTGAGACGAACCTGGACCATGATTAAGATGTGTAAAGTTTTTCCTATTAAAGAAAAAAAATAGGAGTGTCTTGCCATGCATGTCAAATGCCATACCTTATATCAATGCTAAGCTACGGTCCCGCGCCCTAGATAAGCCAAAACCCTGTAATAAAAACTAAGAATGCCAAAAAAAAAAAAAAGCCACAAGGGCATAATAGCATATGCAGGTTGTTTTCCTTGCATTGACACTGTGCTGGCAAAGAAATCTCTTTTTCAGAGTCATTTTTTTTTTCATAGAGAATTTATATTTCACGGAATTGGCGACAAAATTAATCAGGAATTTGAAAAAGGACTAATTTGGCTACACACTATAAAATCTCCAGAAGAAAAAAGTTCTAAAACCTTCTCAGTTCGACATACGTTAACTACGATATTACGAAACTCCCCTCGTGAGATAGAATAGTGCATCTCAACAAATTAATATTTTTGCTGTAAACATCTTTATAAATATTTCTTTGGCTTTCTTTTAATAAAAAGTGTTTTGTCCTAGTTAAATTTAATATATTAGGGCAAATAGATACATCGTAAGTCTTGTATTGTAAAAACACTTATTTTCGCCTGCCGTAATCTTTGCGAAAATTTTTAATGACCGAAAGTTGAAAGTAAAAAATACTTCGCAATGCCTAAATTTGCACTCTTACGGCAAGCACGCAAAAATTAAAGCTTCGTGAAAATACATGCAAGTATATTTACAGTATGTGATCCTTAAAAGAAAAATAAATGTTTTAAGATAATATTAAAATACTCCCTTCGTGTTTAGGAGAGCAGTTCTCTAAACATTTCCAGGCTGCTTGGCGTCACTTTTAAATCAAAATACAAGGAGAGGTCAGAAAAAAACGTTGTAAATACGAAAATTTGCAAAAAAAAAAAAAAAAAAATACTGACTAGTGTATTGGGGAATTCAATGAGCCCCTTAAAGCAGAAGCGTGTGAGTTTAAGATGTAACATTTTTTATCTTTTAGCTCCAACAAAAACTTTTAGCTTTTATCAGATGTCTGTCCCAAAACACATACAGTGAAATCCCGTTACAACGAATACCGGTACTGCGAAATCCGAAATATTCGTCACAACGAACAAAAAGTTCTGTCCCGTTTTAAAACCTATTGAGGTAGTATATTTCAGGTCCCATTCATTTCGGCCGAGTCAGCAAATCTAGCCGACAACTCCATTTTTAGATTGCTATTTCAAAATAGTTGAGGAAGGAGAGGTGGGGGTGGGGGTGGGGGGGGGGCTCCTGAACCCTGCTGTTCTTATCATCGAAGCTCGTCTAAAATTATTATTTTGGAGATTCAGCTTCAAAAAATTACCGAAGAATATTTGAACCACATTACTTGATCTAACGTTACTGAAAATGATCTGTAAATGCGTTTATATGGTTTTGATCTTAGAGGGCTCCAAAACCCAATATCATCAAAGATGGCCTATAATTGCATTTTTTAGGAATTTAAGTCTGAAAAATTGTGAGAGAGCCCTCGAAAGTCTTTCCTCTAATTCGAAGATCGTAGTATAAACTGATATTTTTAGAACACCAATTTCAAGCTTTGAGGTTAGATTCTTTGAATCTTATCTCTCCTCTAACGTCACCAAAAAATACTCTACAACTGTATTTTTCACTTCAATTTCGAAAAATTTATCAGGAAAAGCCACTGCTCCTCCCCTTCCCCTAACATTCCAGTCATACACCAATTTTTAACCTCGAGACAAGCCAGATTAAGATGTGAGTTCCTGCCATGCATATCAAGTGCTCTATCTTATATCAATGCCTAGCTACGGCCCTATGCCCTAGATAAGCCAAAAACCTGTAATAAAAACTGAGAATGCCAAAACAAAATAAGCCGCAAGGGCATTGTACCAAATGCAGGTTGTCAAAGTGTGTGAAATTCTCCCTAATAAAAAATAAATAAATAAATAAAATGGAGTCTCCTGTCATGCATGTCAAGTGCCCTACCTTATATCAATGCCTAGCTACGGTCCTGGGGCCTAGATAGGCCAAAAACTAATAAAAACTAAGAATGCCCAAACAAAATAAGCCGCAAGTCTGTTTGGAACAAAGACATGTTGTTTTCCTTGCATTGACACTGTGCTAACAAAAAAATCTCTTTTACAGAAGTTCCTTTTTTTTCGTAATGAGAATTTACATATGATGGGTTTGGCGACAAAATTAATCAGTGAATTGGAAACAAATTTGACTATAACACAATGCAATGTATTAAAAATTCCCGTTTTATCGAAACTATTTTTTCAAAAATTCGTTACAACGAAATGTTTTTATAAACGTCAGTTTGAATATTTTTTTACTTGTTGCTGATTTCGGAAATTAAAAAACGACTTTCACAAACCGTTATGTGAAAACTCTTTTGGTACACTCTTTTGGTACTTTCGAAGTAGAGCCATTGCCGCTCATGCGGATACGTAAGCTGAGAGGCACCAAAAGCCAGTGTCTAGCCATGTACAGTCGTGAGGCACCCTGCGAATTCGCAAGGGGATCAGCAATATTTCAACTTTTCTTGTGGCCCAGAGGTGTCCCCCCCCCCCTCAAGTTCAATAGCGCAAACCCACCCCATCCCCCTTTTTTTCTCAACTCACTTTCCCTTTTTAATTTTTTAGCTCTCTTTTTTAAATTAATTAATTTTTTTCAACATTTTTTATTTATATATTTATTCATTTAATTTAATAAATATTGTTATTATTTATTAGAAAAGTTCTGTGCTATGCCAATGACACATACAAGCTAAATAAATAAATTAAATTATATATATTTAGAAAAAATGAAATAAAATAAAATAAATAATTTAAACTAAAAATAAATCAATAAATAAATTTTAATCAAAAAATATTTAAAAATCTCTCCCCCCCCCCAAATTTAGTTGGCGCCCCCCGTGAGCACCCATGTGGTCAGTAAAGTAACGTTCATAAATTAGAATCTTCTATAGAGTCCATTAGGAATAAATTTCTCGTACTTAAAAAAAAAAATTAATTTGAATTTCGACATCTTGAATTCAAATTATGTTTTTCGCAATCACGAGTGTGTGTGTGGGGGGGATATGTGTGTTTGTGTCTGTGTGCAGGCATGAAAGAAGTGTGGGTAGTTTTGTGTGTGTGTGTAGGTTTTTGTGTGTGTATATGTGTAAGTGTCTGTATGTATGTGTGTTTGTGTGTGTGTGTGTAGTTGTGTATGTATGCGCGTGTGTGTAGGACATGGATGCAACCTGGAGACGGCTTTCGCTATAGGAGCAGCAGCGTGAGGAGCCCGCCTGTCCACGGTGATGGTGCAGAGAGTGGCGGTGGGAAAAATCAGCTAACATCAAAAACAGTCAAATGAAAGCAATAAGCAATCGTGATTGCTCAAAAAAAAATAAATAATACTATTTATGAAGACGACCAACGAATAAAATGTCAGTATTCAGTATTTTAATCTTTGCTTTTTCAGAGGAAAAAATGTGTTTAATTACAGTTTAGTACCGTTGGTAACGGTGTAGTGTAAATTTAATTATATTAGAGTGCAGATTTGCAAAATTAACACTAGTATAAAAATACAAGAAAGTATTAAGGCGATTCCTTCGCAACGAGTATTCCGTTACAACGAAAAATTTCATCGGTCCCTTTCAGTTCGTTGCAACAAACTTTCACTACATACCAATACCGTATATGATACAAATACATAATTTTCTTTTTTATCTAAGTTATCTTTGCGAACGTAATTTGAATAAATATCATTTATATTGCAAATTTCTTCGCTGCAGGTGTGCGCAGCAATTCATTTGCAAGGTTCAGCACTTCCAAAATTAAAACAAAACATTATTTATTTATTTATTTATAAACCTGAACATAGTTTCAGAGACGGCGATCACACAATTGAGGCTGACACTATAATACTGCCGTGTGCAGGTAAACGGCAGTATCTGCAGAAATGAATTTTCAATATGTTTGAAGAAATGTGTGGTGGATTCAATACTAACTATAGGAAAATGTAGGAATTAGACGTCTTTTTCGAGCCTTTTTTTCAGTGGAAACCAAATAAGCGAGCTTGTGAAATAAAGATAAGGTACAATAAATGACAAAAATGCAAAAAAAAAAAAAAAATAAATAAATAAATAAATAAAAATCAAAAATTTGCAGTTACTGCCCTTTACCTGCACACGGCAGAATAGTTAAATATTTGTGAAAAAGAGAGAAACGATCGTTTTTAATCTTATTTTGAAGAAGAAAATCCCCCCTCTCTTTTTTTCCAAAAAAAAATCCCTCTTCGCGACAAGTATTCAAGTCTTTGAACTGTTTATTCTATATCCTTTAAAAGGAATTTAACTATTTTGATAATATTCTCCCCCCCCCTCCCTCCAGACCAAAATCACAGCCATAAAATTATCGAAAACTAAGAAACACACAGGGAGAGGAAGGTGTTCCCAAAAACTGTGGGTGATGAAAGAAAACAGGGGTCACATTCGGGGACAGGATATCATTTTACATGAGAATCAGCAAGAATAGTTTTGGGACTCGAAATCTCGAAAACAAACTTTTATTCTACAGCGTGGTGAGAGGGATATCACATTTATAACCGCTTGAAACATACTATACTAACAATATGGTGCACAATTAAATTCAATTATAATTTAACTATTTAAATCTAGGACTTACTGGGATTATATGCGCCCAATTTTTTGATGAGCTGTGAGCTGACAAAGGATTGCTCCATATTCTCCCCAAACGAAATTACTTCTTCAGAAATATATTTAGTTATCGTTGATTAATGGTCTATTTTTTTTTAATAATACTTTTATGGACATAATGATCTCAGTTTCCTTCTTCTCCTCCCTCTGCTTTTTTTTTTTTTTTTAAACTTTGGATCAACTACAGCCATCGCAAGGATTTAGTATTGCTAAAATGTGAAACACTAGCAATTTTGTATAAGCATCACTTTTTCATCTTTCCCCTTTTCGAGTTTTCTTTCCCTTTCGTGATCGAGAGCAAAATAAGCGTCACTTGTGGGAAGTTTAGCTTTGCTTTTACTGGGGTCGTTTCCAAAATTTTAAAAGTATTTTTTTTTTTTGTAAGAGCATGCTTAAAAACATAGGATCTGACCATTTTTTAAATAATTTAAGTTTAATATTTAAAAAAAAATTACTTAAATCGCTGCGCTTTCATTGTTTACACTTCTGTCATGTGACATCACAAATGATGAAATGCCATTCAGTGTTGCCATTCACAGAGCAAAATATTTAATTCGCATCTTTACTCACGTGTATTGGCAACGATATGGTTGATAGCAAGCGTAGAGCAATTTTAATTCGCTTCTTGATTATCATAACGTGGAAACGCAGTAGAAATATGCGCCAAAGAGCATTATTTGTGACGTCATTCAGACCACGCCTTGTTTGAAAAATCGTACATTTAAAAAAATAATTAAAAAATAACTGTTGGGAAAATGAAAGTATTTTCTAAGTCCATGTTATTTATTTATTTATTTTTGCTTATTCTATCAATTTTAGTGACAAAAGTACTACTTTTGACTGAAGGAAACAACCCCATTGACATTTTAGTTTTGGAATGTAGTCAAATGCAGTGTTGCCAGATGGGGGGAAATTTCCCCATTTTGGGGAAATCTGATGCTCTCTGGGGAAATTTTGGGGAAATGGGTTTTGAGGGGAATTCTTTGGGGAAAATTTTTTTCCTTGGGGAAAACCTGGGGAAAAAAAACCTCGGGAAAAAAGAATTTTTTTCGTATTTAAATTCGCGTCAAGAAGTAGTGGGAACATTGTTTGTATCAAACAGCGTTGGGTTAGCTTTCCTCAACTTTATGGAATTCGCATTTCGCATTATGTGGAATATTATGCTATGGAATTCGCATTAATGTTCGTGAGTAACTAATTGATACGTGAAACAGGTAAAAATAAATGTGATGAAGAGTATTCTTGGATAAATATATACACAAATCATAGTTTAAATGTACATACAGAAGCAGAGTAGTAAATGCGAGTTGAAAAACAAAATTTGGTTTTTTCTTATCTTTCGGTCAGGCACTTGTATTTATGACTAGTGGAACTCGCACGGCTTTGCCCGTAGTAGAAAATTAAAAGGTCTTTTGGTCCCCCTGTATATTTACAAATAATGCATGATGAATTTCTCGCCAATTGGCTTGCCCACGTTACGGTTCCACGTTATGATAACTTGGTAATTTACTCGTCCATCTTATGATAATTTTGCTCGGGAAAATGTTCTCAAAATTGGAAAAGAAAAAGAACAAATTGAATTTTCGAAAAATCGCTTAAAGGTGCACACCCCCATGCTACAAACTTATTCTTTGCCAAATTTCATGAAAATCAGCCGAACGATCTTGGCGCTATCTACGCGTTAGAGATCCTGACAGACAGAAAGAGATCGGACAGAGAGATATCCAGACAAAGGGACTTTCAGCTTTATTTTTAGTAAAGATAAAGAAAGATAAAGAAGACAAAAAAAAAAGCGAAAATGGGAAGAAAAAAAAAGTTGGGGGAATTTTATAAGAAAATTTGGTTATTTGGAGGGGAAAAAAATTCAAGAGACAAAAATATTAGAGGAAGTCGATTCATTTTATGAAAATATTAGTGGAAAATAATTTTTGAATTTGGGGAATTTTGGTAGAAAACATCGCTTTTTGGGGAAAAATTGGTAGGGAATTGGGGAAATCTGGATTTGACCATCTGGCAACACTGGTCAAATGAAAGAATGTGTGAATTTATTTCAGAATTTGTCATTAGCAGACGATATTCATGTGTCATCATATTTCTTTTAGGCTAAAAAATGTATCAACCTAAAAAATAACAACAATAATAATTGCGATAAAAATATTCAAAAATATATTTTCATTCATTAAAATCTAAGCTTATCGATTTACAAATCTGTCAAGCCGGCACAAGCGAAACTTAGCCAAAAGTGGCAACCATGCTCCTAAACACATTCACACACGCAAGCGCTCTTCGAAAATACACGTACATTGTGACGTCGCCGTTACGTAGCGGGTACCGAACCAAAAAGTGATGTAGCGGAAGAGAGAGCTCTTGATTGGGAGACAAAGACTCCGCCCATTCGTCAGTTTCATACGTCACTGCTATCGCGCCGCGCTGTAGCAGCGCTCTTTTACATACCTGCTTGCTAGAAGTTCAACAGAATGGCTTTACTATGCTGTAACTACGTGCTAATGCGGCTCTGATGGTTTTAACTAAGGTTTCTTTATTCCCAGCTGTGTTGATATTTTTTGCTATTTAATTGAATTAGCCACAAAGCCGATGTTTATTTTTATCTCCGGTGTAGCCATTTTTATTCTCTGCCCTTTTCGTAATGCCAATGATGCGTTTCAAACAAAACAATCAATTCAGAACTTTTCCGGCAAGTCATAGTCGTAATGTCTCAGATGCATTTTAATTTTTCATGATTTAAATATTCCATTCAAACGCATTTACATTGCGTTTGCTTGTTATGAGCAATTATAAATGCATATCACACAGAAAAATAATATATCAGGGCTGAATTGGTACTGGAACGGAATGGATTACTGCTTTTCTGGAAAAGCAGATAAACCTTTCACATAAAATTAAACGCTACTCAGAATTCATCTATTTCTCGTAGAATTGAATAAATAAAAACATTTACGAATTCACCCCTGGGTCACATACTTATACACGTAACAATTTCGTAAAACGTTGAAGATAGCGTACCTGAAAATAAATGTTGTCACAAGATCAAATGAGGCAGTGAGAAGAAAAGGGATGTATGTGGTCATTTTCAAGTTTTTAGTAAAACGCATGTAAAGATAAGGTCCTAGGTAGGCTTTCATTGAAGTTTTTTTCTAAATTATGCTGTATAGCAGCACCTACCAGAGTTACTAGTACTATCTCTTGTTCCAAGACAGAGCAGAGGTTCACCTACCATTTGTACTGGTTATCTCTAAATTTTTTATTTTGTCACCTACATCCCTTTGCTTCTCTCAAATATGCTATGAAAAACGTATGCATTTATTCTAAAAATATTTATTTGATGATTCATCTGTGGGCAATTGCAGAACGAACTGCTTGATTTCCTACTCTTTGTAAAGTTTCTTTAGCTTCTAATTATTAATGATTTGCTACCGGACATTCAATACACTGAAAATTCTTATTTGTAATGCAAACAAATAAAATTAAAATTTATTAAAGTTAGAGATGCAATGTTTCAATTTAAATGATATTATGGTTTTTTATTTTTGAAAGCTTTTAAACTTTCAATGGTTTCAACAAAAACCATTCCAATACCAAATTCGCGTTTAAGGCATGCTATCTTATGCTTCTAATTGGGAAAAATGCCACCTTATGAATCCTAAAGAAATTTAAACCAGAGAATGCCCCGGGCGCTTTGTTTCAACAAAAAGAAGTTCATAGGATTAATTATACGAGAAAATAGTAATATTTATATAGAACGTACAGAAAATGTTTGAGCGTACAAATTGCAATTAATAATTTGCACAAAATTGCAATATTAATTAATTGCATACGCAAATTTAGACATTTCAACTAACCATTTTATCAAAGCGTAAAAAAGGGAGCTTTAATATGAAACTCGCCCAAGTAAAGCCGACAGATATTGTGTTTTCAATCAGTTGTTTTTATCTCTTGATATCTTCAATTCCTTGAAACTTAGGCGGAAAAGAAATCAGGTTTCAATCAATTTCAGGTTAACAAATAAAAATTCAGCATTATTTTTTTTATTATTATTTACTATTTTATTTTTTATATTTAATTTGATTTTTATTATTTATTTTATTTTTTTTTCTTCATTTTATTGATTTTTTATTATTTATTTATTTATTTTTATTTTATTATTATTTGTTTTTTATTTAATTGAAATAATTTATTTATTTATTTTGTGCGTGTGAGATTTTTTTGTTCCCTGTACTTTGGGTGTTAACTGGTTTAATTTCAGTGGGTAGGAAATGTTACATGCGTGTAAAACATTGATATTTGACACCGATGAAAACATTTTCAGAGGCTCGAAATAAACTCGTTAATCATTTTTTGCAACTGAAAGTGAAGATCTGCGATATCACATTCAGTCGTCAATTTTCACTCCCTTTGTACCAAATGCAGAATATTATTTTTGTTAGTAAGATTCAAGCTCGCTTTCCAACTCAATTTTCTGTCTTTCGTCTTCGGGATCCGGACAAAACGTCCAGATCCAAAACGTCCACGGACATAACATCCATGACCAAAACGTTCAACGGACAAAACATCCGAGGGACAGAACGTGTGACGGACATAACATCCAGCGGACATAACGTCCAACGGACACAATGTCCGACGGACAAAAGGTCCAAGGACAGAATGTCCACATTTTTGGACTGCTAAGGCATAACGACCAGTTTTTTGAGCAGGCTGGACAAAACATCCGGATTTTCAAGTTTTTCCTTTGTCTCAACCAATTTTGTTGAATATATTTGTGTTTGTGTGATATGTGATGCAATCACCAGCAAAAAACGAGTTTTTAATATAGAGTCGAACATCCATATATCGAACTTCCACGTATCGAAATTTTCTATATATCGAAATCTCAGCAAATTTCTATGTTCATTACATAGAAAAATTGTTTCTTTTTCTCTAAAAAAATCTCTAGATATCGAAATTTTTTTCGAGACATTCGTAGATTTTTTTTCCTCACTTTTAACTGGTTGTCTCATGAAAACTGAAGGTTACGGGAGAAAATTATGTTCACTAAAGGTTGCTACGAAACTCATAAGGAATCTGGGGTTGAGGGGTGTGTAGATAGGACGTTGTTCCGTTCTGGAGTTTTTAAATTCCCTCAAGTTTATTTCAAATCTTAGTTTTAACCAGTAGCACTGTAAAATCAATTTCAAGCTATTCTTTTTCTCTGTTGATTATCATTCCTAGCCTTTTTAGCTTCAGTAAAAATCATTCAAGTTAGGTAGAATGATTTTTTACTTTTCTCTCGATTACATTATCAAAACAGAAATACCCCTTATGTTGCGGATCAAGTTGAATTGCCGATGAATGAAGATGTATGAAGGCGCAAATATATATATATATATATATATATATATATATATATATATATATATATATATATATATATATATATATATATATATATATATATATATATATATATATATATATATATATATATATATATATATATATATATATATATATATATATATATATATATATATGTAATTTCTGTTAATTTTTTGATTATTAATTTTCATTTAATCCGATGCTCGTTTAAACTAGAAATAGGGTTTCATACACAAAAATTAGCTTTAATTTTAATGTTTTAGGATATTTTTAGGATAAAATAAGATAATTTCCATATATCGAAATTTCTATTTATCGATTTTTTCCCCGGCAATTTGCTACTTCGATATATAAAGGTCCGACTGTAGGATGAGTCTGTATAGATCCCCCCCCCCCACACACACACTGACATGATGGAAAAATAAAATTTTAGCATTAGGGTCCCAATTTTTTGAAATAAAATGTGTTTTACGGCAAATGTAGCTTCAACAATGTAGAAAACCCTCAGCCGGATTCTCTTTCCAAGCTTTTCGAAACGGGTCATATTTTGACAAAATGGCTTTTTAACTGGAAGCAATAATAAATTTCTGATAAAAAAAAAAAACCCCTATTGTTACAAAAGCTTGTGCTTAATAGCGGAGTAATAGCAAGAACCACTTCCGCAGAAAGGTGTGACTACTAGATAAAGTAAATTATTTTCAAATTACACCCAAGCTGAACATTGTAGAAACTAAGGGGAACAAAAGCTAGGTGGCAATGACACCTAACTTTTGCATCCTCGTACAGTCATTAAAAATAATCAATCTTGCAAAAAAATCACATAAATTTAAAATTTTTAAACTTTCACTTTTTTTAAATGAAAGTAATTAGCTGAAAATAAAGCACGAAAAAAAAAACGTCAAATTAAAACATTTCCCTATCGATTGGATAAAACTAAAAACACGTTTCTTGAACTAAGGGTCTCAAAAACACATTTTTTTTCTGCAAATACAGTCGGATCCCGCTACACGCGATCCGACTTACGCGAAATGGCTATAACGCGAGTTTTTCATGAGTAATGAATTTTTTAGAGCGGACACAAATTACTCGCCTGCAACATGAAATTTTTCGGAAAAGAGCGGCGGAGAGTTTTAGAATGGGCTTCGTTGACACTAAATATTGGTTTTGTAAAATGGACTTTCATCCCTTTAGCATCTCTGAAAGCGGAAGTTCACCCACTGTATTAGTCGAAACAACGCTTTGCTTTGGATTATACAAATAACCGTTCCGATTCTTAACTTTTTATTTTTCATTTAACATATGAACGTTGATAAAATACATTCTGATAACATTCTGATCGCGCTGCATAAACCTTCTTCATTTTTTAAATTATAAATATATTTACTGTATCTATACTGTTAAGTGCTATAATAATGCTGTAGTGAGCATACTGTAACCACCCCCCATACTGCTTTATTTTAAGTTTCTCTCCCCCATTAATAATTGATTTTGTGCTGAATTACAGAATTTTATGCCAAATTATAACGCTTTTTCTAAAATACAGAAAAAGTCGGTTCTTTGTAAAAGATACTGCAATATATAGTTAATAAATGGTTTGAAACAATATGAGGGATATTTACAAACGTCTGAAACAATTGGGTATGCTTATAAAAAATTACTAAACATTCATTGTTCTACAACGCGAGGTGTCTTGGAACGACTTACGCGAGGTGTCTTGGAACGCATCCCTCGCGTAAGTCGGGACTCGACTGTACTGCGCTTTTCCTTGTGATCGGAACTTGAAATCCAGGTGAGAACGAGAATACATCGCAAAATTTGTCTTCTAGTTTAGGGGCAATCCACAAATGATGTCCTGTTTTGAGAGGGTGGGGGGGGGGGGGAGATCGTGAAATTCTGACAGTAGGGGTAAGGAAGTGTGACACTTCGTGACGCAGTGGAGAGGATGTAAATTGTTTTTTGAGAAAAATTATGACAACTTTTTGTGCAGTCGGTACAGTCCCTTACTAGAAATACGAAAAAGAGAAGATTGCTTCTTCGATTTTTGGAACAAGCGATGCCGAACGACACCGACAGGTCGTGAAAAGCGAAGGCGAGGAGAAGCAGCATATGCGATAACGAAAAAAAAAAAAAAAAAATCGTTTGCACGATGGTAGAGGGAGGTGCGCAGGAATGTGTGCCGGTCCATTTCGGCGGAAGAAAAATAAGAAACGCGAAAAACCGCCACGGGGGAAAAATGGCGGGAAAACTCGGTTCACACGACGGGTGAGTCACGTGACAACACAGGGGGAAGGGATGACAGTGGCTGCTGAAAAGGGGGAAGCAAAAAAAGATCAGAGAACTTGAAAAATAAACCTGCTTTGGTTGTGAGGATCATAAAGGAATTCTTTTGGCGGGATTTTATTCTTTTTTTGACTGAAGAATCTTTTGGAGAGGAGGTGTATTCATTGAAGAGCACTTTTTTCGCGTATTAAGATATTTGGAACTCCTATTTCAACGGATAGGAGCATGGCAATAGAGCTGAATGGATGTTGGGAGTAATTTCACATGAACTTGAGGGCAGGATGATGCAGGAATGCAGATTTTTTGCACCTTCATGTATTCGTCACTGACTTTTCTTAGCTTCAGGGAGTTTTTTCTTTAAATACCCTTGGGTGCTTTCTGAAGAGGATCGGAAAAAACTTAGAAGGAAAGAGTTTTGTCTGTTATAAATTGCGAAAAATTAATTTTTGTTTGAATTTGACAGCGGAAAAGTTTACTGTTAATTCATAAATAGCTCTCTTTCCCCCCAAGAGTAACTTAGGTAGAGATATTTTTAACGTCCCAATCCAACAAGCGCATTTCATGCATTGGAAATTGTAAATACGCGTCAGAAGTTCAATCAAGCGTATTTTCCCGCCTTGTATTTTTTACGAAAAAATAGCTCTTAAACAATGACAGGGAGGATTTGAATTTCATAAATGTTGCATTTAGATGTTTTAAAATTTATTTCACATTCAAAATTTCAAACATCAAAAAGCTAATTTAAAAAAAAAAAAATTTCTTTAGAAAGTTACCCTTTTTTTTTCACTTTTGAAAAGGAAAGGAAGTTACTTTCTTTTGTTTCCCTTGCCTCTTCCTCTCCTCCTCAAAAAGTTATCTTTTTTTTTTTTTCCAAATTAAAAAAAAAAAAATCTTTCTTTCTTTCCTTGCTATTTTGCATCCCATACTCAGAAAGTTACTTTCGTTTAATTTAGAAAACATTAGAAGCAAAGATAATTACTTTCTTTTCCCTGCCATCTTTTTTTCTCATGATTAGAAAGTTACTTTTTTAGAAAGTTACGTTTTTGTTGCTCTTAGGGGGCGCGGCACCCCTGCCTTACTTTAATTCACATTGCAACTTTTGCGCAGTGCTAGTCTTCGGTCGAAACCAAATGGCGTATCATATTTGCCTGGTGTTATAGGAGCTCTAGAGATCTGTCAACTTTGAAAAAGTCATGACGTCATTGAGAACAGTTACGACATGCTATCCTGGCCTGTTGTGAATCAAGAATATGTCTTCTTTTTCATTTCTTTCTCCTCACGGACTCGGATTACATTGTTTCGAATCTGTAATAAATGTTTCAACTTTTTAAGGTCAACAAAGCGTTTGGATTTTATTGCTTCAAGATGAACAAGAAGAGAATAAAAAATCACAGCCGATAACTGAGAGGAATAAATAAGTCTAAGGTTAAACAGGCTTTCTATAAAAGTTTCTTTCCGTCGCAGGTATAGACAGCATGATGTTTAAAATAAATTTGCATAAAATAATGCTGGCTGTTTCCAGGGCCGCGCCGTCCCAATGTGCGAGGTCGTGCGGCGCACGGAGGCGCCAGAGTCAAAAAGACACCGAGCTCTAACGATTAAAAATGCTCCAAATAAGCAAAATCTCCCCAATCCAAAACAAAAAAAAAAAAGAAAAGAAACTAAACTTTTCATTGCATCTAGAATCCGATCAAGTCAAAGTGATACACAGGCCCTGGGCCCTGGGAAAATTTGGTGCCCCTCTCAGAAAAAAATCTGCACATTTTTCACGTGGACGTTTTCAAAAAAGGGAAGAAATAAAGAAATTTATCCCATTGTTAGAGGAATATTGACTATTTCATTCTATCATACATAAAAAATAATTGTAACCCAATTTGCATATCTTTTACTGTGCGTAATATATGTACATTATAGACAACAATTTTGGTTAACTTTTTAGTTCCAAAAAGTAACGACTTGACCATAATTACTCGATTCCCCCCTCATTTTTCTTTAACTATTTGTGTGTAAAAAAAAAAAAAAAGCTTTGGACAATGTATTTGTTTTATATATCAATTCAATGACTTCCGTATTTTTAAATTATTGGTTTTACCGGAAGGAATTTCAGTTTCAGATTTTTAAGCTGAAAAATACTCTATACTTCAATTTAGAAACATAATGAGTACTCTGTTGTCATATTTTAACTGGCATAAAAGTTTGATTGATTTTTCATCAGTTAAATATTAGAAATATATTTAGAGCGACATTAACTTTGTGATGTTTAAAATATTTTCTTTTTCCAAAACGCATTAGCATATCAGGGGACCTAGTGAACTCGAAATAACTACGAGATACGAAGTAAAATCGTACACTATAATCCAAAATTAAATACACATCTTTACACATTGTTTTTTTTAATTAAATTAAATGCCAAACGTGTTTTTTCTACGTCATATTTGTCTACAAAACCTGATTCCAGGTGTAAATTACATTTTCGCCGAACCCCACTGCATAAAGGCGCTCAAAATACATTTGCACGAGGGCGCCGATCAGGCTTGGCGCGGGCCTGGAAGTTTCACAGGTTAATTGATGAGTGAATGAACTCGCAATTCTCAGATAGAAATTTAATCAATTTCATTTTCATAGCTAAAATGACCTATGTAACAAATGAATGAGAAAATAAAATGTGCAACTTGCTTATATGCAAGTTGAACATTTGTAATTACTCACAAAATTGAAATACAGTCGGACCTCTATATATCGAAGTAGCAAATTGCCGGAAAAAAATTCGATATATAGAAATTTCGATATATAGAAACGATCTTATTTTATCCTAAAAATCTCCTAAAACATTAAAATTAAAGCTAGTTTTCGTGTATGAAACCTAGTTTCCAATTTATACGAACATTAAATGAAAGTTAATAATTAAAAAAATAACAGAAATTACATTCTTGCGCCTTCATACATCTTCATTCGTCGGCGATTCAACTTGATCCGCAACATTAGGAGATTTTCGTTTTCAGAATGTAATCGAGAGAAAAGTAAAAGATCAATCTACTTAACTAGAATGATTTTAACTGCAGCTAAAACGACTAGGAATGATAATCAACAGACAAAAGGGATAACTTGGAACTGATTTGACAATGTTACTGGTTACAACTGAGATATTTGAAATAACCTTGAGGGAATTTAAAAACTCCAGAGCGAAACAAAGACCTATCTACACACCCCTCAACCCCAGATTCCTTATGAGTTTCGTAGCAACCTTTAGTAAACATAATTTTCTCCCTTAACCCTAACCTTTATTTTTCATGAGATAAACAGTCTAAAATGGAAAAAAACCTACTAATGTCTCGAAAAAAAATTCGATATATATAGAGTTTTTCGAAAAAAAGAAACAATTTTTCTATGTAATGAACATAGAAATTTACTGGGATTTCGATATATAGAAAATTTTGATGTGTGGAAGTTCGATATATGGAGGTTCGACTGTTTGTTTATTTGTAACACGCACAAAATTGTAATGGCGTAAATATCCTTCAAAGATACTATAGTACCAAAAATTTTGATTTCGTTACCCTGATATTTGACTGAAGTTTTATTAACCTTTGATGAAATTAACTTGTTTCATAAACAGATTAATTTTGCCAAAATATATGCATCCTCAAAATATATGGGTAATATGCATTATCAAATATTCGTTCACGTCTAATGGGAGCGTATGGAATCCACAGCGTTACTTGGTGTTATTTGCATAGTTAATCAGTTCCTGCCTAAAATAAGGAACTGTCTAATCCTAAGTCAGTCTCATTTAAAAGCGTATTCTGTAGAATATTCCTAAAAAATCACTACTAAGACATAGAAAGTTTTGCTTATGAATTTTATCCTATTAACAGAACGAGCATCTTCAACCTTGAGAGCCGATTAAAAACTTCATTTAATAAAGTTGCTTCCAGAAAATTTTGTCTGTATAGGTCTAATCTCAATTCAGATTTGTCGATAAAGTAAAAAAAAAAAAAAAGGCATGAATATTTTCAATGTTTTGATGCTATCGAGGACCCTCGTGAAATATTCGAGAACATGTCTTTCACAATTCTAATTCAGATTTATTGATGGATGACTAACTCATTGTGCTTCCTTAATAATGACATTAAATCATCGCCTGATCTGATTTGAAAATCTGCTGTTATTATAGGAGGAAATATGTTTTCAAAAACAATCCGCAATAACTTTTTTCGAATGCGTAGTGGCTCTTTTAGCTCAAAACAATTTAGGGAGATTTCGAATGTTTGAGATTCAGGTGAAATCTAATCAATTTTCCTTAATAGTATCTGTTTAGTCCATGTATGCAGAGTCACAGGTTACTGTGACAAACATTTAAATACTGTAGTTAAACCTGCGCTAGATGTCTACGTTCTAATGTTTCTCGATTAGAATTAAAATATATGCAGTACAGTTCCGCTTAATCCGAGGTAGTTTCAATACTGTACTTGATTTTCCTCTACGAGAGAAAATATTTAAAAAATTACAAAGGTACTAAAAGTCGGAGAAGTGACACCAAGTCACTGGAGAAAAAACCGTGAAAAAAATAAACTGAAGTGCCGGACATCTACCGCCGGAAACGAAATAACTTTTTAAAAACAATGATTATTCAAAAGAAAATTAAGCAACGGTGCCCACTTAGAGGAAGGGAGGGTGGTCGTGGCGCAGAATGAAGGGGGGGGGGGTCTTTGAGGGGTATTTTTCCCGATTTTAGGTGTCTCTTGCTTTTGGGGGGGGGGGGGTAACACCTTCGAGTAATTTAAAGGGGGTGCGCTCGTGCTCTTGGGGGGGTTGGGCAGCCCTGGAATAAGAGATTGTGGTTAAAGAATAACTTGTGTCAAAATTTTTATTTTCACACAAGGAAAAATTTATATAACTCAGAACTAGAGTCGTACAGATAGTGTCCGCAACTAAATCCTTTTTGGGTTTATCTTTTTGTAATAGCAAGTAAACTCTGCAATGACTCATATGAAAGCTCTTTTATAAATTTCATTTCACAAACGAAAACGAAGCCAAAATCTTCATTCTTCGTTGATACCAAACGTCCTTGAAGGAAGCTGGGGAAGAGTATTGCTTACCCAAACAACCTACTTCAGGTTGCTTGACATTGGTGAATGAATCCCTGGCTTACCCTCCGAACGAGGAAAAAGAGCTCTCTCCCCACCAAGTGGCATCCTCTTCCCCGGAATTCCAGGAAGGGGGAAGGTCGTTTGGGGTGCACCCGACGAGTGGGAAAAGAATGTGGAAGAGAAAGGCAACCCCTACAGGCCTCCAGCTGACCGTCTGCAGACTCATCCCCCAGGAGAAAAAGAGGCTGGTGATTATTTTGGCTGCACAGATGTGGGCAGTTGCCACGGTTACCAGCTGTTTGGGGAACCTGTCGCGTTGAAGATTTTGTAAGGTGCGGGGGGATTGTGAATCGGACAGGACAACCTGGACTTTTTCCTATGAATGAAACGTGAATGAGATCAACAGTAGTGTAGGAAAGGGGGTGGTCCGAGGACCCGATCAAGCCCCTTCCCCCCCAAGTGGTGCAGAGGTCCTGGTAATTTAGTGCCATCTTTCGTAAGAAAACCGCACATTTTCCAAGTAGTAGTTTCAGTAGTTTGGAAAAAGGGAAGAAATAAAAAAAACATTCACCCTATTTTGGTGTCCCTAAAATTATGGTGCTTGGGTCCACGGAACCGCAGGACCGTGTATTAATCAGACTCTGGGTATCACAGGGTCTGGACCCTCCCTTGGAGCTAAAAATTAAACTTTTATAATGAAAATTACAATTACTCTTCTATGTTCTGGGGTCGGCAAATAATATTAGGTGAGATCCGGATACTTTTCAAAATTTCCTTCGAGGTCGGATTGGAGAAATAAAAGATTATATTCCTAGCTAATTTTTTATTTTTATTTTCGCATCAAAACAATATTAAATACAATAGACGGGCAAATTTGCATTCAAAAATTGATGAGAGAAATTATATTTATGGACTCAATTCTGATTTTTTCAACGTTAAGTTGGTGCGGGGAGCAACTTACGCGACTTGGGACTAAAAGAAGACATTTTTTAAATTAGGGGGGAGTCCAAAGGTATTGATTGTTATTTAAAGAAAAATATTTTTAAACAATTTGTTTGAGTAATTTATGCTTAGAAAATTTTTTGGCTGTCCAGTTTTTGATCTTCCGCGATCGCCGATGGGCAACTGCCGGTTCAAAAGATGTTTCTCATTATTCAATGAATTTTGTATGACTGTCTCGTAGGGCTGGGCGATATACCGATACATCGTATATCGATATATGTTTATTCCCGCGGTAACGATATTCAGATTTCAATCTGTCTGATATAGCGAAAAAACGGACTTAATTAAGAACTAATTGAAATAACGACTTAAAAACACATATTCATTCATAATTTTTTTTGCTTAATAAGTGGATCATGCCTGCCAATTAATCCAGATTTCCTAGAAATTTTACGGATTTTCATGCCTTTTTTCGTTGACCTGATAACGAGCAAAATTTTCGAGTATTTTCGTGCTTTGCAGAACAAAAAAATTGTATCTCGCCAATTTTGGTGCTACGAGCGTTTTGTGGATCTGGAAAACAGCACCGTGTTTAAAGCCAACAGGGTTGCCGTAAGAGAATTAAATCATTGCATTCAGATACTCACATAGAATCCAAATAGACGCTCTTTGTGTTAAGTAAAGTTATTTGATGCTTGAAGACATGAGAAATTGATGGCTTTATCTCTTTAATGGGGAACTTTTCAACATTTCACAATCTCATATTTGTAAAACGAACCACCTGACAAAATCACGAGTCACTTAAACAAGAAAACTACAACTCTTTACACACAACGTACACCCACAGCTCTTACCTATCCACCACACCTCCACTCGCCGGCCACACCCAAGCTCCTGTCCCATGATGTTGTCCTTCCACAAAAGTCCGTTACAGTAGCGAAGCCCTATGGCTCCGCCACATTGGCCCTTGATGGGCCAGTGGAAGCCCTTGGAGGATTCCTACAGCTCCTGTCTTAGGGAGCTAGCTCATTGTTGACCGAAGTCAGATTTCGCTTTTCTTAGATTGTTGGGCGCAATAGGGAAGTTGCAGCATATTAAATGTTCATATTTTGGCTATTGGATATTGTTCATTGACCCTCAAAACTAAAAAATTCACCATCGCCGAATTTTAAAACACCGTGGTTGATTTTTAATGAATTTTTAAAAATCCACGCGCAGAAGTGCGCTCTTCTGAAACGTCACGAGCCTACGTCACAGGGAGCGAATGGGCAGCCTTCCGTCGAAGATCCCTTGTTTTCGCTAGGGACATTTCGAGTGCGCTGATATTTATATTTTTTAGAAATTCAATAATCCTGTTGAACACACTATGGAGACCGGATTCGTTAAAGCACAATCTAAATAATCTTCCTCATGTAACATCAATGATGATATTCGAATATTTCCGAGAGGATGAGAGGTTTAATGTTCCAGAAACGCGAGGAGTTAAATGGGACGATATAAGCCTTTTACGTTTCGTCTTCGAAGTCGAATGTGTGACCTTCGGCTTCTCCCCTATCGGAAGAGCGCATGACGTCACTTCCTATGCCATTTGACGTCACAAGCGCTTGAACTTTAAAAATTAATTTAAAAAAACTACTTATCGTATCGCAAAAATTTTTTCACCTATGATGTTCATACATGTTACTCTATAATATAAAAATAAAATTGAAAAATCGAAAACTTCCCTATTGGTTTTGTTATGACGCTTACCACGGACTGGAATTCGATTGGGAGACAAGATGGCGAATAAAATAAATGGGAAATAAAAATCCAACTAAACTTATATACATTTTGATGCAAAATTAATTACCATTGAAAAGTAATTGCTCAGTTATGATAAAATTGTTATGGGAAACAATATTTAAATTGAATATTAGAAAATCAAAAGAGAGATAGAATGCAATTTCATATTATTCAGTAGAATCTGTATGTGAAGCCATAAGTCGGCAGACGGGGAGGGGAGGGGGACAAGCTTTTATCTGAATTCTGCTAGGCATCTTTTAAAACCAATAGTTATAGAATTAATGAGTTCTGTCAGTGGGCGGATTTAGAAAATTGCCCCCTCCCCTCCTAAAAACAATAAAAGGGGCCCAGAAATGTGACCGGGCATCCCCTTCTGAAGCTATCCAGTCCTATTTTAATGTGCAACGGTTTTTCTATTTCAGATTTTGGAAAATTTCTCCCTCTACTTTTATTAAACCAGCTTTAGCCTTCGAAAACAAAAGTAATTTCTATCGTATCATGAGCTGAAGTATTCTGTTCACACAAGAACTTATTTTGGCGTATTATCGCGCCATCTGCCGCTAAAAGTGCGAATGCATCGACCCAAAATGAGGACCCTCTGACCTTTCATCAAGCTCACGATGAGAAACCGGGCTCTTTTTTTTTTTTTGTGGAGACTCAAACACGTTGCGATGGAGGAAACCCAAGATCACACGATGAGGCACGTTTCGAACAAGAAAAGAAAAGAAGCCCTAAGACCTCTTCTATTTCGAAAAAGTATGGTGGAAAATTTGTTCTATTACGGAAGTGTAACTGAAAACTGAACGTGTGGAGTTTGGACCAAATTATTTTCAATCTTTTTTTTTCCATAAAATACTTTTGGGAATTCATAATATCACGAGACAGATATACGAGTTAAGATATATATAGTTAAACGAATAATTTAAAAAATGAACTCAGTTCTACAAAAAGCAAAAACTATGTATTTCCTAAAAATTGACGGTGCACAAAATTTTATTCACCGAAAGAGAGCTAGAGATGCATAGTTCTTTAGTAGAAACTTCTTTAGTGACGACTGGAAAACTTTCAGAAACAATGGTTAAATATGTTTTAAGAAACATTATTTAAATTTTACTTTGAAATATTGTAGGATCCAATTCAAGAAAACGGAACATTGTTTTGTCCAGAAAAATGCTGAACAAGAAGAAGCGGAATGTGGGGCAAAGTAAAATAGTTCGGGTGACTGAGCTTTTGTCGGATGTCTTTTCATCCATAAGCTCATCACTTTTTGCATTGAAAAAGGCGTTCCCTGTAACGCCGAAACACGTGTCTGCAGTAATCTGCAATTCGTGCTTTTTTGACGTTGTTTTTTCTTACTTTAAAGTTGGAAATTTGTTTGAAAAATACACCGCATGAGAAGAAAGAACATTCTATTTAACAATTAAACTTATATTAAGGAAACATTGTTTTTATTTTCGGCAGTAAATTTGTGGCTTCAAAAAAAGCGGAAATTTTTCACTTTTTTTTTCTCAAGGGACAAAGTGAAAACTAACATATTTTTCTAATAAAATATTTTCTATTCAATTAAAAAAAACTTTTAATCAAATGAATGAATAAATACAAAGTTGAATGAATAAATGAAAAGACAATAAAAAAATTAACAAATAATTAAAAACTAAATTAATTAATACATAAAGAAAAGTAAATGCATGAAAAAAATAGTGAACGAATAGGAAAAAAAGTAAATGAATGAGTATATAAGGGAATTAAATGGAGGAATGTATATGAATAAACTAATAATTGAATACTTAATGATCTAGTAAATACTGCATCGAATATTAGAAGATCTCAATTAGTATTTAAAATGTTAATGACAAGAACTTGATAATTTTATAATAAAAACGAGCTGATGTGTGCATCACATGACTTCCTTTTTCTCCAATTTAATGTCATTTTCTCATTATTGGCAGTTTTAATATGATTCAATAGTTTACTCTCTAAATATCATCAACAGTGGCCAAATTCAAACCAGATTTAAAAATAAAAAAAATCGCCAAATTTGTCGCCAAGTTGGCGACAAAACTTGGCGACCAAAAGACTGGCGATATATCACCAAGTGTACGCCAAATTATAACACCACTTGAGTTATATCGAAATTAACAATGATTTCCCCCCAAAAAGGGGGCAAAAGACACCCTTTAAAGCATACGAATGCAACCAAAAAAAGAGGTGCACAACTAGATCCCACTAGGAGTCTACGTACCAAATTTCAACTTTCTAGGACATTCCGTTCTTGAGCTATGCGACATGCATACTCACATACATACGTACATACAGACGTCACTAGAAAACTCGTTGTAATTTACTCGGGGATCGTCAAAATGGACATTTCGTGTGTCTGTACGTTCCTAGGCACATATCCACGTGTGGTCGGATTGAAAAAAAAACTTAACATTCATTTGGGGGTGAGCAAAATGGAAATTAAGGTCGATTTTCGAATGAGAATTTTTTCGCGAATACAATACTTCATTTTTTTGTAAAAGGAAGTAAAAATGTTTTTTGACACAAAATATTACAATGTGAGTATCAATTTTTGAAAATTGCTTGTTAATTTTAATCTTCAGAGGTACTTTTGCCTGGAGTAGACTACATGTGCTAATACAATATTAAAATATTACCAGATACGTGGCTCTAAAAGCGGAGCAAATACTTCACCATTTCACTTTGCCCCACATTCCCCAACATCTAGATTAAACACTAACACTTCGAAATCCATCCAACTGCACTGTTTTTCCATTCAAATTTCCAAAATGTGCGTTAGTGGTTGAAAGGTCCGGAATAGTCATTTAATAACGCATTTGGATCGCTTGCGTCAGTAGAATGTTATTAAGTGATGTGATGACAAAGCGTTCACCGAAACACGATACCGCAGAGTGTCACATTCTACTAACTCTGCCGGAAAGCACCTGTTGAAAACAACATCCTTAGAACGGCAAATAATGCGCACTGCTAAATAATCCTTTTTGTGACATGTGATAGATGTTTATGAACTTAAAAAACACAAAAGCATCGAGTTCAGAAAAAAACGAGCTGATGTAAAGCTTCACATGACTTCCTATTACTCCAATTTAATGTCATTTTCCTATTATTAGTAATTTTAATGTGATTCAATTGTTTACTCTCTAAATATCACCAACAGTGGACAAATTGAAACCAGATTTAAAAGAAAAAAATCGTCGAATTTGTCGCCAAGTTGGCGCCAAAACTTGGCGACCAAAAGACTGGCGATATATCGCCAAGTATCCGCCATATTATAACACCACTTGAGTATCCATCGAAATTAACAATGATTCCCCCCTCCCCAAAGGGGAAAAAGACCCCTTTAGAAACACCCGAATGCAACCAAAAAAAGAGGTGCACAACTAGATCCCACTAGGAGTCTACGTACCAAATTTCAACTTTCTAGGACATACCGTTCTTGAGTTATGCGACATACATACGCACATCCGCATATACGCACATACATACATACGTACATACGGACGTCACAAGAAAAGTCGTTGTAATTAACTCGGGGATTGTCAAAATGGATATTTCAGGTGTTTATACGTTCGTAGGCACTTATCCACGTGTAGTCGGGTTAAAAAAAAAAAAAAACTCAATACTAATTCGGGGGGGTGTAAAATGGAAATTAAGGCCGAATTTTGAGTTAAATTTTTTTCGCGATTGCAATATTTCCTTTTTTTGTAAAAGGAAGTAAAAATTGTAGAGATATAAAATCATTCATCATTTCAATAGAATATTGAAGTTAGAAACTGCTGAAAATATGCTTAATATACGGAATAAATAAATTGTAAGAAACGCTTGTTTTGTTTTGGAAATGCGTAACTATATTTTGTATGAACTAATGACAGTTTGACATTTTAAATCATTAATTCGTTCTCCTTTTCTTTTTCTTCTAAAACGATTAATTTCTGTTTGTTGTGATTAGCTCGTCTTCTTTGGACAAAGCTTGAACAATCGGGTCGTTTCCAAAATTTTAAAAGTATTTTTTTCTGAAAGAGCATGCTTAAAAACATAGGATCTGACCATTTTTTGATAAATTTGTTTACGTTTAATATTTTAAAAAACATTACTTAAATCGGAGTGCTTTCATTGTTAACGGCTTCTGTCGATGACATCACAAATGATGAAATGCCATTCAGTGTTGCCATTCACAGTGCAAAATATTTAATTCGCATTTTTACTCACTTGCATGGCAACGATATGGTTTATAGCAAGCGTAGAGCGCAATTTTAATTCGCTGCTTGATTATCATAACGTGGAAACGTAGTAGAAAGATGCGGCAAAGTGCATCGTTTGTGATGTCATCAAGACCACGCCTTGTTTGAAAAATCGGACCTTTAAAAAAAAATATTTATAAAAAAAAACTGTTGGGAAAATGAAAGTATTTTATGGGTCCATGTTATTTTTTTTTTTGCTCATTCTATCCGTTTCAATGACTAAAAGTAGTATTTTTTACTGAAGGAAACCACCCCATTGAGTGTGCTATGATGGGGGCGTCATTCATTTGTGTAGTATAGATCATTTTTTCTTGTGTTGGGGGAGGGGGACACACATTATTCATAAAAGTTACACAAAATTTACATGACGCTAGTCATAACACGAGCATCGAATAAAACAACAGAAAACCATATCACGGACTCTCGCAACACTTCGCAGAATGGGGGTGTTTCCTTCGGTCAAAAGTACTACTTTTAGTAACTAAAATTGATAGAAGCAAAAAAAAAAAAAAAAAAAAAAAAAACAGGGAGCGAGAAAAAAGTTGTGTTTTCCCAACAGTTATTTTTTATTTAATTTTTTTAAATGTCCGATTTTGGAAAAAAAAAAGACGTGGTTTTTATTACGTCAAAGGTGATTTACTTGGGCGCACTAATTGTTCACGCTTTGCTGTCTACTGCGTTGTCAATACAAGATAACAAAGAAGCGAATTAAATATTGCGCTCTACGCTTGCTCTCAACCGCGTTGCCAGTACATGTGAGTAAAGAAGCGAATTAAATATTGCACTCTGTACTAATGGCATCTGTGAATGGCATTTCATCACTTGTGATGTCATGTGCAGAAGCGTAAAAAATGAAATTGAATCTGCGCACCGATTAAAATAATTGTTAAAAAATATAAAACTTTGTGAAATTTTTTTGAAAAAAGGTTAAATGGTAATGTCTTTTAAGCATGCTCTTTCAGAAAAAAAAAATGCTTTTTAAATTTCGGAGACAACCCGTTTCCAGATCGATCTTCTCTGATCTGTTTGTTTCATGCCCCTCGTTATCTATGTAAATCTACCAACAACCTGGAAGATTTTAGAGATTTCAATCGAAATTACTTGTAACGAACGCGAAGGGATCGTGATAGTTGCATCGTTATAACCGAATGCTTTTAAAAAAAAGGGTTAGTGAAAACCCCCCATAAAAATTGATACATATTTGTTTTGTTACCTATCCAAAATCATAGAGTATTTTGAGAGTGATTCAGTTTAAAATTCTTCATATATTTCGTTATCGTCGTAGCGTCCATTATTATTCATTTCCTAGCATTAGACTGCATTCTCCCTATATATTTTTTATGTCTTGTTCAAATTTTCAATCGTTAATAAAGTATATTTTTTTCATACACTAAAGTTGAAATATTTTTTCATAAACTTGTTGTGAATGAATGACATTTGATGTTAATACATCTATTTCAAATATTAATTCATTAATTTTAATTTTATACAGGAGAAAAAAAATGTAATTATGTAATAAAAAGTAATTAAATTTTTTTTTCTTTGATGACCTAATTAGAAGTTGACTTTTTTTTAAACTACTTATTTGTTTATTTATTTATTTTTTCATTTGCTTTTGCTTAAATTCAAGTTACAATATCATCGGACACGCTCGAAGTAAGTGTCTTGAAAGTGATAACTTAGGTGTCAACAAGTATATAACTTTTCTAAATGCTTTGTATTCTTCTCTGCTTCGCAAATTAAGAAAAAAGGAACCATCATCACGTGTTCTCAGGATTTGACTGACCACTAACTTTCAGTGAGATTTTTTACGAGAAAAGATAAATGCAAATCATACTCATAGACCTAATACTGTACTCACCAAGTATATTTGATTTTCTCATCCGAGCTCTCGTTAAAACAGGACTCGTTACAAGTGAACAAGTTTGACTGTACTACATATTTCGTTATAAAGGTTTACATAACTTTCCTTAATTTTCTGAATCGTTGGCCAATTCGCCAACCTGCAGATGAATATTCAAGCCTCCAGCCGAAGCCCACATATGTAAATTCTCATTAACTTAACTCTGTAAAAATGTTTTCTCTTCCCGTACAGTGTCAATACTGGGAAAACAAGTTGCTCTTGCTGCACTATTAACAAAGGCGCCTCGTGCGACTTTTGTGCGTAAGCCCCCAAAATGTGAGGGGTGTTCTTTAAATTGCGTTAATCAGCATTGATATTTAAAATGAATGTATTTGCAATACAGTACTGAATTAGAGTCAATTTTTAAAGTGCAAGCCTTTTAAAAATAAGGTTGACCCTTTAAAAATGGACTCGATCTGTGGAAAAAAATATTTTTTTTTTTTCTTCTGAGTTCATCCAGTGCAAAACATTCATTTCTCCCTCGGATCGCTGTAAATTTTTAATATGTTTTTTTACTGGGTGAGGATTTTTTTTTCATAGATCGTTTGAGAATGGAGGAAGACGGGAAGTAGAATTTTCTTATTTTGGATTGGACGAAGTGGATTCACAGATTGTAAAACAATACTGTAACACAGATTGTAAAACAACGTTGGGCTATAGAATAGCCCAACGTTGTCACAATAGTCAGGTAGTTCTTTTTTTTACAACTTCTTTATTGTTCTGCAAATAAATCAATATTTTACATTTTCCGGGTATTATAATTTGAAACACATTCTACTGATGTTTAAAAAATATACTCTCTACTCTTGGTTATTTTTCGGGAAACGAGACAGCTCAGCTTTTCAAAGGTGTGTGCGGAGAAAACAGGACATTAGGGTGGTTAAAAAAAACTTTTTTTTTCAGCTAGAGTCCAGAACACCTTTTTTTTTTTTTTTTTTTTTTTGACTCACTAGTAGTATTATGCTGTAAAAGGTTTAGCTTCTCACTCAAATTTTAAGAGGGTGCTCAGTGACACCTTAATTTAACATTAGCCGTAGCATAGAAAATGCCACAAAATTAGAAACATTTAATTTCCCCAGCTGTTTTTTTTTTTTTTTTTGTAAATAATTATTTTATTGCAATGTGTATGCATATTACTCGTGGAAAATTATAATATATAGATTTGTTTTTTAGTTCAATGTATTTTTTAACACCACTACCCATACTTATGAAGTTTAAGTGTGGGGGTTGAGCCCCCTCTTTCAGTTGGAATAGGAAGCTAAAATTCTTCCAGTATATTACTATCCACAAGTCTAAAAAATATTGAGGGATGTCCTGTTATCTAGGAGAAACTTTTTTTTGCATGTTTTTTTGAACCACCAAACAGGACATACTGTTTGACCACGGATTGTATGTAATCTGGCAATCTGCCAAGTAAAGACGATTCCATCTGAATGAACCTAGCAGGGAAGATGGAAAATAGCGATGGGATAGTGATACACACGTTTTATAATGTCACTAGTGCCTTATTCATTTATTGCATTCTCAGAAATAAAATAAGGGAAAATAAAAGTAGTTACCATGGAAACAACAAAAAGAAAACAAAATATTTTCATTTCGTTCAGGAACATAAAAGCAAAATGGTAAGCTCAAAAACTTTGTTGTGAATAAATAAATCAATTAATTTTTGCCGTAAAAACATAGATCGAATATACTTTAGATTTAAAAAATGTTGCTGTGAGCAAATTTTCATCAGAGATGCAAAAGTTCTCATCTGAAACAAACCAATTAACACCCCTATAAACTAATAGATACGTCCATTTCCGCCTATAAACCAGATATTAGCCTTTTCATGTAATCGATGGTCAGACAGTACTACCTAAAAACGGGATTGCCCCTTTCAAAACAGGAGATCAGTTTCTTTATCTGTGTTCTGTTTAGAGGCATGATTTCATAATGGCATTCGAACGTAAATTAAGCTGCAAATATATATGATTCATTTTTTTCCATAAATTACTCAATGAAAAATTTGATATTTTTTAATTGAGAACAAGAACAATTACGTCTGTAAATGTTTTCTCCAAAGAAAGAACAGCCAGTGTATGATGTCCTTTATCAATGACTATATCGTATTCATGGAAACCGTTAAATATCGCAACAGAAAAAGGAAACAGGCGCCAGAAATCTGTAAATCAGAAGCGAAAAAATAAACAAAATCAACAGCTACTTTCATTTTCCCAGAATCCGTACGTTTCCGCTCACAGAATGTCCAAATGCAAGTTAGAGCGACGACATATATACTTCTCCGAACATAAGAGTTCCATTGTGGCTATGAGAGAAAAAAAAACAATAATCATCGAGGAGAAATGTTGGAAATTGCTGCCAGCTGTTTATTATCCAAATTGAAACGGGTGCTTGTGCTCTGCACTTTCCAAGAACTTCTATATTTACCATGGTAGCACGTGCTCTGATGACGTCAGGATGAGGAATCGGCACTTCCAGCTAATAAAGGATGATGCGATCCGGTGTAGAGGTACGTCTCTGCACGGAGGTCGCATTTTGGGTCGCGCGTAAATCTCCACGGGGCGTTTGTGTCGTTTCGCTTCTGAGGTGGTGCTGGCTTTTGGAGGAAAGGTTGCTGTTGTACTTGTACTCGTTGTAGCAATCTAGACAGGGGCGAACAAAAAAAAAAAATAATAATTTGAATTTTGACCTCTTGAATTCAAATTATGTGTTTCGCAATCACGAGTGTGTGTGTGTATGTAGGCGTGTGTGTTTATGTGTGTGTGGGGGGGTATGTGTGTTTGTGTGTAGGGGTATGTGTATGTGTGTGTAGGCATGTGTGTTTATGTCTGTGTGCAGGTATGAGTGTTTGTGTGTGTGTGGGGGGGGGGGGGAATGTGTATGTGTCTGTGTGTAGGAATGAGTGTGTGGGTAGTTGTGTGTAGGTGTGTGTGTATGTGTAGGTGTCTGTATGCATGCGTGTGTTTGTGTATGTGTGTAGGCGTATGTATGTGTTTGTGTGTGTGTACGTGCGTGTATGTATGCGTGTAAGTGTAGGATATTGACGTAACCTGGAGACGGTTTTCAATAGAGGAGCAGCATCGTGAGGCGGCCGGTCGACGGTGCTGGCGGGAAAATAAAATGATAGGACCTCAAAACAGTCAAGTGAGAACAATAAGCAATCGTGATTGCTCAAAAAAAGAAAAAAAGAAAAAGAAAGGAGAGCTGAAATTCTTAATTTGCTGAAGGGAACTTCGAATCTTGCCGAATGATAAAATACTGGTATGCAGACATTCGAAGGGGAAAGTAGGGGAAAGTAAAATAGCGGGGCAAAGTGAAATGGCGAAATATTTACTCCGCTTTTTGCGCCACCTATCTTTTTATGTATTAAATATGCAGAAACACAGGTAGACTATTCCAGTCAAGATAAAATTACCTCTGAAAATCAAAGAATATGATACTAAAAGCAATTTTTAAAAATTGATGTTCATATTGTAAAATTTCGCTGAAAATCAAAAAAATTTTTTTTTGTTGAAATTTAATGATAAAAGTTATTAACGTTTTAAATATTAATTCATATCTACTAATATTCGGTGCAGTATTTATTTGTTTAATATCAGGCTTATTTGTGTTTAAAATATTTTGTGCAGTTTTTCAAGTGCATGCGGGGCAAATTGAAATGGCTCATTTCGTTTGCTTATTAAATACTTTATCAAATAACTTGTGTATTTATTTATTACTTATTTCACTTACTTTCTTTCATTTAAAAAGTCACTTATTTATTCATTCATTCACTTATTATCCTTAATCATTCACTATTTTATTCACTCATTTTTTTTCTCGAATATTAATTAATTATCATTTTATTTTTCCTTTTCTTTTTCTTTTTTTCATTCATTCTTTTATTTACTCATTCATTTGATCAAAAATATCTTTAACATTCAAGTTAAAAATATTTCATTTGAAAACATGTCATTTTTCACTTTGCCCCATAGAAAAAAGAAGTGAAAAAATTTCACCCTTTTTTGGAGGTACACAGTTACTGCCAAAAATAAAAAGTAGTATTTCAGTGCAAGTTTTATTATAAAATATATTGTTCTTTCTTTATGAACAGTAAATTTTAGCATTGAAATTTTTATGGAGGGAGGCATTTTAAATGACTTTTGGTCTCATTGGGGGGGGGGGGGGCGGGAATCTCGCTCTTGGGGTGCTTCCTAGCAATTGAGAGATTATGACATTACCTTGGAAGGGGGTGGGGTAAACTTCATTAGATCCGAAGGCAGATATCAAAAGTGGGAAAAAACGGAAAAAGTATTGCTTTAAAATTTTCAATTTAATGCTTTTTCTAGCTGTAATTCTGACACAAAGTTAGTTTGATAACCGGTGGCGCTAATTAGTAATGATAGATCATTAAAATTTCGAAGTTTAGGAGAAAATTTTCAAATTTTAGCTTTAATTAAGACTGCACAAACCAAGCTATACGCACAACATTACAATTTTTTGTATTGTAGTATTTGAGAATAAAACAGTCAGACTGCAACATAAAACCTTGATTTTGTCCAATATATTTTGTTTTTTATTGATTTTTTACTTTCATTTGTTACTATTATCATCATCATCATCAGCATCATCATCATCATCATCATCATTATTATTATTATTATTATTTTAAGACATGTCACCGTTGTCGCTGCTGAGTGATACATTGCATATAAACAGAGCTTAATTTGTATGACAGCTCCCGGAAGCATAACACCTGTACTTCTATAAACAATTTTATGTGAATCTCAATCTTCACATATTAAGCAGGATTCAGATAGTTTGGTAATTAAAAATAATTTCGAGACTAGAGGGCTCCCGCACTTCTTTTGTGACAAAGAAAGCAAGTCCAACAAATCCCGGAAACCAGATCGATCAAGCGACTAAAAAGTCTACCTTAGCGACTAATTCTTTCAAAAGCCATGATCCACTGAATTTTCCGATTAACTCTGAGAAATAATTCCTCTGGTGCCAAAACATTTTTCTTGATCCCAAGATTTAAATTTTTACTTGTCTCTGTAAGAATAAATATTACTGCGATCTGTTCTAGAGGCCTTGAGACACTAGCCTCTTTGTCAGGGTCCGATTAAGGTATTGGGAGGTGCTAGACCAAACAATTTTTCGTCCTTCCCCTCTGCCCCCCGTCCCTATAGTCAAAACTTTCGATTTTAGCCTTATTAGATTATTGGCAAAAGCAATTTTAGTAACTAGGGCCAATAAAAAGTGGGACTAGGTCCAGGGGCACCCCGAAGGGAGATCACTGGAAGTCCCTGTGACCTTCCAAAAAATTCCTTATTTGGTAAAGTTATCATCATTCGGCAAAAATTGGGAGTTCTGTTAAGAAAAATTATATCAACATTTGGCGAAATTTGGAGTTTAATTCGGCAAATTGAGAATTTCCTCCCACCCAAAAACTTAAGTTCGGAGCGCCCCTGCCTAGGTCCCGGCCGAATTGTTCTAGTCAGTAATCAAGCACTGCCCTTTGTTTCACCAGGAAAATTTGCAGTTCCTGGATCGAACGAATCTTCTTTTGTCCGCAGCAACCGGACACCATTTTGAAGAATTCAATTGTGCAATGTGTGCGGCTCAATGCCAAAGTAATGCGAGCCCACAAAACGTCAATTTCGGGCGCCGACAACTGATTTGGAATGAAGGGCACCTTGTCTAGTGAGACGGGAGAGGGAGCTAATTCGATTGCATCGAGTGTCTTGTTCTAATGTCAATGGAACACTTGGACGACGAAAGTGTGTTGTTTTTTGCAAAGAAAGAAGTGCGTATCCACCCCGAGTTCGAGATAATTGCAATACTTGGCGAGTAACTTTAAATAGTAGCAGAGTGGAAGTAAGACTTCTCTTGAGAAGTGAATCGTGTTCCTAAAATATTATTATTATTTTAAGCAATGAATTTCAGTCCCCTCTCCTTTCTCTGTGTATATGTAATGTTGGTTTTTCGAATTTTTTTTTACCAAGTGTTTATTTTTAACAAACAATGCAATTACTCTCGTTATCAACATTTTTTTTACCAGGGGTGCCCCCCCCACAAGGAAAAGGATGCACCCCTAAGTATTGCGGACACCCCCCTCAAAATGAGAAAAATGCCCCCAAAACACCCCTCCCCCCAAAATTTCAATGGCGCAGTCTACGCCAAGACCCCCTCCCCTAGGTGGGCACCCCTGTTTTTACCATCTATTGTACAAATTTTCAACCTGTCTGGGGTCGATAAAAAACAACTTGCTTTGGAGCAAAATATCTCGAAATGGTTATTTAAATGTTATTATTTACATTTGAAGATTTTCTTGTGACATAGAAAGCACTATGGCAGTCAAAAAAAGGGGAGATCAGATGGATCAAAGTCAGGTGAGTGATTGACAACAGAACAGGCAAGCAAGATCACGCTTCTTAAGACGAACTCAGGAAAAACAAAGGAACAAATTTCGATGGGTTGCATCACCCAGCGTGTTCATCTGACATTGCACCGTCTGATTTCCCTTTATTCTGTTCGCTACGATAAAAAAAAAACATGAAAATTGGCTGGTTGCTAAAATGTCATTCCCATACGTTCTTCTCCAAAAAAAAAAAAAAAAAAAATGATTTTTACCGATCCAGGATTGAAAACTTGTACATTGGATGGCAAAAAGTAACTGATAACGAGGAAATTATAACATTGATTAAAATTCAAAAAATGATAAAAATTTGTTTGAAGGAGAAAAAAAATCCCTCCCTACGAAGTCTTTGATTCCCCTAATCCCTCTCTCTCGTTCACTGTGACGACCCCCAACACAAAATTCCCAAGACCTCATTTAATCGGAAATCATATTATTTCCATTTTTACAGATATTGAATTAATCAGAGTATATTTTACCATTAAAAAAAATCAAGTTCATACTAAAGCTGTCCATCCTTTTTTTTATTTTTATTTTTTTACTTACGATTCTTGATTTTCTTTTCTCCACATTCTATCGTTAGTTTCCAACACTCGTTTTAAGCTTTAAAGTTTAATAATCTGACGATTAAAGTAAAGTTCAAAATTTTGAAATATTTAGATGAATTTATTTACAAGAAGATAGTAATGCATTATTATTCTTTATTCATAACCACCGAAGCTTCGGAAATTTATTTTTAACTGTTTTTTTTTTACTGCTAAGTGGCTGTGGCTGGTTCGTTTTCCATTAATCCGTAAGAGCTATTATTTAACTAGTTAACGATCATTATTTTACTTTTCACCATTAAATCATTGCTTAGTTTTCCGACAAAATTAGCAGGGTATTTTTTCGAGTTTTCTCTTAAGATTTTAGTTAAATAACAGAAAAGAGTTGAGTGGAATGGGACCGCTGTATTTGTGTCGCATAAAAAGGTTAGAAATTATTTCTAAGATGTTTTTGCTTCTAATGGGACAGCGTATAGTAGCTGTCTACTATTCTATTCGTATACTTAACCATTCCTCGCGACCAGCAATCCATTCTTTCATATAGCGCCTCTATTAGCGGATGACATTACCACGAGAGTTTGCCTCTCAGTTTCCCCGCCAGATGGAGGCATCTGTGATCTTACGGTACAAAATTTCAATAAGAATTTTTAATTTTGCCAAGAATAGTCAAAGCCAACCGAATATTTGAGGGATCTTTTGCATGTCATGGACGACGTCGAGTTTCGGCACCTTGAAATTCCACCGACTGGAGCCAGCTTTGACCTGCAACTTTGGGAATTTAGAGACCAGCCCCCTAAAAACTGCACTTCCGGGGGGGGGGAGGAGGTAAAGTGCAGTGTCTGCAGAAATGAGGTTTTGAAATATTTGAAGAAACACGTTTTGGATTCCGTATTAACAATAGGGAAATGTTTGAATTTAACGTTTTTTTTTTCTGGCTTAATTTTTAGCAAAGTCTTTAAGTACAATAAATGCCAAAAATGCGAAAAAAGAGAGAGAGAGAGAGAGAGAGAAAAGAAAAGAAAAAGAAACATTTGCAGAGACTGCGCTTTACCTTCCCAAGGCAGTACACCACTCTCTCAGCGTCCTGTAGAAGTAGCAGTACTGAACAAGGTATAAATATTTTCTTTATTTTTTCCATTCGGAATTACTGTTGCTGCCCATTCCCGCCAACTCTCCCCACTCAATATGTCAATGTGGGGGAGCAAATAACATCTAATTAATACCCAACCATCTCGTTCTCCCCATCTCAAGCAATAGTTCAAATCGAAAAAAAAAGAAAACTTTTCGACAGTAATATTTGGAAGTGTACTTCAATTTTCTAATATTATGCGTAAATTTTCTCGAAAAAAGAAATAAAAATTTTATAAAAGTTTAGTTTCCGTATTTAAAACCCTCGATGATCAATAATTAATAGTGTTCAAGACTCTCTTGATTTCACAGAAACTGAAGCGAAAAGAATTCCACGAAAAAGCAACTGAAAGTTAAGTCGGAATATTTAAGCAGCTGTTTGTGTGCGTGTGCCGCGTATATGTACTCGTGTATTTTAAACGAGCATGGATACTTTCGAAAGGTATGGAAAGCTTTCCGGGTTATTTCGATCGCCTCTTCGTCCTTTAACTCTTAGAATAGAATGTTGGCTCTGTTTTCTATCCCAGCGATGAACGGCAGAAAGGGTTACTGTTGCAGTGTATCAATTCTTGAAACAGATAAATGTCGTTGTTGACATCCGAGCGTTTCGAAACGGTTAAAAGAGTGCAGCTGAGGATTTTTGCCAGTTGCTGAGTGATGCAATGCTTTTCATATTATTCATTTTTTGCCCCGGAGCATCTGTCGAAATTCAATTTCTTGATTTCAGCGGTAGATTAAATTACAAAATTGTTTTTTTTTTTCTTTTTTGAGAAATCACGATTGCTTATTGTTCTCATTTGACTGTTTTGATGTGCTATCATTTTATTTTCCAGCCAGCAACCTCTGCAGCACCACCGTCGACCGGCTCCTCACGATGCTGCTCCTACAGCGAAAATCGTCTCCAGGTTGCGTTCATATCCTACACACACACGCATACATACACACACACACATACATACACACATACACAAACACATACACACACGCATACATACGGACACCTACACATACACACACAACTACCCACATATTCATGCATGCACACAGACACAAACACATATGCCTACACACACATACACATACCCCGCCCCCAGGCACACAAACATTCGTACACACAACTACCCACACTCATGCCTGCACACAGACACAAACACATATGCCTACACACATACACATACCCCCTTAACACAAACACACACACACACACTCGTGATTGCGAAAAACATAATTTGAATTCAAGATGTCAAAATTCAAATTATTATTATTATTTTTTTTTCACTCCACGACTTCAAATCAGTGATTCCCACCTGGGAGGTCATGGCACAGATTGCACTGTTGAAATGTTTAAGGGAAGGGGTTGCTTTTTTAGGGGTATTTTTCTCCTCTTTTTCGTGGGGTGGGGGCTTGCTTTTGGTGTGGGTGCTTCATGCTGTTTGGGGAGAGGGGGGTGTGCACGCTTGCTCTTGGGGTGATGATGGGCACCCCGGTTCAAATAATACCAATTCTATCAAAAGCTTAATGAAAACTATTTTAATCAATAACATATATACAGAAATTCAAAGACAATAATGATGGTATAAATGAAAACATGTATAATTCATTTGATAAAATCTTAGTAATTATTGTCATCATTTTATTAAAATTAAAAAGTTCTTCAAAAAAATTAATTATAGTGATTACAAATTTCTGATATTAACCACTTTTTATAAACTACTTGACCTGACGCAGAAAATATATGTCACATATGTGAGGTAAAATAATTACTTGTATTTAACAAATCACTTAAATTTATGTGAAACGCAGTGTAATAGAAAATCATTTACAGTAGAGCATCGATTAACCACTGCTATACAAATTACTTGGCCTGATGCAGTAAAAAATAAAGGAAAAAAAATCAAATGTAAGGTAAAATAATTACTTGTACTCAGCAAATTACATACTGACTTATAAGCAGTTCATGTGAAAAACTACAGTAGAAAATCATTTACAGTTGAGCTTCGATTAACCCCTTTTTTACAAATTACTTGACCTTATGCTGAAAATATATATCAAATGTTCGAAAAATAATTACTATAAGATCTACCCATCTTTGATAAATCGAAAATTTTGGATAAAAATAGTACTTAAAACAGCAGTAAGTAGATCACAGAAACTCTAGCTCTGATTTTAAACATGAATACATTTACAAAAAAGCTGCTAAATGAAATTTTTGATCAAATGACTATAGTTATAAAAAATGAGTCAGAAAATACAAAGTAAATTTAATACAACAGAATGTAGTAAACTTTAATCTTTATTGCTTCATTAATAATGCAGTTAACTATAAGTTTTCTTTTTTAGTTTTATACAAATATATGCAGTAAAAAATAATTGCTACATTAAATAATATTTTGCTACCAGATTCGATCGCTTTCGAAATTAATAGCACTTGAAAAACCAA
The DNA here is from genome assembly GCF_026930045.1 of Uloborus diversus. Lineage (NCBI taxonomy): Eukaryota > Metazoa > Arthropoda > Arachnida > Araneae > Uloboridae > Uloborus > Uloborus diversus. Next base: position 33,073,736 of record NC_072732.1, read on the forward strand.
AATTATTGTAGAAGAGTTTTAAACATTTACTTCTCTCTGAGTTGGGGAAAAAAGAGGGTGTGTGTAAGAGAGAACAAGAAGTAGTTGAATGCTCAGACAACGCGGTGCTTGCAGTATAACATGGCTCTGATAAGTTGGAGCTTGACCTTGACAAAGTTAACCTCTTTTTGGGAAGTTCAGTGAAATAAGCAAATGTTACTGGCATTGATTTAAGCCGGAACACCTTTGCAAATCTGATACGAATGTAACGCAAATAAACTCAGCGCCAGTCACCCTTTCCCATTTTATCCCAAACAGAAGTAAACATCGTCAAGGTGAAGCCTCAACTTTATGGAAACACACTATAATATTGGTTGCCTCCAGTGACCACGAAATGAGGCTATTTACTTATCGGGGGGAAAAAACACCACACATGAAGAAAATAGATAATACTCAAGGAAACCAACGTCAGTTAAGGGAGGTTCGACTGAATTCAAAAAGAAAAAAAAAAAGAACATGATAGTGCCTAAGTTTTAATGTATTTTAAGTCAATGCTATGAGATTCTTTTTGTGAGAAAACATCTATAACTCTCGCTTTGAATTCAGGATCCTTTGACAAATGAGAGGTTAGAGTCTTTTCAATGGTCAAAAATGATAAACATGACAATTGTCTATCAGTCATAGAATTCTTTAAAAATGTTTTAACTCTTTTAAGAGTTCCAGTATTACATTCATTTGAAGGAGCTGTTACAGGTAAACACAAGATTAAATGCAGAAGTTTCGTTACTTGTTCGTAAATGCTTTGCAAATCATTTTGATGAATAAATCTCAAGAGGTTATGTGGAGACAAACATTTATCAGGGTCACGGTAAATGATTCCTAATTCATTTCTCAGTTGCTCTTCTTCGAAAAATGGATATACTGACAGCAATTCGGTAATTTTGTCTTCAGGAAAATATAACCTGTAGTTCCCAAATTTTTTTTCATTCAACAGTTCCGCAAAATTTATTTTTTCGAAATCTTCAAATCTATTTATCATCTGTACAATCAACGGGTTTAAAATCTCATACGTGAGACTGCCCAATTTGATGACGTCTTCAGGCGTGTACTCAATGTTGTCATTTAAGAGTTCTGCTTGCTCACAACAGTAAACGACGGTAGCATCATTTTTCATGTCCTTCAGAGAGGTGAGCACTTTTTCAATTTCATTGCTGCACTGTTTTATGTCGGGGATTTCGTTTGTTTGAAGCACACTAAGGAAGTTATCAGTGAGCAAAAAAACTTCGTTGAAAAGACATAGTAAGTACAAAAAAGTTGAGTCATTTAGTTTACTAACAAGATCCAAAGCGTAACTAACCGATTCAGGATCCCAGTCATCGTCATCTGTCACATATTCTGCTGCCCGCTTCAGTTCAGGAAAGTGAGACCTGATGGTGGTAACGGTTCGAGAGTGATCATTCCACACTGCTTCGCTCTGAGGAGGAAGCTGGAAACCTTTTTCCCGCAAGAGTCCATCCCGTTTTGCAGATCTTCCAAAAAAATTGCAGAACATGGTGAGATTACAAATAAACAATTTCACTTGATGAATACGTTTCAAACCATTCAATAACACTAAGCTGATTTCATGAGCATAGGAATGAAGAAATATTGCATGCGGATAAGATTGGCGCACAAGGGTCTGAATACCCTCATATTCTGCTGCGGTAAAAGCCCCATCGTAAGTCTGACATACTAATCTACTCCCTACTTTGTAGAAATTTAATTTATCAGCAACAACGGATAACAATCTTTCTGCACTCTTATTTTTAGGTTCATCAAAGAACCCTAAGAATCTTTCTTCTACCCTGTCTTGTATTGTATATCTGAATATGATGCTCAATTGAGCTCTGCACGAGACATCACGTGTGTCGTCTATTTGAACAGAAATAAATTTTGCTTCATCGACTTCGTTCCTTATTCTTTCTTGTAACACGTCGGTCATGCATTTTATCAAGCCAATCTGTATGTCGGTAGACGTACCTTTGAAACAGGAGTTCGACTGCAGAAGATTTTTCAGATTTCGGTCTTCTTCAAGAAGTAAATCTGAAAGTTGTGAAGAATTTCCTCTACTAGCAGAATTTTTACCTTCAGGATGATCACAACGTGTAAGCTCTTGTGTGCCAAGGGAAGTAATTGCTTCGATAAGGTGACCTAAAGCTCGCCTGTTATTTGCAACTTTTTCATTATGCTGGACGGCCACAAGGCGCGTGCTTTCTGCCAGAGCGAGTTCAACTTGATTCCGTCCCAACATATGAAACTTTTCACTGTTCTTTAAATGTTTTTGTGAAGTTTGATGCCTGAATGCTTTACGTTCGAAGTTTTTTATTGTTGAGATACCTTCTTTGGACCATTCTGGTTCACCACCAAATATCACACAAACAAAACAATACAATTTCTGTGTTTTTGTGCTGGCGGTCAACCATTTGTATTTTGAATACCACTGTGTTTTGAATTTTCTTTTAAAGGTACCATCTTGCTGAGATATATTCAAGAATGGAGTTGGTCTTTGATTTTTTACATTGCATTGCTGTTCATGAGAGAAGGATGGAAAACCACCCATTAACAAAAAGTCAACTAAATCCACCTTGTCTTCATCACACATTTTTATAAATAGTTCAAGAAAACCGATGATCCACCTGCAAAAATATACAACTTTCGGCACCCTATCAGCCAGTCTGGAAGCACATTAGCAAGAAAATGGCACTCGACCCATCCCGTACTGTCGCGAGAGAGCAGTGAGACGATACTTAAAACGTCTCGATCGAGCGGGAATATTTTGCTTGCAGAACTGCACTGCGCATGCTCCGCGGGAGTCAGAGGAACGGGAGGAACTCGTTTCAGGAGAAGAGAAATGACGTCAATGCCGGCAAAATCCTTCTCCCGCGTGATTCAAGAATAATGGTCGGGTTTTCGTCTTTTGCTTAATTACAGTAACCCCTCGTTATATCGCGCTTTTCGGGGGACAAAGAAAAAGAGCGATATATCCGAAAGCGCGATATAACGAAGGGCATTAAAAATAGTTATGTCTAATACACAAATAAATTGGCATTCGTTCTTTTTGACATTAGTTTCTAATGGTTTCGATGTGGGTACTATCACACCTATTGAAATTTAAACAAGATTGAAATTTAAGTAAATTTTCACCGTCAGAAAGTTAAAATCATCAAATGGCGAATGAAGACAATCTTTCTGAGCCATCGCGAGATAAGAATGAGCATTCCAATACCCTCTTATTCCGAGTAGGTTTTCTAATCCGTTTTACTTGCTGTAGAAAGGATGTGAAAAGTAAAAGAAACCAGATTGTTTCCAGGAAACTATTTCGCCCGTCCAGATCATTATTCCCTTCTTTGATGCAAATCCTGGTTTGTGCAACCAAGTACAAATTTTTCCTGTACTAAAAGAAGGGCGTATGTTCTCTTCTACATGGGCTACTATGACACTTGCTTGATGTCTCTCACTCCTTGTAAAGGCAATGTATCAATACAAAAGAAGATGTCAAGTAGTTTACAGACCATCTTAAACTGAAATATACTGTGCGGGTATGTACATTTGGATGACAGGAATTGCTGCTGCTTTTCCAGCGAATTCAGAAGAATTGCTTCCTTTTGTTCATTGACAAAATAGAGAAGAAAGAGACCTTCTCTGTGCAATACCATATGTTTTCAGAAATGGTTTCAAACTTAAAGCAAAGCTTTTTTCTTATTTTAAGCTTTAATATTTCGGGAGACAGAAGAAAAGAGAGATATATCCGAATGAGCGATATAACGAGGGGCTACTGTATTTACTCTATCAATAAAGAAGACAGATTGATTTAATCAGATAGATCTAAATTAAATTTAATGTAACTTGCTAATTTTAATGACGCCAAACTTGCCCCGATTTGGAACAAATCAGGCTCAGCTCCTGGTACGTTCCCCCTCTCTCCGCCATTTTAACTGTAAATGGCAAACTTCCTTCATATTAGGCACCAAAACAATAAATTCATATTAATTAGCAGTTTTCTTCGAAAAACGAAATTATAAATAACCGTGTAAATATGCAAGTCATTCTGTCTGTTTGGTTACAACTAGTTTTTTTTTTTTCAATTGTGGATATAAGACTATGCAAACTGCTAGTAAGAGGATGAAGTATTGAATTTATAATTTAATATCTTGGGTTACTTCAACAAAGAAATTTAATTTGGAAGGCCTTACAAATGGGAGCACAAGTCTGGATTGCACCAGTTGAAGGATCCATAAATCCCTACCTAACTAAGACACCTTCAAAATTTAATTGCGTTGTCACAGAAAGCTAGTATGCACATCGTTTTTCAAAAATTTCAATCCACTAATCTTAATTCTTGGATTGACAATTGAAACTCTTGGTAATTTTCGCACTAATGCATGCTTGAACTAAGTGTGGAACTTTGTGACAGAGCTTTCCATAACAGTTTTTACTGTATGCCAATGTAGAAGAGGTAACAAAAGTCAAATGAAGTTTTAGTCAAAATATTAAATTAATATTTTAAATAAAATGATCAATTCAGTTTCTCAAAAAATTAAGGCAGGATTTGATGAGATATATTCATCATTGGTTAAGTTCAATATTATAACTTTATATTGGTTAAGTTCAATATTATGTAGGTCGGTTATAGAAAACGAAAAAGAAAATATTGCACTCATAAGAAAAAATTATAGCATGAGGGAAGAGGAATTGTTTTGTAAATTGCGACTATAATTTTTAATAACCCAAAATAAATACCAGCCCCATTTTAAAAGTTTTCTTGATTATTTTAAAGAGAGAAATTTGAAGGAAATGTGATTTTCACTTCCTTTTACAAAAAAGGAAGTATTGTATTCGCGAAAAAAATTTCCCTCAAATTCGGCCTTAATTTCCATTTTGCTCGCCCCCGAATGAATGTTGAGTTTTTTTTTCAACCCGACCACACGCGGATAAGTGCCTAAGAACGTATAAACACTCGAAATATCCGTTTTGACATTCCCCCGAGTTAATTACAACGACTTTTCTCGTGACGTCCGTATGTACGTATGTATGTATGTATGTGCGTATGTATGTCGCATAACTCAAGAACGGTATGTCCTAGAAAGTTGAAATTTGGTACGTTGACTCCTAGTGGGGTCTAATTGTGCACCTCCCTTTTTGGTTGCATTCGGGTGTTTCTAAAGGGGTCTTTTGCCACTTTTTGGGGGGAAATCATTGTTAATATCAATGCAAACTTAAGTGGTGTTATAATTTGGCGGACACCTGGCGATATATCGCCAGTCTTTTGGTCGCCAAGTTTTTTCGCCAACTTGGCGATTAAAAAAAAATTTTATTTTTAAATCTGGTTTCAATTTGGCCACTGGTGGTGATATTTAGAGAGTAAACTATTGAATCACATTAAAATTGCCAATAATGGGAAAATGACATTAAAATTGGAGTAAAAGGAAGTCATGTGATGCACATAATTTCTTGCTTTTATTGTTTTTTTTTCTTTTCTTTTTGACTGTTTTAATCAGGTCAGTCATTTGAAAGATGACTTTTGTGTCTCAACTTCAATATTGCCCAATTATTCTTAACATTAAAACCATTTTATTATCACTTCCTGTTAACCAATGTGTTTTATACCGTACTGAGGAAATTCATGTTCAAGGAACTCGACCCCCCAAACGAAATGCTGAAATGCCGCCACTAGCACCTGTCTTATTTGCGGTTCTGGCATCATGAATGCTGCTCAGCTCCTCTCCTGCTTGAAACTTATCCCATTAAGATAGATCAAAAACTAGAATTACTCGGAAAGCTTTATAGGTCTGCGCGATCTGTCATGGACTCCCTGAAATAACTTTCTCTTTGACTCTGCTACAATTGTGAACTCTTCTACTTCATAGATTTCTATTTGATTTTAAATTGTTGCTTTTGTTGTATGTTCAATTGTTTATTGCAGTTACTTTCCTGTTCTTGGCTGCCTTTTACGTGGATTAACATCTTCCTGAATATAGCCACATGTAACAACAAATTCTGTTATTCGCATAAACAGGAAGATTTCGCTAATTGGAAAATTGCCAATCTTAATTCATTGTAATAATATTTTTGGCACCAGTGATTGAGCGAGGAATGTTTTTCTTTGAATACGTAAACAAAACACAGGGAAATATCTATTCGCAAAGGGTAACCATAAACATGTGGTTTACCAAAATAAAATTACTGACGCAAAAATTTGACTAACGTGCCTATTTCCGAATTATCGAAATATGCCCACAAAGACAGAATCAAAGAGCTAAAATAGGAAAATCACTTCAAAAGCCTTGCTCATTTTAATTAAACCATTTATTTGTAAACAAATAGAAGATTGCAACAGAAATTTCGTTTAAAATTACTGCGATTTTTCTGACGATTTTCCAACAATTCAGTCCAGTGAAAGGCTTTCTCGAACAGACGACATTTATCTTTCACATTGTTGTCGACCAAATTATGAAAAAATTAGCCCCCCTTGGAATGATTAACGACAAAATTGAAGGATACCTGTTGGTCCGAGCCTGGAAGGGGCCATAGATTTTTAAAAAGAGGGTCAAATAGGGCTCGTAAAAGTCATTTGTGATGGGCCCCAAAATTTCTTTGTAGGCCCCTGCTCACTGGTAGCTTCCTTTCGCTGTTTATACTGTTTCTAAATCATTTTTATTTGCAGTGAGACCAAGAAAGATAAGAAGAAATTATGCTTTGTCTCTGTTCATTTTGATGTCACATTTGAGAGTCTTTACATGCGTGCAATTGATTTGTCGATTGAAAAAGGCCTTTCATAGAAACTAAATGAGTTTATTTTGCCAACTTCAAAAGTACTATTCAACACCGAAAAAAAAAAAAAATTTGAACTTTGACATCTTGAATTCAAATTATGTTTTTCGCAATAACGAGTGCGTGTGTGTGAGTGTATGTAGACGTGTGTGTTTGTGTGTGTGGAGGGGGGGGGGTATGTTTGTTTGTGTGAGGGGGTATGTGTACGTGTGTGTAGGCATGTGTGTGTTATGTGTGTTTGTGTGGGGGTATGAGTATGTGTGGGTGGGTGTATGTGTTTGTGTGTCTGTATGTATGTGTGTGCATGTGTAGGTGTCTGTATGTATACGTGTGTGTATGTGTTTGTGTGTGTAAGTGTATGTGTGTGTATATATGTGTGTGTGTGTGTAGGTGCGTGTATGTATGCGTGTAAGTGTAGGATATGGACGCAACTTCCGAGACGGCTTTCGCTAGAGGAGCAGCATCGTGAGGAGCCGCTCGACGTTGGTGTTGCAGAGGGAGGCGGGGGAAAATAAAATCATAGAAACGCCAAAAACAGTCAAATGAAAGCAATAAGCAATCGTGATTGCTCAAAAAGATCCAATGTTTTTTTTAACGATCCCCAAAAATTCTTCGCACAGGTTGCCAAAACTGGCATAATCTAGCACATCCCCCCCCGCCCCCACAATTCTTTTTCTTATTTGTAACTATTATATAAAGGAAGAGTATGTTTTTCTCCTTTTGTAATGTTTTCTTGAACAGAATGTACTGCTAAAATTTTCTTTTGTGGAAAAAATAGAAGCGATGATCAATTTCCAAGTAAGTTGTACACTTAGCCATCTTGTCTTAAAATGCCCAACAACCTCCTTCAGTTTCAAAAAACTGAAAAAGTAAAAAAAAAAAAAAAAAAAAAAAAAAAACGAACCCGTCCATGATTCTGAAGTGATTTTCGTGTACATATTGACGAATTGGGATGCGAAAAATTCCAGTGTTTCTACTTAATAACATTTCTGGCAACAAAAATCTTACATTTCAACAGCACGAAATAAATAAACAAAGAAGCAAAACTACACGATGGCATTCCAAAGAACGAGTCCCTTATTACAGGCCTCTTCAACTAGCCCAGAAATTTCAAGCTAACTTCGCCGCAAAAGCGGAACCAAAAAGTGACGTACAGCGCTGTTCCAGCCTCTAACTCCGCCCCCTCCTCCCCCCTCTTCTCTTCCAGACGGCGGATAAAAATTGTACAGGTTTTTGGGCATGGTGCCAAAACGGCGTCACGCGCTCAGGCACAGCCCTTTTAACCTTTCCATGTGTCTACTCCCCCCTCCCCCCCCCCCCAATGCTTCACCACTTCTGGTTTTTCGCAGTTATCGATCCGCAAATTCCGTTGCGTGATTGGGCCGAAGAAGCAATGACGTCAACACGGAGGTTTCAATGCCGAGTGGCAGGGATGCCCGGGGAAGCTCGCGTGATGTGGGTGGTAGTGATCTTCCGTTTCAAGTGAAGAGTTTTCCTTTTTTTTTCAAATATTGTTTCTTTGAGGAATCCATTTCAACAGCAGCTGTTATCTATCGCTTCACATGAAAATTCATAAATAATGAAACCGAATATTGAATACTTTTAAGTGAGAATGAAGCATGAGAATTTTAAATAACGAAAAGTTTTGGTCTGATGTTCGCTGTCTATTTTTTATGTCACACTTTCTTTCAATATTTTTGCCCCCTCCCCCCTCTGCCAAAAAATGTCACGCTTTATCTCACTTGTTCCCCTCCTCTGTCACATGTCATGCTATTTTTCATAAACATATTCTTGTCTTCTTTACTAATAATAAAGCTGAAAGTCTCTCTGTCCGGAGGATGTCTGGATGTCTGTAGGATGTCTGTGACGCGCATAGCGCCTAAACCGTTCGGCCGATTTTCATGAAATTTGGCACAAAGTTAGTATGTAGCATGGGGGTGTGCACCTCGAAGCGATTTTTCGAAAATTCGATGTGGTTCTTTTTCTATTCCAATTTTAAGAAAAAAAATATCATAAGATGGACGAGTAAATTACGAAATTATCATAACGTGGAACTGTAACATGGGCACAAGGCAATTGGCGAGATACGAAATTATCATAACGTGGAACCGTAAGATGGGTACAAGCCAACTGGCGAGGCAAATTCACCATACATTATTTGTAAATATACAGGCGAACCAAAAGACCTTTTAATTTTTCTGTTACGGGCAAAGCCGTGCGGGTATCACTAGTTTAAAAATAAATGTGAATCACACTTCTTGTTCCCTCCTCTCACATACTTGTCACAATTTCACCCCCCCCTCAAAACATGACATCATTTATGGACGACCCCTTTGCTAAGTTATGGATTTAACTGAAAAGCATTTTGATTCGAACCTCAAATGTAACGAGAAACGCGAATAGAACTAAAGAAGCCTACTTTCTTGTGTATAGTCATCGCATTGATAACACCACAAGACACAAGCTCTTTCTTTCTGTACCGTTATAGAGGAGAATCAAAAGGAACGGCACGGCTGCTTTTATGTCTCTTCTCTACATCTCTACATCCTCATCCCCATATAAATAATAGCTGATGATAAAGTAAATCGTGTGTTTGAACAATGAAACTCGCGCCACGGCATGATAATTTGATAACATGATCGTGGGAGTTGCGAATTGACGCTATCTACTGGAGTTTAGGGTTAATCCACTGGTGTTAGGGTTAAAATTTCAACTATTAAAGTATCACCAAACAGGCAATTGCTTCGTTCAAATGTAGAAACAATTTTCACCCGTCATACCATGATGGGCGCCTTTTTGGTCTCTACGTAGTATAAAATGAAGTCTCTAAAAGCGTCTGTGTGTTTGAACTCACAAAACTTGAGAACTATCCGGCCGATTTCGCTGAAATTTTCAGTTTGTTTCTTTAAGTCCTGAAAAGGTTTGCAGACCAGTTCAAAAACAATTGGATGAATAGTTCTTATTTTATTCCAATTTAGGCCCAATTTTAACATAAATTCCTGAATATGGGGATGGAAAATTACTTGCACAGATTAATATTATGTATCGTTGGAAAGAGCAGAGTTTCCCGCGTTCTACGCAATTTGTTTCAATGATCTAACTGAATTACGGCGGGAGTTATTTATGTTTTTAGCTCAAATTTGCTTAGGCTTAGCTGAAATTTAGGCACTACTTTCTTCATTAAATTTATCAATAAAAAGTGAAGGAATTGTCCCACAGTTTTCTTTTTGACACCATTGGAAATAGCTGTTCTTTTTTTTTTCTCTCCAGATCTAACTCGACCTATTGTCGAAAGCTTAACCTTTTATCTTCATTAGGAAAAAAGTTACAAGCGAATTAAATGAAGATCAAAAATCTGTTTTCTATTCAAGTTTTTAACCATTTTATTTTGCCTTTCCACGGTAACGCTTTTTGAATCCTTTGTTTATTTTTCTATTTTTCTCATTTTCAATTCCTCATTTTGTGTTTTCGTGGTTACTCTTTTTAAATCCATCTTTCTCATTTCATTTTAATTTCTTAAAAATATTTTAATATCTGTCGTCATTGTTTATAGGGGAAATTTTGGGTGATGTTTTTTTTTCTTCCATTTATGCCTGATTGTTGAATATCCGTCACTGGACACAATTTTTATTTTCAAAATAGACCGGGCAAAGCCGAGCAACACAGCTAGTAGTAGTATGAAATGAAGTCTCCAAAAAGCTCGAATTTGTTTAGGCTTAGCTGAAATTTAGGCACTACTTTCTTCATTAAATTTATCAACAAAAGTGAAGGAATTGTCCCACAGTTTTCTTTTTGACACCATTGGAAAAAGCGACCTTTTTTACTCCCGATCGATCTCGACCTTTGGTCAGAAAATTAAACTTCTATCTCGAAAGGAAAAAAAGTTACAAGCCTTTCCAAATCAAGTTGAAAAAATATCATTTCCATTCAAAGTGTTACCCATTTTCTTTCGCATTTTAATTCCTTAAACTTATTTTATTTTGTGTTTCAATGGTTACGTTTTTTAAATCCATCTTTCTCGATTTAATGTCTTAAAAGTATTTTAATATCTGTCGTTATTTTTTGGAAAGGAAATTTTGCATAATGTTTTTGTTTTTCTTTTATTTAAGCCTGATTGTTGAATGTACGGCACTTGGACAGAATTTTTCTTTTCAAGGTAGACGGGCAAAGCCGGGGAACGCAGCTAGTTCCGAAATAAAATGCAAAGAACTATTTCTAGCTGATTCGATTCTGTAGGGCCTCAGTGGCTCTGCGGCAGAAGCTTCGTCTTTACAGCCGGAGGTCGCGTGTTCGACTTCCGCCGGTTCCCTGGCTGTTATGTCCTTTTATTGTGTGTTATAAATTTCTCCTGTATGTGTCCGGAGTCAAGGCGCTTTGTAGGTCTTTATGTATGTGATTCTGTTTCTGTATAAATAAATAAGCTGGTTCAGTGGAAGTTCTGTCTGACCATCGATTACATGGAAAGGCTAATACCCGGTTTATTGGCGGAAATGGGCGTATCTATTGGTTTAGAGGGATGTTAGTTGGTTTGTTTCAGATGTGTACTTTTGCCTCTCTATTATTTAGCCTTAGTTTTGTAAAAATGAAAATTTGCTCACAGCAACACTTTTTAAATCTAAAGTATATTCGATCTATATTCTCACGGCAAAAATTGATTCATTTATTCACAACAAGGTTTTGAGCTAACCATTTTGCTTTTATGTTAATGAACGAAATGAAAATATTTTCTTTTCTTTTTGTTGTTTCCATGGTAACTATTTTTGTTTACCCCTATTTTACTTTTGAAAATGCAATAAATGAATTAGGCACTAGTGACATTATAAATCGCGTGTATCAAAATCCCATCGTTATTTTCCCTTCTCCCCTGCTAGATTCATTCAGATAGAATCGTCTTTACTTGGCAGATTGCCAAATTACATACAACCCATGGTCAAACAGTAGCAAATTAGAAATAAATCTGCTGCATCTACTGGACAAGCAAAACTAATTTTTCGCAAATTATTTCGGTCTTTTGAGGTAGTTCGAAAATTTTTAAATACAGTAAACACTTAATATCATAGCAAAATAAATCTGTTTTAACTTATTGTGGCTGGCTAGACATTCAATTGGGTCTTCCCATTAGGTTTTTCTTCTTCTTCTCTTGGGTTCTAATCAATGCTCTGAGGAAAATTTTAAAATCAAGCAATTTTTTTTCGTTAGATGAACCAAAATGTAGAACTGAATGAAAACAAAAGTTCCTTTCATTATAAAAGTTCAGTTCCAAAACTAGTAAATCAATGAACCAGCGGATGGCGATGGCACAAGTGAATGTAAATGTATACTAGAGTTTTGTTGCGGATCGAAGCAGAATAAAATATAAAAAGTGTTTTTAATTCCGACGACTATTTCTTTTAGCTTGGTTCGCATTAAAAAGTATGAAATAAAATATGTATATGATTTCTTATTACAATATCCTAAAATTGAAGTTGATCAAAATATCTTCATATTTAGTCTAATTCTCAAGCAGTCAATAAAATTTAAATTAAAAATTGAGAGAAGAAAAAATACAGGCTGTTAGACAGCTTTCGAACATCTTTTTCTATACCGCCTATATATCTTCTTTCAATTTTTAATTTAAATTATATTGGATGCTTTAGATTTAACCTAAATACAAATATATTTTGATCAAATTCAATTTTTGAGTAATTTAATCAAGAAATCATATACATATTTTATTTCATACTTTTTAATGCGAACCAAGCTAAAGAAATAGTCTTTAGAAGTAAAAAACATTATTTTATATTTTAATTTTAAAGTTTTTTCGATTTGAAGTTCGAGGTGAAACTTTTTGAAATTTAAAACATATTTACCTTTTACCTGTCCTTATTAAAAAAAAAAAGTTGACTTTTGTTTTAATATAAATGTATAGCTGGTTTGTTTGCTCGAATTTTCATTGTTTTTGGCAGCAATTAAAACTTGGAAGCAAAACGTACTGATTAGGACAGGGACAAAGAAAGTAAACTGAAAAATAGTCTTAAACGAGCTGATGTGTGCATCACATGACTTCCTTTTACTCCAATTTAATGTCATTTTCTCATTATTGGCAGTTTTAATATGATTCAATAGTTTACTCTCTAAATATCACCAACAGTGGCCAAATTGAAACCAGATTAAAATAAAAAAAAAAAAAAAATCGTCGCCAAGTTGGCGAAAAAACTTGGCGACCAAAAGCTTGGCAATACGTCACCAAGTGTTTACCAAATTATAACACCACTTAAGTTTGCATTGATATTAACAATGATTTCCCCCCAAAAAGGTGCAAAAGACCCCCTTAGGAACATCCGAAAGCAACCAAAAGGGGAGGTGCACAACTAGACTCCACTACGAGTCTATGTACCAAATTTCAACTTTTTAGGACATACCATTTTTGAGTTATGCGAGATACATACGCACATACGCACATACGCACATACGCACATACGCACATACATACAGACGTCACGAGAAAAGTCGTTGTAATTACCTCGGTGATGGTCAAAATGGATATTTCGCGTGTCTATACATTCTTAGGCACTTTTCCGCATGTGGTCGAATCGAAAAAAAACTCAACATTCATTTGGGGGTGAACAAAATGGAAATTAAGGGCGATTTTTGAGTGAAAATTTTTTCGCGAATACAATACTTCCTTTTTTGTAAAAGGAAGTAAAAAAGGACAATTTTGCTAATAATACAGTAGAAAGCTCGCCAATTGTTTGACACGTGGTTTTTGATGATTAAAACATTTTTATGTTATTTAATAAGCATACAAGGAAGTCATGTGATGTCCGCATCATTTGGGGGAGGGGGGGGGGGTTGTACGAGGATTTTTAAGAATGGAAAATTAACATTAGTCCTTATTATAAACATGGGTGCCCATCCCATGGCGCAAATTCCCCCCCCAAAATTTCTCAACACTTTTTCCCTTATTTTTTTTTTATTTTTGGCTCTTTTTTTAATTTTATTTACTTTTTTAAGATATTAGTTATTTATTTTTTATTTTTTAGTGCTCTTTTTTATTTTATTTACTTTTTTAAAAATTTATTTATTTATTTATTATTATTATTACTATTACTACTATTGTTATTATTATCTTATTAGAAAAGTTCAGTGCTACGCCAATGAGAGACACACACACAAACTAAATAAATAAATGAAATGAAATATAAACAGAATACAATAATATAAAATGAATGATTTAAATTAAAAATAAATCAATAAATAAATTTAAAAAATCCCCCCCCCCCCAAAAAAAAAATTTTTTTGGTGGCGCAACTTGCGCTATAATCCCCCCTTGTGGGCACCCCTGATTATAAATGCTCTTCCAAACCTTTGGACTTGATTAAAGTTTAATTTTTATTTTGATGTATTATTTCGATTTTGACTTAAACTTGTGCCCTACAAAATGCTCTTGAGTAAACTTGAACTGATTCGATGAAACACCCATTTTGTTCGCAAAGACAGTTCAATTTTAGCTAAGACGTTACTGGTATGTAAAAATACGTTCGTTGTTTTTGCTGATTAGAATTTAGATTGTTCAAAAAGCGGAACATGATTTGCACTATCTTCCAATTTACCCAAAAACTTTTTTAAGCAATGCTTAAACTTCTTCAAGAGCAAATATTATTATCAAAACAATTTTACAGTTGAAGGGAAAAAAAAAAAAAACGATGCTTATATTGACTTATCTTATCTTAACGCTCCCTAACGCAGAGCCATCATAGCTCAGTGGCAGAGCACTGGTCTTGTAAACCAGGGGTCGTGAGTTCGATCCTCACTGGTGGCTGGCAGGTCCGAGTGTTTTTTTTTTTTTTTTGTGATTTTGAACGAAATTCGGAGAGAACCATACATGAAAAAAAAAAAAAACAATTCGACAAGATGAAAATAAACCTTTTATTTTCAAATGAAGTTCAAAAGGATGATAAACGTATTTAGAGTCCAAAAATATATTAAAATAAGAATAAAAATATTTAAGACGAACTGGAAATCTTTTTGTCTCTGTATATAAATACGAACATCGTCATATGACAATAGTTGTTATTTAAGTTGAATAAATTCAGAAACATTCGTAGAAAGTGAGTATAATTCGCAAGATACATACAGTAATACGAATTGATTAGAACAACTCAATAAAATAGTTAATATTTTTATGATTTACTAAAAAATAATAAAAAAATTGTAAAATACAAAAAGATATTTAAAAATAAGAATTAAAATATTTACAACGAAAATTAATTATTATTATTAATTATTATCATATTATTATTTATTATTATTAATTATTATTATTTTATTATTTATTATTATATATTTATTATTATTATTATATATTTATTATTATTATTATTATTAATTATTATTATTTTTTATTTATTATTATTTATTATTATTAATTATTATTATTTTTTATTTATTATTATTTATTATTATTATTTTATTATTTATTATTATTAATTATTATTATTTTATTATTATTCATTTTTATTATTTTATTACTATTTTATTAATTTACTATTTTTTTAGTATTTATTATTATTTATTATTATTACTTTGTTATTATTTTTATTATTTAAATAATAATAACAATTATTATGAGCCCGAATGATTGTTTACCTTTTGAAATGTAACTTTTTCATTAGAAAAATAAGACACTGAAAAAAAGGAACTATCGAGCACAAAGCAACGATATTGACCAAATATCGACTTCAATGAATCGATGGAGAAAACAAACATCGATCTTTTGAAAGTATAGACATCGATTCTGTATCCTTAATGCGAATAATTAAAAGTACTTTTGTTGATGGCGTTGAAATTCAATACTACTGCTTGTTTTAAAATGAATTTGATCGTTGCTGGTGGCAGCATAACATGTTCTCCTTCATTTAAATAAAAAATATAGAAGTTTTACAGAGGGAGCAATTCAAATGTATCTGAAACTGTTTCCGTTGTGGCATTTAATTGAACATTTTTGCTTCAGTTAATAGTTAGACAATTGTTTTTGCCGATGGCTTGCTGGTGAATTTTGCTTTAAAGCGTGAAAAGAAGACAAAAGAAAAAAAAAAGGTTTCGGCAAATTAAGGTTTTCGCAATGAAAGATTGCAGCCAGATTTTGAAAGAATTTCATTTTTATAAAAAATTTGTTGGCAAATTTCTATGCTTCATAGTTGATTACTCCCCCCCCCCCCCCCCATTTCAATTAGTCAGCTGTTGTTCCAGGTTTCTTAGTTGGATGGCGTTGGAAAGTCACTCCAGATCTCCCACCCAAACCGAGAAGGTCTTGTTACCATTCGGGGGAGAAGTGGAGGAATTGTCTTCAGCTGTCCAACCCCTCCCCCATGTTTCTAAAAGTTATAATACAAATTTCAGTTCATTAAAAAAAAAATAATAATATTTAAACTGTACAGAGAGAAAAAAAAGAGAATGAAAATAAGTTGTAATATTTTACCATGAAAAAAAAAATCTTTTCAGTAAGGAATATGCGCCATTATAATATGAAATAAAAGATGATAACATTCTTAATGAATTCATTTGAATATCTTTATAAGAAATTCTAAAGTAAAATTCAACTCAATGAATAATTATTTCTAATTGAAGCATTTAAGCGTTTAAAGTGAAATAATGATCCAAAAATATACATAAATAAAATAACAAATACGAGTAATATCCAATTCGAATAAAATTGTCAAAAAAAGAAAAAAAAAAAAAAAAAGAAAAAAAGAAAACCTTTTTCGAAAAAAAGTAGTATTAATTACCAGACACGCGATTTTTGAAAATATATTTCAAGGAATGACATTTCGATGCTATTGTACCTATCAATTACAAAACGAATATAAAGCCAGGGCAAATGAAAACAATAAGCAATTTTGAGTGTTTTTAAAAGAACATAAATGAGAAAGAAACAAGTAACTAAAAAATGAAACCACACTAGAATCAAAACAACCAAACAACTGTAACGTCGACATTTCAGACTTTTGGTTTTTGATTTGCACTCATCGAGAAGATAAAAACTCGAATTTCGAAGAAAGAAAAAAAGATCCTTGGATTTTTTCAAACACAACTTCAAAACTGATAATTGCAACATTAAAAAAAAAAATATTCCTACTCAAATCATACTAAATGCTCCTCCCTCCCCCTATCGATGTGTATTTCCACTGGAAACACATTCCCTTCGCTAACGGTAAAATACAGAAAATCTGATAGCTATTGACTGTTGGGACACATCATAAATTCCAAACCAATAAATGATTGCAGAATTATCTTCAACTTCTCTTAAACGAAGTTTCACCCTTAACTAACAACACATGCACGAAAACATATTTTAAAGGGTAGGGCGAACTGAGCAATTAATGAATACCTAAGCGAAATTTTATTTTCAACTAGTGGTACCCGCACGGCTTTGCCCGCAATAGAAAAATTAAAAGGTCTTTTGTTTTGTCTGTATATTTACAAATAATGTATGGTGAATTTTCTCGCCAATTGGCTTGTATCCATGTTACACTTCCACGTTATGATAATTTCGTATCTCGCCAACTGGCTTGTGTCCATGTTGCGGTTCCACGTTATGATAATTTCGTAATTTACTCGTCCATCTTATGATAATTTTGTTCTTAAAATTGGAATAGAAAAAGAACTACATCGAATTTTCGAAAAATCGCTTCGAGGTACACACCCCCATGCTACAAACTAACTTTGTGCCGAATTTCATGAAAATCGGCCGAACGGTCTGGACTTTTATTATAAATAAAAAAAATCATAACACTGTTGAAAATTCTAGTATTTAGCACGTGACCGTAAAAACATGTTAATTGATAGATGTAATTCGTTTTTTTTTTTAAGTGTGAGGGTTTTTTACGGCTCTGGGTCACGTTTACTGGTGGGTTAAAATCAGTTCTGTAGTTGCGGAAAACATTTGGAGGAACGCATCGTTTTACAAGGTAGCTGTCGTGGTTTACGAAATTTTAGTCTGAGAAAAAAAGATTAATTAAGATTATTTATATCACATTTAATTCAAAAAGTATAAGTTGTTGTTTTCAAAAACGGTGGTTTGAAACCGATTTACATTAAAATTACATTGTTCTTACAATAACAAGATATTGTGTGTTCCTCCACGCACCCCCTCCCCCCCCCCCTTCCAACTAAGCACTGGTTGAAATGGAAAAAGTACAGGATCAGCTAAATTAGTTTCCCATTTCAGACGGCACTGTAGGAACTCTAGGAACGAATGAGATGAAATTTTAACTACAGATAGTTCAAATGAAGCGCTTGACATTTATTAAATAAAAGTTTTTAGTTCAAAAATCACCAATAAGTAGTGCTGCACACAGAAAAAATTTAAAATGTTAAAAATATTAAATAAATTAATTAAAAAAAATTACAGCATAATTTTGATATGGTTCTCGTACCAGCAATTCAGCTCGATCAAAATAAAAGCATTCCGCGTTATGATCTTCAATTTTTTATTTTCTTTTGGGGGGGGGGGGCTGTAGAGAATATGGTTCTTCGATTAGAGAACATAGTTGAACGGGCCAAGAGCAAAATGGAAAAGTTTTTGCTTACTTTTTCAGATTATATTATATTTATAACGCATTGAACAAAAAATTTGTATTTAACAAATGTAAAACGTATCATTTGAGTTATCTGTAGCTCAAATTTCAAATCATTTGGACCAATAGATCGAATTCAAGAGCCCACTAAAATGAGCAACTTATTTCCTGCTGATCCTGTACATCTTACAATCCTCATTCCAGGGGAGCCCATCTCCCCATCCCCCCTAAGTTCAATGGCGCAAAGCCCCCCAAAACTTTTCTCATCTCTTTCCTTTTTTTAAATTTGTATATTTTTAGCTCTCTTTTTTAATTTTATTTACTTTTTAAAAATAGTTTTTATTAATTATTTTTTATTTTTAGTTATCTCTATTATTTTATTTACTTTTTAAAAATATTTTTTATTTGTTTGTTTATTTATTTTTAATTATTAATATTATTTTTATTTTATTAGAAAAGTTCTCTGCTACGCCAATGACATATATCCACACAAACTAAATAAATGAATGAAATGAATTTTAAACATAATAAAATAAAATAAATAATTTAAATTAAAAATAAATCAAGAAATAAATTTAAATAAATAAATTTAAAAATCCCCCTCCAAAAATTTTGATGACGCAACTTGCGCCATAATCCCCCCCCCCCCTGTGGGCACCCCTGCCTCATTCCTGTTAATTCATCAAAGAAAAAACTTTTGAATCTCTTTTTTAAAAATAAATTCACTGGTCAGTTCATCCTACGTTTTTCTCAAAAAAAAAAAAAAAAAAAAAGAGGTTTCCCAACGATTATTTAGGTTTTATATTCCTTAGATGCGAACTTTTGATCATGCAAAATTCATAACCGAGCTCTGAATTACATGCTGATTTTAGGATTAGAAAAATGAAGAGAATAACTATGATATTGATAGCGTAAGACAGTTTAGGTGTTCCGGATGCATTTGCTTGCTTGTTTTCTTTCCGTTGCTTCTTTTTGCCATTTTTTAAACATTGCACAAACCAAACCAAAAGAATACTTTCACAGACATCTGATCGGTTTTGAAGAGTATGTGCGAAAATTAATGACTTATAACATGCATATTAAAGTATGTTTGGTAAAATTTGAAATACCACAATTTGTATCATAAATATAGTTCAAAATATAAAAATATATTATAAAATATATAATTTGTTTTGAAAAATGTGTATGTATACTCAAATTTGTAGTAGCAATCTAACGTTGCGTCGTGTAACTTCGCAACACTTAAATTAAGTAAAACTATTTACAACAAAAATTTAATACATATTTTCAATAACTGAAAAATAAATTAAGATTTTTACGGAAACTAAGCAAAGGTACAGCATTAGTCTAGTCTAGTACTTACAGCAGCAGCGAGAAAAATTGCTCGTTACAATATCACCAATTGCTAACACTTCAAAGTCAAAAAGCAAGCTATTCGCATCTCAGCCTCATTGAATCTACCAGAATTCCTACACCAAGCAACCTGAAAGATCCCTTAGCACGTATCTCTTCCTACACATAGCGGGCTAGGAAGGTTCTAGTCTTTCCGGCTTTTCTAGATGCTTAGAGTTTTTCGAAAGTTTGTTGCAAATTCTCTTGTATGAAAATTATCAATAGAAATAAAACTAAATCTGTAAAAGTTGCATCCCAGCCAGCACTGTATCAATGCAGGGAAAGCAAACTGTTTAACACTGTTAATAAAATAAAGTAACGCAGCAAGATTATACGTTTTTATTCATTTAATGGAAACAAGTTTGTCCTTTTAATTTGCGTAGATAAAGAAAAAAAAATCTTATATTACAAGCTTTCGTAAAAAAAAAAGAAAAAAAAACACCGTTTTTTTTTTTTTTTTTTGAAAAATACAGTATAGATTATAGAGCGTTAAGAACATAAAGTTTCAAACGATAGAAAATGAGGGGAGTACAACCTTTGGTCTGTAACATCGAAAATGATGTATGAGGAACATTTTATTAGCGTTCCCGTGCCACTTGATGTCCTGGCAAGTGGTTCTTTTTAGCCTCCCCCTCCCCTATTTTTTTTGAATGAAAATGATCAGTTTACTTGTGTTAAAGTTTAATTTTTTTACAGTGCTACAGTAATCACACAGATTGCATTGTTCTTATACGTTGAGAATTATAACCTTATAAGTTACAATTTTCCTCGGTGGTTAACTTTAAGTGGTTGTTTTAGCAAGTTTCTTTTTCTTTCTTTTTAATTTCCTTTTACAAAAATGGAAGTATTGTATTCGCGAAAAAATTTTCACTCAAAAATCGCCCTTAATTTCCATTTTGCTCACCCCCGAATGAATGTTGAGTGTTTTTTTCGACTCGACCACAGGTGGATAAGTGCCTAAGAATGTATAGACACACGAAATATCCATTTTGACGATTTCCAAGTTAATTACAACGAGTTTTCTCGTGACGTCTGTTTGTACGTATGTATGCATGTGCATACGTTCCTATGTATGTCGCATAACTCAAGAACGGTATGACCTAGAAAGTTGAAATTTGGTACGTAGACTCCTAGTGGGGTCTAGTTGTGCACCTTCCCTTTTGGTTGCATTCGGGTGTTTCTAAAGGAGTCTTTTGCACCTTTTTGGGGGGAAATCATTGTTTATTTCGATGTGAACTCAAGTGGTGTTATAATTTGTGAGACACTTGGCGATATATCGCCAGTCTTTTGGTCGCCAAGTTTTGTCGCCAACTTGGCAACAAATTATATGTATATTTTTTGTTTTTTATTTTTAAATCTAGTTTCGATTTGGCCACTGTTGGTGATATTTAGAGAGTAAACAATTGAATCACATTAAAATTGCCAATAATGAGGAAATGACAGTAAATTGGAGTAAAAGGAAGTCATGTGATGCACACCTCAGCTTGTTTTTCCTCTGTTTGACACCCCATAATAGGAGACACCCCGTGTGAACAAAACTTTTCCTTTTTTTTCTCTAATGATTGCAATTCAAAGCTAATATTTTTTCTTTAAGCTTTTAAACTGATATGATCATTATCTCAGAGTCTTGAATTTAAAACTATTCGCTTAATTTTATTACTATTTTATTTATGGTGTCTAATGTAGGTCATAAAAACAAAGGGTTCCCCGTACCTTTTACCCTACATTTTGTGATACCACATTTTGCGACCCATCTCGCCTTTTCTTTGGACACCCACTTTTGGAACCCCTGGGTTAGGTGAAAGTAAGCATCAACTTGATTCATAAGCTTGGGGAATTATTAGTTCTTATCAGGAAACCCTACGACAGTATAATAATGAAAAAAATTAGTAAGTAGCAATGGAAAGTCTGTCGCAATGTTAAGAAAAGTAGCCAAAATTAGCGAGCTTTGGTGAGTAATGCCAAAAAGCTCGTTTTGGCATCCAGAGGAAAGTTAGTCTTCGCGGAAAGACTAAATATTAAATCTAATATTTTTGCAATAATTGAAAATATGTAGAATGGGATTGTTTCCAAAATTTTAAAAGTTTTTTTTTTCTGAAAGAACATGCTAAAAAAAGGATCTGACCATTTTTTAAATAATTTGTTTAAGTTTAATATTTTTAAAAAAATACTTTAATCGGCGCGCTTTCATTATTTACGCTTCTGTCGATAACATCACAAGTGATGAAATGCCATTCACTGTTGCCATTCACAGAGCAAAATATTTAATTCGCATCTTTACTCACGTGTACTGGCAACGATATGGTTGATAGCAAGCGTAGAGTGCAATTTTAATTCGCTTCTTGATTATCATAACGTGGAAGCGCGGTAGAAAGATGCGCCAAAGCGCATCGTTCGTGACGTCATAAAGATCACGCCTTGTTTGAAAAATCGGACGTGTAAAAAAAATTGATTAAAACATAACTGTTGGAAAAATGAAAGTATTTTCTGGGTCCATGTTATTATTATTATTATTATTTTGCTTATTCCATCAATTTCAGTGACTAAAAGTAGTACTTTTGACTGAAGAAAACAATCCCATTGTTTTGTATGAGAGGTCCTTAAACGGGATTGCAAATAAATAAATAAATAAAAAAATAAAAATGAAGGGCTCTTCAATAGTAATAATAATAATAATAATAAGCAACGAAAATGGGGTTCTATGCTACTCCAGTCATGTTTTTTTTTTTTTTTTTTGCAAATTTATGCTTCAATACTTTGTTCCATACAAGATTTGCAATCGGAGGGTAGGCAATAGCTTTAGCATATCAAAGTAAGTTATGAGTGGCAAGTCACACAAATTGCCGAACAGGCATTATTCTGCAAATCAAATTGTCGGCGTTTGTTAATGCTAGGCGCTTTAATATTCTCATGCCGTTTGCACTGCTGCCATAAAACCATCACGATTCGAATACTAAAGCTGACGAAAGCAAAGAACTGAAGCAGTATACAAGATGAATTCAAGCCATCATGTTCCGTTGCCACTCACGTATTCTAAACGAATATGGCAATGAAAAAAATAATAAATGCCAAAGGGAGAGAGGTTGAGTTGAAAACATACGTTGTGATTCAAATCTTCGCTGATCCCTGTTTCAGCACGTTTCGCCAGTTCTCACACCCCCCCCCCTCAACACGAAAGGGGAGGGAGACATTCAAATTAGAGGAACGGTGCTTTTATTTCGTTCCATGTATTTTTTCAGTCACGTATGGAACATCAAGACTGTTCGCTGCGGCATAAACTTGCTTTGTTCGATTCGGGTGTTATGTCTTGCCAACAGGGGTGGAAGACCACGTGAAGAATACTAAAATTGAAAGCCTGATAAATTGTGCGCCAAACGAGTTGAATAAGAATGCTGTAATGCGAAGAACAGATGGCTTGAAATCAATGCAGATACATATATTTTTCAGTAGAGCGTGGAGAAAGAATGATTTTGGGGATGTTTTTAAAGAGTATCATTGGATATCGAAAAGCCATAATTTCTATCAGTAGCCTGTAATCTGTTAGCAAGATGGTTGGGTGCCAAAATATTGCCGAATAATGTAAACTAAAATAAATAAAAAATAAAAAACAGGATGTGTCGGATAGACACACCATAGAAATGTAACTTTTTTTTATCACAGGGAAACATTTCAATTATTCATCTATCACTTTTGAATAGCATAGATTGTGTTTACCATTCACTTATTTACATAAAATTACATACATATGTGTCACTGTGCATCATCTGCCGCCCGACCTGCCTAGTGGTCAGAGGAGTCTGACTGTGATGGGGAGGTCCCTAGTTCGAATCCCGGCTCGGACATGGACGTACTTTCTCTCTCCTGTCCTTGTCCCTTCTTTGTGTGAATGTGTTGTTATGCTGTGAATGTTTGCCTATCCTATAAACGGGTCCTTATGGTATGCGTGTACTGTGGACGTCGGACTTCACACCTAATTACGGTAAAATTGGAAAAGTGAAGCAGCGCACCCCAAATTGCCAGCCTAGCTGGCGCACGACAGCAACAACACTGTGCACCATCTTCTTCATTCTTACGATGAGAAATTATCGTCTTCGTACACACACGAATATTGCAGCACAGCGCAATATACTTACAATCCCAGTGGCACAGACAACAACAACAGCAACAGCACTGTGCACTATCTTCTTCATTCTTACACGATGAGAAATTATCGTCTTCGTACACACACGAATATTACAGCACAGCGCAATATATTTACAATCCCAGTGGCACAATCAACAGAACTCTAAGCTTCGAACTCATTGGACCCCAAATCGAGTCCCGGCCAAGACGTTTCAGACATATTCACAACAAAATTGTACATTTTAATGAAGAAAATAGATTATAAACAAACAGAACACTAAACAATACTTGAAATGCGTTGGTTATACACGCGTTTCAACGGATAGTCTGTCGATAACAAACAGCTGTACTCGCAACCACGGACCACGAGAAAGAAATAAAAAGCGAAAAGAGCGCATGGGTGACTTTTCGTCACACTAAAATTTTGCCGATCAAAATTTCAAATCCCACGCAGAAAAAGTTTCACTTCAAAAAAGAACAGCAAAATTATAATAACAAAGTTATAACTACACATTTATATATAAAAAAAAATTCTGACTCTTTGCATTCAACTAAGGCCCAAAAGGTTTGTGGAGAAGTCAAACAATCATCTTTGTCATGACATTTATTTATCAAGTTCTTCACGCCTTGTCCTACCGCGAGGCTCATAGAAGAAATGGAGTGAAATGTGAAAAAAAAAGGTACATCAGGCAGCACACAAAAGCAAACACGAAAAAGCCTCAGATCTCAGAAGAGAATGTCGAATTTTTTTTTAAATTAAAATTTCATTCAACAAATAAAATTTAAAATTTTGAGGAAAAGGTCATTTTCTCAATCAATTAGTATGTTTTGCCAAATTTTACGAATCAAATTGACTTTATTTCGCCGCAGGTCCCGTGTCATCACAGTGGCGGATCCAGACGATCCTGTTGGGAGGGGCGAATGACTAAATCATTATAATGGGAAGGGAGGTACTAATGAAATTTTTTTTTAAATTAAAAACTAAAGCATGATTTTTTTTTTTTTTCGAATATAATGTATATGATTCAGAGAGTTTGAATGAAAGTTAAAAGTGTTTCAAGTACCACAAAAATTGAAAATTGAAAAAAAAAAAAAATCTCTTAGTATTCTGGATCCATTATCCAAATTAAACCTTTTAACTTTTGATTCGTTTGAGGACTAGTGAAGTTTTTTCAGTAGCCGTTTAGGTCCTCAATTGAATTTTTTCCTTATAAAACAAAGGTTACCCGGGAAAATTTTCAGAATTGAAGTCCCCAAAACACAGTAGTCCACCTTTGGTGACGTAGCAGAAGACATGGGGTTCAGAATTTTTTCCCAGAAGTGTTTCCACGAAGTTCCAAAAACGTAGCTTCACACGATCTTTGAATATAGTAGTTTTGAAAATGCGATTGTTGGTCATCTTTGGTAGTTGCGTTAAGGGGGAAGGAATGGGGTCAGGAGCTGTCCCTCAACTTTGCGATATTGAAGTTTTGAAAACGCATTGTTAGAGGACCTTCATTTGATGATAAGGAACGGACTCGGGCTCGCAGGATCTCCCCCGGAACTTTTTCGGAATTGAAGTCCTAAAAACACAATTGAAGGCTCTCTTTAAAGACATTAGGTGAATGCATGAAGTTCAAAACTCTTCCCCGGAAATGTGTTAATATTGAAGTTCCAAAACATAGTTCAAGATTTTGTTGTGATTTTGGGAAAAGGTGGGGTTTTGTCGTCTTTCCGCGAAAGTTTTTTGGAACTGAACTCTCAAAAACGTAATTGTATGATGACTTTAATAACATTACGTAAAAGGATGGGATTCAAGGAATTTTCCACTGCAATCTTTTCGAAATTGAAGCTCCAAAAATTCAAAATTTTTGGAATTAAAGTCATAAAAATACAGTTGTAGGTGATTTCTTGTACTGCCTTGGGGAGGGGCGGGGGAGGTTTGGTGGTCTTCTCCTGGAAATTTTTCGAATTTACAAGTCTTTTGATGGAGAGGGGCGATCACCCAAATCCCCCCTCCCCTCTCATCATCAGAAGCTTTTGCAGCATTTGGAACTGGAAAAACAACAACCAGACTGCTCCTAAAATGAACAACCAAATTCGAAAAATAGATTATGCAAAGAATTTATATTTATACTGCAAAAAAAAGGGGGGAACTGGACCAACCGGATTGAAAGTGTTTCCAGTCTTAGCCTCCTCCAGTCACAGCTACATGAGCCCGTTCTTTCTTTTCCGCCTCACTTAACTCGTGCCTATTGGCCTATTACTGAATCTCGTATTCAGTTCACGGTTGTTGCCTGCTTTTTCTACTGTTTCTTTTCTCGCGAAAAGTTACCCGACAGCAATTGTATTCACGATAAAAGGAAAAAACAAAAACCGTCGCTTCCCAGTTTGCTGCCATGCTTGAGGGGCACATTTTATCCGTTTGTTTATTTTTTTCAATTGCGTGTGCTTTTTCCTTTCGTTTATTGTTTGCTTCTTGTAAAGCCGTGTCAAGGACACGTGGAATTTATTTTTCTTCCAGCGGGGAAAAAAAGTGGTTTCCTCTGGAGCGAAAAGGTTTTGCCAGAGTTTTGCCTCGGGTGCACCTGTGCATTGAAGCTGCGATTTTTATTAGTGTTTCACAGTGAAGTCGTGTGATTTTGAACTAATGATCACAATATTCAAAAGAATGACTCCTGATAAGAAATTGGGAATTGAGAACTGAATATTGAATCTTAGGGCCGTGGTGACCTGATCGGTAAGCCATCGGACTTGTGACCGGAGGTTCCCGGGTTCGATCCTAGCCGGTTGAAAATTCAGTCTTCACAAATGGTGACTGGGGGACGTTAAATATTCTTGTGGTCACAAAGTTCGCCAAGTGAATCAATACCTCTGAGGGTGCTAAACCAGGAGTTGTTCAGCCTCTGGTTTGGTTTTAAATTATCGAAGCGTTGGTAGATGGTGCTGCCATCTATCGTGTGCTGTCTGAGCCAAAATCAAACATCCACCTAAATTAAGCTCGATATTTTAATCTCGATTATTTACATTGATGCTCGATAAACGGAAGCCTTTACTTCTCTGCCTAGCGAGTAGCATCGCTACTCAGGCTCGGGTATCCGAGTGGTGTACAAGTAACAACAGCACAGATTCAATCTTATGCAGTATACCGACAGATTAATTTATTTAGCTTTAATTTAAATCATTTATTTTGTTTGTTTGTGTGTGTATGTTATTTGGTGTTGCACAGAACTTTTCTAATAAAATAATAATAATAACAATAATTTAAAAATATATACATTAAAAAAAGATAAATAAAATAAAAAAGGGAAAGAGGGTTGAGAAATTTTTTTTTTTTTTGGGGGGGGGGGAGGGATTTGCGCCAGTGAACTTGGGAGGGGGGCACCCCTGACTTAGGGCGGTAACTTACTGATTAATTCAATCTTATGTTAGTATTAAGGAAGATGAACGTCTTCGGCACTTATTAGGCATTTAAATCTTGAAAGTGAGAAAATTTACTATGGTTCTTCATTGTCTATTGCATGTTATGTAGTAATTCCCTTCATTTTTTTTTTTTTTGATTTAACAAATTTTCTAAAAAGCGAGCACTTGCAGGCTGGGCGGGGTGGGAAACCTTTACTTCCCGTATAAATAATGTGCCTTTTCCTTCTTACATAACTTTCGTTGTGACCTTCAAAACACGTGCGTTCTATTTTTATGATACACTAGACACGACAGTAAACAATATATGCATATTTGGACAAACGCCAAACCATACAAATTCACAGAACACAGACGTGACCTAGATGAAGACACATTGTACAGACTACCAAAATCTGTAGAACAAACACACGAGTTTGGCATTCAAGTCCAATAATGGTTGGCTATTGAAGAGTCTTAGTGGTGCGGTGCCTCCTCCCCCTTCAACTACCACAAAGACCCCCCAAGAGTGGGAGCACCCCCCCCCCAAGTAAAAAATACCTTACTAAAAAATTCAATGGCGCAATCTGCATTATGACCCCCTCCTCCAGGTGGGCATCTCTGAAGAGTAAGCTGGCATAATTTGTTATTATCTAATTCGTTCGTACACCTTAAATTTGGTGTTTCGGTGTTACTACGAAAATAAGACACTAAGAATATGACACAATTGCTCTTTTTCATCATAGTGCATGTGGATGCTTGAAAATACGGTTGGTTTATCAATGAATTAGGCGGAGGGCGGAGTAAACCATGGTCAACCATGAGCGGTCATAAGAGACTTTTACTTCCCATGCAACAGCAGCGTTCCAAACTGTATAACGTGTCTGTCTTCTTGAATTAATTCATCAGAACGATCTCGATTTGCATCTATGACTGATGTTGCTGGTCTGTCTGCTCCCAGCTTAGCTGAAAATTCTATTTCTCCGTTTTCAAACTTCTTCACTCAACGCTGCGCATTTCTGATGTTGATGTCCATTACAGCATCCCAATAAATATTCTTCAAGTGATTATGGATTTCCTAAAGTGCACAACCAGAAATTCAACGACAATCCTTCAGCTTTCGATCCATGGTTCTAACCAATTGCTCTGAAAAAGATTATACGTACAAATAGAGTAAATTTACACCTCTATAACATCCGGCATTGATTGTCTAGCACAGGGTTCCTCAAAGTTGGTGCCGCGGGAGAGGTGAGGGGTGCCGCGAAATATCCACGGTATCAATATGCATAATAATTATTGCCTAGAGTGCCGTGAGAAAGTTCTAACTCTTCAGAGGGTGCCGAGAATTTTAAAAGTTTCGGAATCCCTGGTCTAGTACGTGCAAAAGAAATGGAGGCAATACTTTTTGATCAATCCTCGCATTATTTTTTGAGAAAACAGTACATTCAGCAGCAGAACGCATGAGGTAGGACAACTCCTAATGACTAATGCGCATACCCGATTTAGAGTGTGGCCTACACGAGGGGCAGTAGCACCCAATTTATTTGTGCAGGACATTCAATCATTATAGACTTTCGAATTGGAATTAGTGCCTTGATTCTGGGAAGCTTCTGTTGGTCTAAGATTCGATTTAGGTTGACGTACTCCCTACTCCCATTGAGTTTCTTTATAAGTTATGTATAAAAAATGTAGATAAAAATATTACAGAAACGATGACGTTGGGTTCTCTACAACCCTACGCCATTAAGTTGGCATGGGGGATCCAGCAAGATGGATCCTTCGTTGCCTGATGGCACAGCATGTCCCAGCAAAGCTACTGGGACATCACTGCGAGTCACAATGGCCACAGTTAAAGCGACAGAACGGCGATACTTCATACGAGCATTACTGCGACACATTTGTGACACTGCCACGTCACTACAACAAATTGTGAACGGACTTTTTTAAGGCATTGTGAAAGCGTCACTGCGACGTCACTTTGAGACATTCACGCCTACTGACAATATTGCAATCTGTTGATGACTTTACAGTGACGTTCACGGGACGGGGACTTTTGTGACCGTCAGTCACACAACGGTCCGATTTTAGTCACCATGCTATTAGGTACCTTCTGAAAAATATGGCATTTTTTGAAAATTTGGAGGGAAGCTACAGAAAATAAATTGTTGTTAATGAAAAATGTGCTAGTTCGCACTGATAAAAAGAGAAATGTGTTACTCTCTTTTCGTTTGTTGAGAGGTTGCACAAAGAGCACACATGAAAATGAAATCGCAATAAATAGCCTCTTAGAAAGGAAGTAAAAAAGTAGAAAAACTTGTATCGGTTCTGTTGGAAAGGATATGAAAACTTACAAGAACCGGATAAAAGAACTCTGGGCGATTTCACGCCCAACAGATTCCAAGCGTACTTAATTCTCACGACATCCAGGGAAACAAAAGTCGACCTACAACTCGGCGTGACGTCAGAAATGACGTGAGACTCGGGGCATTACAGTTACAGTCCATTTATAATCCGTCCTCTGATGTACAATGATTTCGAAACAAACGATGCGTGGTTCCGCGCGGCTGCGCAGTGCACGGGATGGCCTCAAGGAAGAGGGCGAAAGCAATTCCGAAACGAGAAAGATGAAGAAAAAGATATAATTTCTTTTTCTCACGAATTGGGATGCTAGGATGCTTTCGGCATTTTTTTTTCTTGATAATGTTTTTATTCGACGGACGTTGTCAACTCTTATTGTCAGGGCTGCGATGTCGGAAAGAAAATGACCAACTCGGGCTCGGGCTCAGACTCCGACTCCGCAGCTTTAACAGATTACAGACGCGGTGAGAAAATGATCTATTCCCACCCAGCAGTTTAAAAGTCTTTTACTCCCCACTCCAAAATCAATCCGGCTCCGCAGCTCTGCGAAAAATATACATGTGCGGAAAAAAATCTTCCTTTAATAAACTAATCCATTGCAAAATTGACGTGCTTGACTGTATGCTGCCCAACAGGAAGTCGTCGGTTCGATTCTTACCGGTGCAGAGGCCGTGATTTCCTTTCTTTGTGCTGTAAATCCTTCCCGTGTCATCTCGTCTGTTACAAAATAAAAATTAGCCACATTGCTTCGCCACCTTCGGCACATCTAGCTGCCTGTGTGCACCAACCACTATCAGCGTACACGGAGAATATTTGACCGGCTGGCATCGAACCCGCAACCTTTTAGTTGCAAGTGAAACGCCGTACCCATCAGCATAGTTCGAAACTTCCGCAGACCAACACTAACTACTCATAACCAATCTTACATATGACAGGGCTTAGTACACATTCCAAACGCACTTCTTTCGTTTTCAGTCATATACAGTATAACTTCGATTTAACAATATCGGATTTAACGATTTCCTCAATTGAATGATACATTTCAGTGGTCCGGAGTTTCAGCGGCGTGTATGGGGTTGGCCCAGGCCTGAGCCTGAAAGGGGCTCGAGATTTTCAAAATGAGGTGTGAAATATATGTAGGAACGTATAGGGGTAAACAATATGGAGGGGGTCTCGTAAAAGTCATTTATGCGGGCCCCAAATGTTCTGCGTACGCCCCTGCGGATTTCACTGCATTGAATGTCAATGCTCCTCGATTCAACGATATCCTTGACTTAACGATAACTTTTTCGAGTCCCTTGACAAACATTAAATCGAGGTTATACTGTATGCAGTTACAGTTAAAAAATTTGTGAGGCATTTCTCTTTAATCAAGGATTAAGTATCCCTGTCCACCCTGGCACTAAACTATTCTCGTAGGGTTGGACTTTGGAAATCAATAGGAGAAAGGAGAGAGGCGTTCGAACTCACAGTCTAAAATTTATTTACCAGGATCAAGCAGCCAGGCAGCAGCAAGCCAGGAAAAAAATGCAAACCTTCGCAAGCGTAATACGTAACATGTTCAAAAAACTTTACGCAATAACCATTATCCCAATTAACGTTCGCATACAGATTAAATAAAACAACAGGTATATGTTTTTTTACGAAGTGCATTTGATTTAAAACAAAATATACTGTTTAAATGAATGTACATTTATCAATACTTGAATTTTAATAACAGAATCTAGTACCCACATATTAATGTTAATTTCCACCTGTCACATTGGAAATAATAATAATAAAAAAAAAACCCACATTGTTGTTGGACAAGAGAACTAAATTTTTGTGACCTTTCGACGAAATTTTTACAAACTTATGTTTCATTTAGCTGCTCTATCCATCTTTAGCTACAAATCACAGCGACAACACAGCAGCACCGTGGTTTAAATATCATAGCAATTTAAAATTGACGTTTCATCGCCAATTGAGGTAGAAGCT
The DNA here is from genome assembly GCF_026930045.1 of Uloborus diversus. NCBI lineage: Eukaryota > Metazoa > Arthropoda > Arachnida > Araneae > Uloboridae > Uloborus > Uloborus diversus. Next base: position 33,105,310 of record NC_072732.1, read on the forward strand.
CAAATTTCATAGAGAATTCTTATTTCGAACAGAAATTCGGTTAAAAAAAATCGTCATTTGTAATACAGTAAAATCCTTCTAATGCGGACACTAACGGGACAAACTTTTTTGTCCGCAATAGAGACGTGTCCGCAGGACAGGGTTTTAATAATGTTATTTGCATTGGAAATGGGGAATTAAAAATTGTCCGCATAAGAGGGGTGTCTGCCTTTGAGAAGCTTCCGTTAGGAGGGGTTGTACTGTAATATGCTACTTAAAGAGACTTCTTGGATGAGGGCATCGGGAGGGGGAGTCCTGTTCCAAGGCCGGCTGTAGTAAGGTTGTCGCCCTAGGCGATATTGACAAGTGCCGCCATGATAATAATAATAATATAAAATAATAATATATTAACAAAATAAAAATAATAGTAAAGTGCTTAAAATTAAAGTGAGTTTCTAAGTAAATTCCGAAATGGGTTTTGCATATCCAAGCCCTGATACACACTTTAAATGATCTTTTTTTAGCATTAAAGTAGTGCATCTTATGGCATTGAAACATATATCAATATTTTCACAAATACTTTTAAATTACGCAATTTGCCAACTCTAAAATTAAATGTAATTTCTAGTTTAATTCCCAACTATGTCTTGCATATCCAAAAATTGGTACACTCTAAATTATTATTATTATTTTTTTTTTAGCATTGAAGCTAAGAATCTTATACCGCTAAAACAGATATTCATATTTAAAAAAAAATATTCAACATCGAAATTTGCCACCCATACCCCAATAGCCGGACCTGTCCTGTTCTCCGAAGTTTAACAAATGAAGATATCGATAACTGAGACTCTGAACTTTTTGATGTGTTTCTATATTTGCCACAAACTAGGGATTAGTATTTATCCATATTGCTGGTAGTTAAAATTAAACGAATATTGGCCAAGATTTTGACAATCGTCTCAAAATCTTAATTATTCACCCCTCCCGAAAATAGTATATTTTCTTGCATGTAGCGAATACAGGTTGTGTGCGCTTCCTGCATTGATATTAGGCTGACACAGAAACAACTTTTACAGAGTTCTTTGATGCTTTTGTTTCCAATTTGTATACAGTAGATTTTGAGATAAAAATGCCATTCAAAGGGGCGATGGCGTCTTGACGAAAGAACTATATTATAGCTTCAGAAAATACGGTTTAAGGCTCAAAAACTTTCAAAACCCGATATGCACTGAGTTAAAGGTATAAAAGCGAAAGCCTAGAGTTCCAAAATAACAGACGGAATAGATTTGCGATTAATTGTTATGTACAGCCCTTTAATGCTATAGATCCACTTCGGAAAAAAAATCTCAAAATAACTAGCAAGAAGTTTCGTCAAGAACTAAACGAGTCTCCTATTCCGTATATGAATATCTACTTTCTAGTATCTGATCGACATTCTCAAAATAAGCAACAATTGCAAATTATTTCAAACATAACTTATTGACATTTAAAGCTGATCTCTAGAAAAAAAAAAAAAATGCCGCGCTCATCTAAAGAAAGAGATGCTTAAAAATATAAATAATGGAACAAATAAAGTAGTAGCACCTTTTAAACAAAGCAGTTAATAAATTGTTTTCCAGTAAAAAAAAAAAAAAAAAAATCTTTAATCACATTCAAAAAGAATTAAAAATAATAAGGTCATTAAAATTGATACATTATATCAGGGGAAAAAAAAAACTAAATGTACTTTCAAAAATGAATTCACAACAATTCGCAACTCCAGAGCTCGAATACGCTACCTTGCGGTGATTAACAATACTAAAGAAAAAGGTAAAACATTCCATTCCACGTGTTTTCTTTGGGGTAAATTACAGGCTTCAGACCGTTTGTGGTGTAATGTACAGCGAAACCTGTGTAAGTTGACCACGTGCGGTGCAGTACTTTGGTGGTCAACTTAGACAGGTGGTCAACTTATAAAGGGGGTAATGGTTTTTTTTTTTGTCATTTCTTGCACCATGTATTCATTTTTTTGACTAATTGACACTTACTCTTTTCATTCAACTCACTTTCATTGTTTAACATTACTTTGAAACAATAATTTAAAATGTTATTCAAATATTTTTAGAGGTTATTTTCTCAGAATGACGTATAATGTGTCATGTAAATTTAAAATTTCAGTAAATTGATCAAAAAAAGTCGTTGTTTATAAAAAAATATTTGATATTAATAGTTTCTAAAAATTCATAGCTAATCAAAAATAACAAATTTTTCGCTTATTTTTTTTTTCTCATATACATTTAATACATTTATAACCATGATGATCTACTTTTCAACAAAATAACTCCTTATTGAAGTTTGGCGCACTTATTAGACACTAGTTTTGGAAATTCCATATGTGTCAGCTAATTTTCTCTGGATTTCTCCCTTTTCAATTAATTTTGATATTTCATACTTTTTAATCAATCTCAAGTTCAACTAACTTTCTTTTTGAAGCCATTTTTTGTAAAACTAGAACACAAAGAGCAACAAGCTGGACTCTCATAGTTCTAAAAGGCAGTTGAAAATGAAAATGTCCTATTTCTTAACCCCTTGCACCAGAAATACTGCAATGCAAGTAACTTTTACTCTAGCACAATTCCAGTGTTGCCACAAAATATTGCAACTGGAAAAAAATACTTTGTACTTTTCTACTGACACATGTTTTCATTGAACAGAGAGTAAAAAAGGCAATCTCAAATAGAACAACAAAAGAAAAACAAGTTTGGAGAATGAAAGGATTCTTAGTAGTTTTCCAATGTGGTTAAACCTTCAAGGAGGTTTAGTTATGCTGCTGTTTTATTTAGTTGGTAAAATGCTGGTCTGGTATCAAAAATATTCTTGGAAAGCTATAAAAAAATAATAATAAAATAAAATAATTTGCTAAATTAAGTTTTAAAAAATAAACCAAGTGGTCAACTTACAAAGGGTTTTTTTTACAATACTCCAAACCAAATTTGGGGTACATTAGTGGTCAAGATAGACAGGTGGTCAAGATAGAAAGGTGGTCAAGTTACAGAGGTTTTCCTTCATTATACAAGATAGGACTAATTCTGTTCCTGACAAAAGCGGTCAACTTAGACAGGTGGTCAACTTACAAAGGTGGTCAACTTTACAGGTTTTACTGTAATTTCAGAAGAATAGAAAAGAAAGCTTCCCACAAACACGATGAAAAATGACTGTCATTCACTAAGCGTCAAAGCAAGTTATAAGTTACGGCATTTGTTTCTTTTACCTTTTTCATCCGCCATTAGACAGTGGTTGCAGCCCCCCCTATAGTTTATTGGAATTGCGAATAAAATGTCAACTTAAAAAAATAGTTTTCATTATAAAAAAAAATCGTCTGCGTTTATTTTTATGTTAAAACATAAAAAACTCCGAATTGCTCCACCAAGAACTAAGAATACATAAATTAAAACTTCAGAGTGAAAATAAAAACAAATTATACCAACAATAATTATTTCAAAGTAAAAACCTTGGCTGCGAAGTCAGAGTCCATCTCATTTTGGCGTTAAGGAGTTAGATTCGGGAGTCGGGATTTTTAATTCAAGAACCCGGAGTCGGAATCGGTTACATTCTCTCAAAGTCCGCAACTCTGCTAATGTTTGCGAAGTCGGAGTCGGACTTATTTTGGGACAAAGAAGTCGGAGTCAGAGTCGAGGACTTTAAATTTCCAAGAATCAAAGTCAGTCATTTTCCCTTCGTGTCTAAATTTTTGCCAAAACTACGGAGCCAGAGTCGAAGACGGGGAGTCGTAGTCCGACTAATTTTCGGTACAGAAATCGGTGTCGGAGTCGACGACTCTAATATTCTCGGAGTCGTAGTCGGGAGTTCGTCATCAAGAGCTATCTCCATCAAAATTTTTTTGAAGAAAATCCGCCTTTAAGGTTCAGGACCTATATTGACTTCTAGTTTCCCCGTAGGCGCTAATGTTATGGGATTTGAACTGTTCAAAATTAACCAAAAAATTGTTCAAATCAGAAAGATATTTCCTATACATGTTCTTTATCAAGAGCTTTTTCCAACAAAGTTTGTTTAAAGCGAATTCGCTCAATGTTTGGGATTTATATTTGCCTGGAATTTCCTCGCAAGTGCTAACGTTAAGTTTTCTTGAACTGTTCAAAATTGAACGAAAAATTCGGACGACAGACTGACAGACACATTTTCCCCATCTCAATACCCTACTCTCCAATTTTTAATTTTTCAATATTTATCTAATTATTTTATTGAGCAATCACGATTGCTTATTGTTCTCATTTGACGGTCCTTGGCGTTGTGGTTCCTTTTTCCAGCTTGGATCAGGGACACCAGCACCACCGCCCACCGGCCTCTGCGGGTGCGGCTCCGAGCACTGCCTCCTGGAATCAATTTCTCCTGGTCGATGGCGTCCATGTCCTACACACACACGCGCGCTCACACACACACACACTCATACACACACAAGCCTTCACACACATACACACACGCCTACGTGCATACACACAGGTCTACGCACACACACAAGCCTAAACATGCACGCACGCACGCGCGCCTACCCATACACACACGCCTGTACACACACACACACAACTATACACACGTAACCACCCAGGAGGAGGGGTAGGCTTGGGGGGACAGGAGCTGTTTCTAGAAACAATAGCCCCCAGTGAGTAGGGCCCTGTCGCAACTCGTGATTGCGAAAAACATAATTTGAATTCAAAATTTCAGAATTCAAGTTAATTTTTTATTTTTGACTCTTTTTTTAGCGATAGCCTTCTTTCATGCTTTTTGAGCAATCACGATAGCTAATTGCTTTCACTTGACCGTCCTTGATGTCCGGTTCCTTTTTCAACCCCACCGCCCTCAGCACGCGATTCCTCTGGTCCTGAGCACTGTCCCCCGGTAGCCGCTGCTCCTGGTCGGTGGCATCCATGTCTTAGACACACGCACGCTCATACACACTCACACACATACACACACGCGCATTTACACATATACACACACGCCAACGTGCATACACACAGCTCTACGCACACACACAAGCCTACACATACACAACTATACACACGTAACCGCCCAAGAGGAGGGACAGGAACCGTTTCTAGAAAAAAGCGAGTGGGGCAGTAACCAATGAGTAGGGTACTGTCGCAACTCGTGATTGCGAAAAACATAATTTGAATTAAAAATTTCAGAATTCAAATTAATTTTGATTTTTTTTTTTTAATGAATAAAAATAGCTTTATAAATGCAACAATAAGAAAGATAAATCGCAAACGACTGTCGTCTGCGTATTTCGCGTGAATTTAATGTTGGAAAATGACCAGAAAATCGCGGTGATTTAAACTTTTTTACTCTTGCCATCTTGTGTTTGTTAACAAATAAATGTTTGTAATTATTGAGCAATTACGATTGCTTATTGTCCTCACTTGACCGTCCTTGGCGTTGTGGTTCCTCTTTCAGCTTGGACCAGGGTCCTCTGCAGGCGGCGCGGCTGCTCTGGTCCTGAGCTATCCGCTTCTCCTGGTCGGAGGCGTCCATGTCCTACACACAAGCATGCCTTTACACACATACTCACACGCCTACGTGCATACACACAGGTCTACTCACACATACGAGCCACTCACACATACAACACGCACGCGCGCCTACACACACACGCACAACTGTACACAAGTAACCACCCAGGAGGAGGGGCAGTCTTGGGGGGACAGGAGCCGTTTCTAGAAACAATAACTCCAATGAGAAGGGTCCTGTCTCAACTCGTGATTGCGAAAAATATAATTTGAATTCAAAATTTTAGAATTCAAATTAATTAAACTTTTTTTCTTCTTTTTCTGATTTTTACTGAGAAAAAAAGGATTTCGCTGCTTCAAGGTTCTTTTGCGTGAGGATGATAAAGAAACTATTGGGGTTGTTGCATGGCAACATTAGGGCCCATTCATTAATTACGTAAGGGTCCCGAGAGGGAGGGGGGTTGGAAAAATCTCTACATGCTTTTACTTGGAGGGGGGGGGTCGAATGATTCTTACGTAATATTTTCCAGTTGATATTTTAAATTAAAAATCGCGCGGTTAAGTGGCTTGGCAGAGATCGTATTTCATTTGCTCCTGGAAGGTAAAAAACGCATTAAGATAAGCTGTTTTTTACTTGTTTTTCAAGAATGAAAGGTGTAAAATATAATAAAAGAATCACGCTGTGTATCTGCATGGTATTTTTTATTTTTGATTAGTATCGCATTATATACAAAAAATTTTGTCTAGATTTCGTTCAGTAAATATTTCTTTACACAAAAAGGTTTTTAAAGAAAATTCAATAACGAAACGATAAAAACGATCCCAGTGATGTAAGATTCGTAATTTTATTATTTTGAAAAACGAAATGGAATCTTACGTAAGATCGGGGGGGGGGGGGGTGTTGAATATCTTACTTACCTTTACATGGGGGAAGAGGGGTCAGAAATTGCAAAATCATCCTTACGTAATTAATGAATGGCCCCCCTAATTATACTGGTAAAATTATGAAATTTTACACTGAAACTAAAAGAGGAACAGTACAACGCGTTGCTTCCCTCATTTTCCAAAATGAGTTACGCAACTCATTTTTGTTTATGCTCGGGAACTGGCGCCCGTACATCAACCGATTACGTCACCAGAGTTCTATTCCCGACAAAGTTTTACTTGCTCCAGCTGCTTGACTACTAAACTTGTATACTTTTGTTTTCATAGGCATCTTTTTTTCTTCCTTCTTTTTCTTTTTTACTTTATGTCTTTCTGCGCTGAGGGAAAATTATTATTAGATTCGTGGCCATAATTCATGATTCGTTGCGTTCAGTTTGCACTTCAGTAACCTAGCGTTCTTTGAAAAATGTGTCAGATGAACCGGATCTTTGAAGACTGGAAATGGGGGGTACGAGGAGAGGGGATGGCAGCTAAATCAATGTTTCTCTTTTCAAACTAGAATGCGGATCTTTCCAGACTAGATTGTTCTCCAGACTGATAAATTTCTGTAGCCTGCAAACTGAAAGTCTAGTATTTTTGATCATATTGCATTTGGAATTTTACAGGAAGAAATAGGTAAAATAAAAGCAAGGCGTCCAGAAAAAATCAGGCTAAAAGATCCATCAAGATGGGCAGGACTGAAAATATTTTGTATACAGGCCCTTCATTTCGAATTTTTCGGGGGGATGTGAGCAAAGGATATATTATCAATGCAAACTGTACCAAATAAATAAATAAATAATAAAATAAAATAAATACTCCCATTTGTGTGTAAATTTCCAAAAGCAGAGGTTGGGGGGCAGGTGCGGATCCAGAAATTTTTGTATGGGGGGGTCAATTTTTAATGGTCAACATTATCTCTCATACGAAAAAAAGTATCAGTTAAGCAGGGATGCCGACAAAGGGAATGGCGCACACCCTCATGCTACGGACCCCCCCCCCCCAGATGAGGTCAAAATCCTTTCACACATATTTTATATATATATATATATATATATATATATCCCCTCCGCTAAATTTTTTAATGGCGCAACCTGCGCCATGGAACACATTTTCATCAAAATTCATATTTCTGCAGGCAAACATGCTGGTCACGTAATTTTGAATATATGACATTACAGCTATAAAATGGTTAGAAAAAGCACACACAACACACACGACATATGGTTTGATGGAAGAGTACTCTGAAAAACGTTAAGCTCATTACAGATGATTGTTCTTTTGAAAATGAACAAAGAACTCGAAATAGCTATAGCCCCAGTCAATCCCTTGAATTATGACGCGCTAAGAAGAAATACCTTACAGAACCAAACAAAGCAAGGTTTACATCGATTCTATGTGCATTTACTATTTTTAGTTAAATAATTTTGAATTTCTTGTCACAGGGAGGTCAGTTGGCCCTTTGATCCTCCCCTGAATCTGCCCTTGTTGGAGGGTGGGGACAAGCATTTTAAATTTCGCAATCAAACTCAACCGTCTTTGAAGGAAAGGTTAGGGGAGGGGCACACTGAGGTCTTTAATTAGCAAGGAAGCTCAGAGCTGAGCAACTGTACTTTTCTAACGATATTTTTTTACTTATAAAATAAAATGCAAATTAATGTCAGGTATGATGGTATGAATATGAGTTCCAATAATATAGGGTTCTTCAACTGTTTTTGTTCCTTGGATGCATTTATCCCAAACTCATATTGTTGCCTTCAAGAGGGTTCTTTTTGTGACTGATTTAGTTTTCCTCTTGTTTTCCTTTCCCTTTTTCCTGCGGAGTCGGAAGAAAAGTGAAAAACTTTGGCTCGGGCTTCTGAAATTTTGGAACCTTCAATACCTTCACCGACCCGCAGACTTTGCGGCGCCAGGGGGGAGGCGGGAACACGCCTCTGACTGACCCACTGAGCCCAAGAAAGTGGGAGAAAAAAACACAAAATACATTTTAACAAGTTAATTAAAAAACTATACTCAAGTTTTAACAGATGAAAATATTTTTGTGACGTTTTGGTAAAAATGTGTCTGAAAATTGAAACGGGGGGCAATAAAGTTATGAAAGACTTATTTCCTTGCAGAGATAACTTATAGACAAAATGAGTTTAAAAAATTAGGATAAGAAAAACTCACAAAGCTACCCAGAAGTGTTCAATCAAGTAAGTTAAAAAAAAAAAAAACCCTTCAAAACAATATAATAAATTAAAATAAATAAAAAACAATATAATGATTAAACAAATGAATTCAATAATGATTAAACAAATGAATAATGATTTAAACAAATGAATTCAAAATTTCAGTAGAAATATTGAAGCCGTCAAAAACGTGCAGCAATCACTCGTTAAAAAAGTTGCTTTTACTATTTTTTTTGGAGGGGGTCGGGGGGTAGAGCAATCTAGTGAGTTAGTTAGGAACTCAAATTTATACAATTTACAGGGACCCAAAATTTACAGATCCGGGTCTGCTCCGACTCTTGAAAATTTAATATCTTCGATTCCCGCCTCCTTTTCTCCAAAATGAATCCAAATTCAACTTCGCAGCATTTTACACCCCAGTCAGGCTTTTTGCATCAACTGCAAGTAACAACACTTCAAGAATAAGACTGCCGCGTGCAGGTAAAGGGCAGTAACTACAAATTTTTCATTTTTCATTTTTTTGCATTTTTGTCATCTATTGTACGTTATCTTTATTCTACAAACCTGTACAATTTACAAAAATTTGGTTTTTGCTGAAAAATAAAAGCGCAAAAAAAAAAAAAAAAAAAAAAAAGACGTCTAATTCCAACATTTCCTCATTGTTAGTATTGAATCCAAAACGCGTTTCTTCAAATATCTCGAAAACTCATTTCTGCAGATACTGCCGTTTACCTGCACACAGCAGAAGAAATAACAACGTCAAATAGCACAAATTGCCTTCAAGCAATTTGTGCTATTTGACGTTATTATTTCTTCTTCTTCTACTTTTTTTTTTTTTCAGTCACCTGTAATTTCTGTCATTTGATATTTTTATTTCTCATTTTACTTTTTTGGCAGTAATCTGCACTTTGTGCCATTTGACGTTGAGTTCTTATTTTATTTTTTATGCACAAAGGTATTTATTTAGCAATTCCAGATTTCAAAGGCGAATCATTTTTTTGTAAAAACCCAGTATGAAAATATTTTTATAAGTCGCAGATGAAAATTATTCGACACGTTTCATTCAAAACGCATTTGATTGCATTATCTTCATGAAAAAAAAAAGAATATTAAAGAACTCCCCCCTCCCCCAGAACAAATAAATAGAAATAAATAGAGAAAATTAACTAAAAAGAAAAAACAAGCGTGCTTCTAGAATTCTGCAGCACTAGACATAAGATATCCACACATACACAAAAAAAAAAAAAAATCATCCATAGAGATTCTATAAATCTAAATGAAAAATCCAGCTCTATTACTATACTAAAACGAAATGAAGTTTCCAATACGAAACAGGCTATTCATGCTTTTTATGAGGGTGCTGTGAATTGAATCAAGAACAGGTTCATAATGATTATGAAACACACCAACAATTCAAAAAGAATTAAAAAATTCTCCTTCATAAGACTGTACCGAACAAGAAAGGTCAACACATTAGAGTTGAATAACTGCTGTAAGAAATCCGTGTAAAACCTGTTTGAAGGTGTCTCAAAGAAGGTTCTTCGAAAATCACGTCTCTTTGATTTTTTTTTCGTCTCCATGTTATTGCAACGTAAGTTGGTCAAGCACGTTTTTGTAGAACTTACGTCACCACACGTTAAGTTTTAACCTTGGTTTTGAGAAAGTCTTTGCTGTCACGTATAACTTTCAGGTTTCATCAGAAATGCTGGCCAAAGAATCCTCCAAAGTAAAGTTACGATTCAGGGACACTCCCCAAATTCGGAAATTTAAAAAATCATAGAAATTCAAAACAGTCAAATGAGAACAATAAGCAATCATAATTGCTCAAAAAAAAAAAAAAAAAAAAAAAAAAAAAAAACCGACGGTTATTAAATGAAAGAAAGAAATCTGCTGATGTGTACACTACATAACTTGATCCATGTTGAATATTCGATGTCATTTTAACAACTCAATAGAATAGATGCTTGTACTCTTATACGCGTATTGGAAGTAATACTTCTTAAATTTAATTTTGGGTCATAAGAAATGTTAAATATAGTTTGGCACTTTCAAATACAAAGAATTTTTATGTTTTTTAAAAATTAATTTAGCTTCAGGTTCAAAATTTGAAGGAAAACATTGCTATGTTTTGTAAGAAATTGTTTGTGATAACAATTTCTATTAATAAATGAGCAAGAATAATTCTAATTTTTAAAATATTTTTTTCTTGCTTCAACATTGTATAGTTGTGCATGTAGAATTTGAAAATATGTTTTAAAAATTTTGACATTAGTTCCCTATCCAAACAATCAATTTTATTTTTCAATGCATTCATTATCAGTACAATAAAAATAAAAAAACTGCATGAGCTACAATAAAAATAAAAAAACTGCAGATAAAGCACTGGATTTAAATAATTCTTCAGTAATAATTTCATTTTTCAAGTGAAATTGAAAAATAAATAAATGACTAAAAATAAAAGTTATATTTTTTTCAGAAAAAAAAAGTATAATAAAAAAAGCACTTTTTAGAAAAATCAACAATTTTTGGAGGGAGTGTGAACCCTTAAAACCCACCCCTTAAATACGGCCTCGATTCAGGGTAACTTCGAGCCACAACGTATCTATTTTAAACAGCTCCATTCAAATTTCAATAATGTTATTGTCAGGCCCGTGTTCAGATTTTCATAAAGGGAGGGGTTTTTAAAGCTACCAAATTTTAACTCGAGGGGGGGGGGGGAGTTCAATTCTTCAATCCCTCACAAACTTTAGTTTCACGTAAAATTACGTAATCTCAGTATGGCATTTCTATTCCTGTAAGGACTGCTATGCCCCCTCCCTACTCCCCCCCCCCCCAAAGGATAATTCTGGCTGCACAAGTGACCGCAATATACCTTCATTTTACTGCTTCTTTTTAATCAAACATTTTTTGTTTCGAAAAAAAACCATGCTTCTTTTTAATGATAACTGGTTACTCTGTGGTATATTGCAATTAGTATTACAAAATGTCCACAGATTCTTTTATAATTCAGCATGGCATCATAATGTATATAAGTTTTATATTCTGAAATAATGCTTAATAAACGTTAAACAAAACAAGAAATAACTTATTGCAGATTCAAGTTACATTACCAAACACAATCACTAATGCATCTTCATAACTGCAACATAAGCTAAATCCTTCATAATCTCCTTAAGTAATATTAACTTTGGCAAGCAATTATGGCTTTATACTGACAAATCATTGAGTGCTTCTTCCACCAGTTTTTCCGAAATATTGTTCCAGTTGGTAAAGCTCTAACAGTCGTATTGCAGATTTTTTTTTCTTTATTTTTCCTTTTTTTAAAGAAATGCTGCACACAAACTTTTACTTTAAAACTAGTCAAATTTACATTTTCTTAATTTGGCTTATTATTTTTACCCTAATGGGAGGGGTTTAACCCCTAAAACCCACCCCTTGGACACGGCCCTGGTTAATGTACTTGCTGCTATGAAACTTAAGAAAATTTTACAATGTACTATAGTTATCGAAAATTTGGAGGCACTACTTATTAAATCTAGGGGCGATACAGACTACCATTTTAGGGGGGAGGGGTCATGCTCAAGAATGACCCCCCCACCCCTTCTTTCCCAAGAAAAAACCTACAGCTTTGGGTACGAAAAATTTCTGAAACTACTTGGGTGGCAATAAAAAGCCCAAAATCGGCAAGGAAAATGCACCTAATAAGACTTGAATGTTGCAAATACAGTGAAGCACCGTTTACATGTTTCTATTTTATACGTTTTTGTCAATTATATGTTTTTAAAATTGGTCCCTGCAAAGTCACATTAACCTATACCTATTATAAGTTTTTTCGTTTGTACGCTTTTTTCATAGTCCCTTCAAAAACGTATAAATAGTGCTTCACTGTAATGTCATAAGTAATGAAAAAAGTAGTATTTCAAATTTTTACTTTAAAAATAATTAATAAATTTAAAAGACCACTAAAATCGTAAAATTTTATTCATAAAATGTTCGAACACAATTCGGAAGGATGCTATTGTCGACGGTTTTGGAAGGGGGGGGGGGGCAGGAACCCCCTCTTGTATCCATCACTGATTAAATCCATTTAAAATGAGTTATTAGCCTGTTCCAAAGCTATTCTGTCATTTAGGGTCACTTTATTTTAATAAAAGTTGCACAAATTTAAAGTAGAAAAATAAAATTTCTAAATGTTTAGGAAATTTTATTTTCTCACTATTTTTGTCAGAAATTTAATTATTGCATTAAACTGATTGATCTTGGTATTGTTTCTTGTTAAACTTAGTGTAATAATCAAAAGTTTTTCTGCACCTTTCAAAAACGGTTTAAAACATTTGTTTCAAAAGAGAACCACACTAACAAAAAATTTGATGTAGGGCCAAGTGAAACAGTAAAGGTAACTTACCTTCTTGAAAATGAACAAATTGGAAATTCGTTTTGAAAAATACGGGTTCATAAAGAAAGAACAGTATTTTATATTAAAACTTGCATTAAAACATATATTTTTGGAGCAAAATTCTTACCCTCAAAAATTAAAAAAGAAAAAAGTGGCAACTTTTTACTTTTATTTTACAAAGGGCAAAGTAAAAAATAAATTTTTTTTCCACCGCATTATTTTCTATTTGATTATTAGAAACATTTTTCATGAAATGAAACAGTTATTTAACTTGGGAATAAATGAATAGATGTTGAAAATGATAAATAAATAGGTATATTAATGTATGATATAAACAAATTAGTGAATGAAAAAGAAAATAAATGAACTATTAAATGTAGGAATGCATATTGATTAATAAATAAATGAATACATAAGTCATTTAATATATGACTGAATAAGCAAACGAAAATGAACTATTTCATTTTGCTTAAAAAGCACTTGACTAATTGTAGTAAACATTTAAAATGAAAATGAGCTTGATATTAAATAAATACATACTGAAAATAATATTAGTAGGTCTCAATTAATATTTAAAATGTTAATACAGTAAAACCTGTAAAGTTGACCACCTTTGTAAGTTGACCACCTGTCTATGTTGACCACTTTTGTCAGGACCGGAATTAGTCCTATGTTATATAATGAAGGAAAACCTCTGTAACTTGACCACCTGTCTATCTTGACCACTAATGAACACCAAATTTGGTTTGGAGTATTGTAAAAAACCCTTTGTAAGTTGACCACTTGGTTTACTTTTAAAAATTTTTACTTAGCAAACTGATTTTATTTTATTATTTTTTCATAGCTTTCCAAGAATATTTTTGATACCAGACCAGCAAGAAACAGCAGCATAACTAAACCTCCTTTTGAGTTTATCCACATGGGAAAACTACTAAGAACCCTTTTATTCCCCAAACTTGTTTTTCTTTATGAAAACATGCGTCAATAGAAAAGTACGTACAAAGTATTTTTTTCCAGTTGCAATATTTTGTGGCAACAATGGAATTGTGCTAAAGAGTAAAGTTACTTGCATTGCAGTATTTCTGGTGCAAGGAATTAAGAGATACGACATTTTCATTTTCAACTGCCTTTTAGAACAATGAGAGTCCAGCTTGTTACTCTTTGTGTTATAGTTTTACATAACATGGCTTCAAAAAGAAAGCTAGTTGAACTTGAGATTGATAAAAAGTATGAAATATTAAAATTAATTGAAAAGGGAGAAAGCCAGAGAAAATTAGCTGACACATATGGAATTTCTAAAACTAGTGTCTAATAAGTGCGTCAAGTTCAATAAGGAGTTATTTTGGTGAAAAGTAGATCACCATAGGGTTATAAATGTATATGAGAAAAATTTGTAATTTTTGAGAAGCTCTGAATTTTTAGGAACTATTAATATCAAATGAGTAACTTTTCATAAACAATAAGATTTTTTTTGATCAATTTACTGAAATTTTAAATTTGCATGACACATTATACGTCATTCTGGGAAAATAATCTCTAAAAATATTTGAATAACATTTTAAATTATTGTTTCAAAGTAATGCTAAACAATGAAAGTGAGTTGAACAGAAAGAGTGAGTGTCAATCAATCAAAAAATAAATACATGGTGCAAGAAATGACAAAAAAAAAAAAAAAACCATTATCCCCTTCATAAGTTGATCACCTGTCTAAGTTGACCACCGCTAAGTACTGCACCGCTAGTGGTCAACTTACACAGGTTTCACTGTAACAAGAACTTTATGATTTTGGAATAACAAAATAAATTTTTGAATTAAAACAAAATATCAAAATATGAGAATCAATTTTTGAAAATTGCTTTGATCTTCAAATTAGAGGTGTGACATTGATGGCAAAACATCGATGTTCGAAATTAAAACATCGATCTTTTTATCAATATATAACATACATTTTTGAGTGTACAACACTACAGACATAAATATGATAATCTCTAACAAATGTTTCTTAGTGGATCAGTAAATTCTTTTTTGGCATTGCATCAATTCATTTCATTATAGCTATTTTTTCAGAAATTTCTAAGTAAAGCCAATATTAAATTATTACATATATTCTCTAACCAATTAGGTACAACACCACATTTCACAAGGCCCAACAGAAAAAATAAACAAATCAGACCAGAGGAAGCTTTCCTGTGGCCGTTTATGTTTATAATACTCTCCATTGGAAAAAAATCCATGTTTATTTTGAATAGATTCATTTTATACTACGTTGAAGCTTAAATAGTTTTGGGAAAATTCAGATAATCTAAACACCGGCATTAGCGAATTTACTTTCTTTGAACTTTTCTATGCTATTTTCCAAGCAATGAGGATTCTGAGCCAACCTTTGAGGAGCATATGCGGTGGTTTTAAGAAGCATTTTGAAATTTGGCGGAGCAGCTCCGTATTTTGCATAAAATTCAATTAAAAGAACGAAAACCACTTGTCTTAAATTGTTTTTGAGCTTTGATAGTCATTTTAAGCACTAGCATAAAAATAAAAAACAACTTTAAACACTATGTCATGCTCAAAAACGCTCGGCCGGGAAATGAGGAGCAAAATAACTTTTTTGCAGAGCAGTTGGCACCCCTGTTTGAGCTTATTTTGCATGGTAGCTGACAGGAGCTCAGTTCCTACATTTTTCAAATTTAGGTGATGTAGACGTTTCCGAGAGTTCAATGCTTTTGGGTTAATTTACAGATACCATCGTTTTTTTTTCTTGTCTTGAAGATCGATGTTTTGAATCATTGATGTTTTTCAATCGATGCCACTTCTCTGTAAAAAAAAAATTATAACAATTTTCAATTAAAATACAAAAACATCAACATCGAAAGAACATCGAACCCAAAACATCGATGTTCAGGGTTCATACTCTATTTGGATGAAAAAATTCCATGACTTTTTCATGACTTCATAAAAATTTTCATGACCTTGTTACATGAAGAGAATAGTACAATTTAATATCAAACTTGCCAGTTTTTGGAAATAAGCATTAGCAAAACTTCTGTTTGAATGCCACTACCTCATCGAAGCACTTACTTGTGGTTGAAAAAATATTAGTATACACCTAACAAAAGTAAACTATTCTTACTTTTCTTCATCATATAAATTTAAATAAAGTGAAAATACAGTGATTGGAATATAATGATGCTAAAATGTCTAATAATTTTTCTATAAACAGGCAGAATGATAATGAATGGGACAAAGGTTAAATGAGTCATTAACTAAGTTTCAATAAATTCGCTTCAAAAATGCCATTTAGTGTCAACAAATCATGTAATCGTCCACATAACTTGACAAGGAGTGTTTAGGTTCTATAAAGTAAAGTGACATTCTCCACTAAATTCCTGTTTCTAAACCAGATATTTATTTAAAAAAAAACATTCAATAGTGAATAAATCTTCTGATTCAAATGTACTTGTTTACTTATTTGCATTTTCAAATGCATATAAATAGGTTCTGTAGTTCCAGAACATAGTGCTTGATCCATGACATTGAACATAGCAGTGGGCCATATGTTGGGCACATACTGTTTTAGAGTAATTAGAATTCCCCTATTTCTCCATTCTATCACCTGACTCAAGATCTTTGTTTTCAAAAACCTTCAACAAATTAATATAAACTCTGATATATTTAATAATAAAGTTTTTAAGGGTGATGGAAATAGAATTCGGACTCCCTCTGCGTTTTTTGAGTAGGCGTGGCAAAATGAAGAACATACAAGTTCACTACTGCACAATATAAAATAAAAGAAGTGTTGGAAATAATGATAAATTCAAAATGAGTGATGTAAAATCATATTGCGAAAAAAGACGAGCGTCTGTTACAGAAGTGGATGCAATATTTCAAAATTTGGTTTTGTTTTTGAGATCATACAATTTTTCAGTTTTAATAGCTTTTATGTGCAATACTGCTAAATCACTCAAGATTTTTAATGCTCTTTTAGCAACTGTTACTTTCTCTTTGCCCAGGACATTTTTCCATGACTTCAAATGAATTTCCATGACTTTGAATGAAAATTTCAATTTTCCATGACTTTTCCAGGTCTGAAATTTGCTTATCTTTTTTCCATGACTTTCCAGGATTTCCATGACCTGTACGAACCCTGGATGTTCCAAAGACATCGAAAGTAAAACATCAATGTTTCCAAAACATCGACATCGATGTCGCACCCCTACTTCAAATATAGCTTTTTCATGACTGGAATAGACTACGAGTGTTACTACATACTTAAATATTACCAGGTAGGTGAACACTAAAAACAGAGTAAATATTTAACCATTTCACTTAGCCCCACAATCCTCAACATACTTTGCTTCAACTGAATGTATTAAACACTAATATCAGAAGAAACATTTTAAAAGATAGGAGTTCTAATGATTAAAAAAAAAGTGTGTCGGAAAAAGAAAAAGAGGCAAAAAGCTGATATGCATTTATTTTATTTGTATAACAAATAAGATAGTCAATAACAGTAAAGAATAAAGATCACATTTTTGAATAACATTTCAATGTGGACGGATCTCATCACAACAATTTTTAAATTCCAGCAGTTTATATTAATATCTTACAACACAATAAAAGTCTTAATAATTCAATATGACTCAGCTATAATTGAGATTTGGATTTTGTGACAACAATTTCTATTAATAAATGAGCAAGAATAATTTGTGCATTAGTTATAATTTTAAAAATACTTTTTTTTTCTCGCTTCAACATTGTATAGTTGTGCATGTAGAAATTGAAAATATGTTTTTAAAATTTTGACATTAGTTCCCTATCCAAACAATCAATTTTATTTTTCAATGCATTCATCATCAGTTGGAAAATGCTAATTCTAAAGTGTTGCACAATTTAAGGCAGCAGTGATTTAATACATTATAGCAAAGGACAGAGAACAACACACTGTCAAAGAGCATGATGTTGTTAAAATCATTTACAGAATAACAGAATCTTTTGAGCAAAATAAAGAGCGCTTCGGTGACTAAACAATTTAAGCATTTTTAAGGACGATATGAATTTTTTCACCAAGAACTAGAGCCCTTTTTTAGTTCTGATTTGAAAGAGCCAGAAGTATTCCTATTTTTAAGACTCAATCTATGTATAAGACAATCTAAGCATTCAACAAGACAATCTAAGCATTCAACTTAGTAAGTAATTCTTACTTACTAAGTCTTATGAGCAGGGTTGGCAAGGTTTTGCGACACTACGGTAAAAACCGTGGTTATTTACCGTCCTCTCCAAAACCCTTACGTCCACAAGTACACAAATCAGATTATTGAAATTTCTAGAATGCATTTAAGCAAACGCCTAAACACTAATTCAAAACACTTCAGGCACTTCTACAGAACCACCATAACACTGAGTGTAGGTTGATAATCAAAATATCAGAACACTAACGTTGACTTCCTATAGGCACATTAATTTTACTTTTGCAGCAAAAAGCACATACCGGCAAACATTGTACAGTAAAACTTGTTTAGGGTGGAATGATCGCAGGACGGAAAAGTCTCTAAGAATAGATATTCCAATTAAAAAAAAAAAAACTTCAACTCTTTGAAAGTAAAACGTGTGATCTATAAAAGTATGACAATACTGTAAGAAAAAGTGCTTTAAGATCTATGTTTGAAAAGATAATAGCAAGGGAAACAAAATAGATATGACACTTTAGGCACTGAGTTAGCCAACACATTAAGTGAATTTTCATTTAAGTTTTTTTTTTTTTTGGCTGTCTGTTGAGGCTCAGTTTTTATAAAACTGCAACTCTATATCTCAAAATTACTGCCTGCTGTAATGTTACCGGAGCAGGAAGGCATTAAAAAAAAAAAAAAAAAAAAAAAAAACAGAATTTTGCTCAATGGTAATAATTCATATTTGGCAGAAAGAAGATAAAAAAAATTCTTTGGTCCCAGCAATTTCGCTCTGATCTAGTCTCAATGTACATTTTGATTTGTAAGGAAATTGTCGCATGAACATGACGTTTATAAGGTTAACAAAAAAGTAAGCTACAATCATACAAACATTCTGAAGTTTTCCTAGGTCAGTTTTGATTAGCTTCAGTGCATTCGTAAGCAAGTATTATTTATTCTAACAGCTTGAACATCGAAACTTCTCTCCACTACCAACAGTTTTGATTTTACAATGAACCTCACATATACTGATTTACTACAATAACCATGTAATAACAATTTAATCTAAGTGATAAGAGATTGAGAAAGCATCACTAAGCTCAGAATATTGTCTGGTGCACAAAGGTTCAATGCATTTGTAAAGCAAATTCTTATCATATATTTGATATATATTTATAAATATACATATATATATATAATCCTAAAGTTCTAACAACACTTAAATTTATAAGTTGTTTCAACCGTAAAAAGCTCAAACATACTAACTAGTCTCTTATTTCTATTTTGTGGCATTTTACATGACTCTCACAGAAGTTGCAAATTAAGCATTTAAATATTTGCATTTAGTACATTCATTGCATTCAGAACAAATATTTTATAGAAACTATGTATTAAGCTAATTTAAAGAAGCTCTGAAAATATATTTATAAAAGCTCATCTATATTAATATTTTAAAGAGAGAGGGCGGATTTTTGTGTGTTTATATGTTCGAGTAGCACCTATTTGAAAAATTCCTTCACTATATGAAAGGTGCTTTCTTACAGAGTGACATAGGCTATAATTCGAAAAAATCCGATAAATAGTCCGATAATTTTTTTTATTTTAATTTAGGCCTAAATTTCACATAAATTCTAGAATATGGGAGTGAAAAATTACTTGCACAATGCACATATTAGAATATATCGTTGAAAAAGCTAGAATTTTCCGCGTTCTAAACAATTTCTTTCATTGCTCTAACTTAATTACAGCGGGAGTAATTTGCGTTTTTAGCTCGAACTTTTTTAGGCTTAGCTGAAATTTAGGCACTACTTTCTTCATTAAATTTATCAATAAAAAGTGAAGGAGTTGTCCCAGAGTTTTCTTTTTGACACCATTGGAAAAAGTGACATTTTTTTACTCTAGATCTCTCTTGACCAATGGTCGAAAAACTTAGCTTCCACCTTCAAAGGAAAAAAGTTACCAGCATTTTTAAATCAAATTCGAAAAATGTGATTTTGATTCAGGTTGTCAACCATTTTATTTTCGCGTTTCCACAGTTACGCTTTTTGAATCCATTGTTTCTTTTCTTATTTTGCATTTAACTTCTTAAACTTATTTTATTTTGTGTTTCCATGGTTATGCTTTTAAAATCCATCTTTTGCATTTTAATTTTTTAAAAGTATTGTAGTATCTGTCGTCATTGTTTGGAAGGGTAATTTTGTATGGTGTTTTTTTCTTCCTTTTATTTAAGCCTGATTGTTGAATATATGTCACTTGACACAATTTTTATTCTCAAGGTAGACCGAGCTACGCAGCTCTTAATATATAAAGATTTGAAAGCTACTGTTAATGTGATTTTACACTTTTTTGTTTGTTTGGCGAAATATTTATTACTGCCAAAAAAAAAAAAAACACCCGCTTCACTGGCAAAAGGACTGGGTTCTGGTAGCATGGTCCCTTGGCGCGTTAGGCACAAAGCAGTTCAGTCTAGGACTATTGTTTTAAAGCAACCATAAGTGTAATTAATTGTTTTGGCGATTTGTTTAGAAAGAAAAGAAACTCTTGATTTGTTTTTATCCGAGTGAAATGTAAGACACTTTTTTTTTCTGACGATAATTTTTGAATGTTCCAATACATATATTTTTTTTGTTAGACGGATGGATTATGATAGTATGGTTGCTGGGCAAGTTTGGCGATAAACAATAGAGCTGCGGAATTATTTTTACATTTGAAAGATATTATTTGATGTCTTTTTTTTTTTTTTTGTTTATTTGGCGAAAAATTTTAAATTGCAGTAAAAACTGCTTCACTCGCTAAATAGAGTTTTAAAGCAACTGTAAATATAATTTAATGATTTGACAAAAAGTTTTTAATTCCAAAGAAACTTCAATAGTTTCTTTTTTTTTTTTTGAAAAGGTGTGTATGCATTTTATACAAACAAAAATTATCATTTCACATCAGAGGGGGTGGGGGCGTCAAGTTTTTTTTATTCAACAGACTTCCATTAAATTTTTAGCATGGACATCGCTTGTAGGTGCTTCTAGTTTTAAATATACTGTTAACTCTTTTTGAATGAAACCACTTAAGCTATCATGTAAGATTGTAGAGATTTCAAATATTATGTGAAAATAAGGACTATAGTTAGATAGCATCCTTTAGTTTTTGATGAAACCTTTCACAAGTATCCTAACATAAAAACTGATAACTTTGTGCCATGAGAATTGATATGCAAAATGCCAATGTATCAAATATTTAGATTCCTAAGTCTTGAAAATCAGACAAAAGCAAATGCAAAGAATCATGCTATTTTTTAAAAACATTATTGCAGTTGAAATTAATTTAATAGAACTAGTTTGCTTAACAAATTCTTTTCATTTTTTTTTTTTTGACACAAAAAACATTTTTCTTACATAACATTTATAATTAAAAACAGATTTCTAAGTGAACTGTACTTAATTTAATTAAATTAATAGAACGTATTTTATGCTACAAAAAGTATTTTTATACCTCTATAACAATTTCATTTAAAGATTAATTTTATACTTCCAACATTTAATAATTTTAGCTTCACCAGATAACATCACAAAAGATTAAAAAATATTTGAATAGGTAGTTCATAGCACCAGTTTGGCAAAATG
Organism: Uloborus diversus; assembly: GCF_026930045.1. Classification (NCBI taxonomy): domain Eukaryota; kingdom Metazoa; phylum Arthropoda; class Arachnida; order Araneae; family Uloboridae; genus Uloborus; species Uloborus diversus. The sequence continues at coordinate 33,127,066 of NC_072732.1, forward strand.
AGATACAAATTATGCATAAAAATTTAATTAAAATGATCTTTTATTAATATTTATTCCGTAAGTTAATGGATTAATAACTTCATTTGAATTGACAATGATGCAAAACGTAACAAGAAGTTTGGAGATCAAGTTTATAACATTACAGGTAAAAAAATTAAGTACAACATACAATGAAAAATTAAATTCCTAACACTATTTACAACTGCCTTACAGAATGTTCCTATCAAGACGATTTGATTTGTGATCAATATCAGAATAAATAAAATTTCGCAAAAAAAAAATGAGATAAAAACATATGTACATATAACAAGATAAAAAGTTTCACCACAAATACACACACAAAAAGTACCGTATTATCCTGCACCAGCTGGCATGCCGGAATTAAGTAAGGTGGACCAGCACGCTGGAAAATTTGAATTATCTGGCATGTCGGATAATTTTGGGTTTATTTTGAAAAAAAAAAGTAAATTTGCTTTCTCAGTTTCAATAAGCATTTGTGGACCTGAATTGTATTTTATAATTGCACCACGTTTAGAAAAATCTTTAATATTTGACATGCCCTAATGGGTATATTTGTCAAAATAAACAATATATGCCCAAATAAAATTTTTACATGCCCAGTTTTTTTATTTTATAATAATAAAAATATTTGCATTTTTCATAATAGCATTAATCAAACAAAAAATTAATTTAACAGCTTTATATCTGAATTAAGAATTATTTCAATTTCGAACATAAAAAAAAAGTTTAAATAAGTGGTCAACAGCTTAACGCTATCTACTTTAGCTTAAGGTTAATCCACTGGAGTTAGAGAGTTAGAGTTAAGATTTCAAGTATCAAAATATCTCGAAACAGGCAATTACTTCGGGCGATTTTCCAGTATTAAATATTTTTCTAAACTAGTTTTTTGTCGCATGCAAGGCAAAATTATTGAAAACCTGATCAACTCCGAATTGGCATATCTGCTGATGCGGAGCAATGCGGTAAGAATAAAAAAACATGAATACTTAATTCATGTGCACTGTGTATAGCTGCTTTCAAACAATTCATGGCAATGGTGCAATTGGATAACAAAAAAAAAAATAATTTCTTTGGCTCGTACTAAAGCTCTGCAGCTCTACACATGGCACAAAACATATTAAGATGCAGACATGCTAAGTAAAAGTTTTAATGATAAAATCATGAAAGGAAAAAAAATGAAATGCCAACAATATGACCTACGACACAGGCAATTTTGTTCAATCACTGGAAACTCACCATCTTTCAGAGACAAAGAAATTCACAACCACACATTTTCAGACCAATAAATATCTGCACCATATCAACAACTTGGAAACATTCTCGACTTTTATGAAGCCATTTCCCACCTTTTAGCAAAGGTAGAAGAATACATGATAAGGATTAAATCATTTCATTCCTTCAACAACATTTCTTTTTCTTGACAATTTTCTTCGCTGTTAGCTGGAAAGATGTACTGTTGATTCTTGTTGATTCATATGGGTTCAGCTTTTGCGTATGAATTATTTTTTCAACGAGATATTTTATGGCTTCACCTTTAGAATAAAACAAATACATAAGGATTAAATCTACTTTCAGAACATCTATTACATCAAAAAGTAATATAAAAACTTTATAAAATTCATTAAAAAAAGTGGCAAAATTCAGAGAAAATTGCAGATAAATGAGAGTTTTAATAAATATTTTTATTAATCCTAATATAAATTGTTTTACTTAAAAATAAGAGCTAAATCTCTTACATCCAATTGTTAAAAAATAATTCTGAGAATGAAAATAGAATATTTAAATTCTTGACAGAGCTTTTTCAGAATACAAGAAGGGTAGAATACAATTTTTAAGTCTTCATATCATCAAATATTGGGGGGGGGGGGGGGGGGGCTGGAACCATTGGTAATTGTTCTGTAGACATTTTCACACAAATAAAATGCACTGTCAAAGAAATAAACTGTCGGATGACATTTTTTTGGCACAACAACAAAAATATTACACTAGCAATAATGCACTAACTGTCCCAAGCAAAGCATTCATGATCGACATCGAGAATTCGCAGATCAGTTATTTTAAGTGTCATTTTATTAAGGAAAAGAGAAAAATGTGAATTGTTATTTTTTATTGTGCAGACAGTTGTGGAAAGTCTCAAAAATGATGGCATGTGCATTTTTGGCACATTGGGAGATCGAATATACAACCCTTGTGGGATAAGCCCAACATCATGACTAAGTGTAGCAAAATACTAACGTAACAAAATTAATTGAAATCGATACAACTTTGATTTATCAACATAAAATAAATGCTTTCTTTTCTGATTTTAACAACAGAACTGTAGTTCAGAATCCTGCAATGAGTTTGGATTTTTTGTTCATGGAAATTTGGATCAAATATATTAAGAGAAAAAAAATAAAACAATTGAATTAACGAGCCTACATTTCAATAGGATGAAAAAGAAAAAAAAAAATAGAGAAGATTCTCCAAGAAGAGCAAGAAAAACTACTTTGTGTCTCATATGACTTACTGCAGATTTACCATTTAAGAACAAAATAAAAATAGAGTGTATTTTTCTGAGAATGAATTGGTATTCTCATTCAAGATTTTCGTTTCATTAATTTTGTTTTGTGAAAGTATCTCTTATATTAACGAAGATATAAGCATTTCTTTCAAAATTGCAAATTTTATTTGAAGGTTTTTGGCTTATAAAACACAGAGTTTTTCGTCACCTCTTACCAAACTCTCAGATTATTTGATAGCATAAAAAATTTACATAATACTAAAATTTGAAATTAAAATATTGAAAATTTGATGAAATATGGAACGTTTAAAGTGATTAGTTTTTCACTGCGCATGCATGAAAGATAGCAATTTATAACTTCCATAATTTAAAACTCAAGATCCCCTCAACTCGTAATAAAATTCCAGGTCAATATCTTAAAAATTGAGAAAGATATCAGCAATCTATTGAACCAAATTTTGATAATACTTGAATAGGCGATGAATTTTGAGGGATTGTTCACAAATAATCTGCTTTTAAGATGAATCACACTGAACAACTGCAGGCAAGTTTTGCAAATTTGATAGTGATGGAAACATCATCAATGAATCGTGAGGGATCATTCACAACTGATGTCTTTATCATTATTTATCAAATTTTCAAAACTTGCCTGCTGTCGTTCTGTGCGATTCAGGATAAAAGCAGATTATTTGCAAACAATCCTTCATAATTCAGCGCCTATTCAAGAATGATTGACATTCGGTACATTAGATCGCTGATATCTTTTTCAATTTTTAAGATATTGACCTGGAATTTTGTTATGAGTTAAGGGATCTATTTGAGTGTCAAATTATGAAAGTTATAAGAGGCTATTCATTAATTATGTAAGGGTTCTGAGGAGGAGGGGGGGGGGGTGGAAAAATCTCTACATACAGTTACTTCGGGGGGGGGGGGGGTTAAAACCCATTCTTACATAATATTCTCCTAGTCGACATTTTGCATTTGAAATCGCACAGTCAATTTTTTTGACAGGGATTATATTTCATTTGTATCTGGAAAGTAAAAAACATATCAGGATGAGCTGTTTTTTATTTGTTTTACAAACAATGAATAGTGCAAAATATAATAAAAGAATCGCACTCTGTATGGCAAGTTTTATTTTTAATTAGTATCACATCATAAACAAAAAAAAAGGGGAAAAAAAAGATTCAGTCTAGATTCTATCTTTTTAGTACATATTTCTTATCACAAAAAGGTTTAATTTAAAGGTTAAAGGTTATAGTGAATTTTATTTCGATTCTAGTGATGTAAGATTCTTTATTTTATTATTTTGAAAAACAAAATGGAATCTTACGTAAGAATGGGGGGGGGGGGTGAAAAATCTTACGTACCCTTACATGGAGGGAGGGGGGGGGGGGGGGGCAAAAATTGCCAAAATCATCCCTCATAACTAATGAATGGCCCCTAACTTGCTATCTTTGGCACATGCACATTGAAAATTTAATTGCTACAAAACATTCGTATTTCCTCAAATTTTCAATATTTTAATTTCAAATTATACTATTAAGCTTATCTTTTATGCCCTTACCAAATAGTCTGAAATGTTGATAAGGGGTGAAGGTAAACTCTCAAGGTTATAAACCGAAAACTTTCAAATGAAATTCGTATTTTTGAAAGATTCTTACTGATTCACAATCAGCTATTTAGTCACTGACAAATACAAAGTATAATGAAAATGCTCATGTCCATTCCTGTAGAATGAAACTGTTTGAACTTGAGAAACCTAGGAAAAGTTTTGCGCTCCAATGGACTATGAGTCATTGTGACATCTTTGGAAATGAGCAGGGGGAATATCTTGCTAAGGCTGGATCTCTGATGATCAAACTAGATTCTCATCTGCGTAACATTAAACAAATTATTTTTAACAAACTAAAAAATAACTTAATTTCTTCATATAGTGATGCAGCTGTGGGTAAAAAGTGGAATTCCCTGCTCAATAAAAGTAATAAAATTCACAATACATTGCATAGATCTATTGGAGCGGTTTGTTTTCATGTTATTACTGGACATGATTGTTTGTAAAAACATCTGCATAGAATTGGAGAAAAGGATTTGCACTGTTGTCTTCTGTGTGGCCAGAATGAAATGGATGGTGACAGTGGCGTACCAAGACAGATGGGGGCCTGGGGCGCTACTCGAAATGGGGGCCTACCTGGTATTAAAACTGAAGTTTCTCAAACTATGTGTACATACCATATATTACAATTTTAAGTGATACATTTTTACATATTTCAGTAGTGTTGGTTTGATTTCGGACACTACTGTAAATACCACAGTAAAACACATGGGTTTAAGTAAAATTAAGTAAATACTATATTTTTTAATAAAATTGTGCTTTGTCAGAAAATATCAAAAACAGAAAAAAGTCCTAAAATTATATTATATCTTAAAAATTTATTGCATCTGAACATCCAAGTACAGTGAACAGAAACGTTTAGGCATTCCAGATTTAATTAATTTTAGGATAAAAATTGGCTTTTACAGAAAAAAAACCCTTTATTATTCCTTTGAGTAAGACACACCAGGGAACTATTTACCTGATAACATCACCTAATCTCAGAGGAAAATATTTTTGAAACATGCTTACCTAAATAAGGAGGAAATTCACACGTTCACAGTCTAAATAAAACTTTTCAGCTAGGTCTCACTCACAAAAAAAAAAAAAAAACGCTCTTTATGTTCTTCAGACAAAAAAACTCTGGTGTGACCCTATACTTGCCTGGCACGTTTGATTGAAGTGGAGAAAACGCTCCGCGCGGCTTCGCTGGTAGAATTGAAAATATTTCATGTTTGACAGAAATTAAGACAAAAAAAAAAAAAAAAAAGAAAAAATTGCGTATGCATGGGCTTAACTAATTCGATTTCTAAAGCGAAGAGCGTAATTTCCCCCGATTATCGGACAAAGGGCTAGGAACTATTTCTTTTGCTTGGCCGCAGCTCATTTCTCCATAGTCAAGTAAGCCTGCAATCGAGTATAGAATGGATGGCAGGAGGTATTACGCAGTCAAGGTCAAAAGTCCCGAAGGATTGACCAATTAAACAGTTTTACGCTGTCAAAAGGGGCATAGCAAAAAGGAAGTCCCCTTTGCTTGAGTCAGAAGGGGTCCGATTTGTTCTTAGAAGTTACAACTTCGGGCAGGAGATGAAACTTAAAACCACAGAAGTGCAGCTGGTAAAAAGAAAAATTTATCTGACTGATTTTTCCAACGCCACAAAGGATAGACAACTTCTCATTTAGGAATGGATTTTCTTGGATATATGTTTGAATTTGGTTTCAAAAATAGTGTATGAATTAAGACTAGACCATCGTAGTCTTCATACACAAAACAAAACATAAAACAGATATTTTAGCTGTATACTGTATTGATCAAAAATTATAAACGTGCATGTGTTATGCATTAGTTTTTTTTTATAAATTGTTTGAAAAAAAAATGCATAAAACTTTGTCGAAAGCACTTAACAAAATAAAAGCAAATGATTTTTATAGGTTTAGTTAATTTAAAAATTTGGGGCCATCATTAAATTCGTAGCCTAAGCGCTCATGTGCCTTTGTACACTAGGATGGGTCACTATGAAAAAAAGTCATATTTAACAAAATTTATGATATATACTCGCATATATAGGTAACTGATTAATATTTCTAATCTGATGTATATGACAGATCTACTGGAAAAAATAAGATACAATTTCGGGGCTTATGTCAAAGCGGGACCTGTGGGACATAATTTGCCCTCTCTTTGTTTAGGCAAGAGTCACTGAGAAAATATTCATTCTACATAGAAAGTCAACTTTTTATTTATCTAAACCATGACATAAGGCACGTCGGGCGAAAAAGAAAACGAATTAAACTTTTGGGGCCTATGTCAAAGCGGGGCCTGGATATCATAAACCCTCCATTGATCCCGAAGAGGTATTGATTGTATCCCTGAACAAATATTTGGTTTTTAAAAAAATTATGATTTATTAAGCCAACTTGCTTAAGCATTCAAACCAAGATATGCGACAATATTGGTGAAAACAAAAAATTGAAATTTGGGGGCCTATGTCAAAGCGGGGCCTGGGGCGGACCGCCCTCCCCGCCCCCCTTCGGAACGCCACTGGATGGTGATTATCTCAGGAACTGCCCCATTATTTTAAAGTTTTAAAATGACAACTCTAAGGACGCAACATTTTATTCACTTTTTTATACTTCTTAATCTAATTTTACTGCTCATCAATTATGGGAAAAAATGCTGCAGATGGCGAAGAATTAAAAAAAAAAAAATTCTCCAAGAAATGCTTATATTTTTGTAAATAAAAGTAACACTTTCACAAAAATATAAAAATTAATTCTACATAGTAAGTAAACTTATTTCTGATGAAGGATGATCAAAAACGTTTTTTTTTTTTTCTGAATTTCTTTCTGGTCCTTCATATGGATGGTTGCTTTAATTTCTACTGGAAAATGACAGCTGGAGCATACCTCCGTTCATGTGACAAAAGAGACAGAACAATAGGTCTTTTATTTATGACAACAAAATGTGAATTTTTGAAAGTGTCCAACACTTTTGGTGTGATACTAACATTTACAGCTCCCTCTCCCCATTATTATGGAACTCCTCTTGATTTGAGTCAAGCTCAGAAATATTAAGATAAAAATAAGTTTTAATTTTTGAATATCAATCCCCATTGCTGTGTGTCTTCGAGCACCTTACATGTGAGTGTGTTCACATACATTACCTTTTAAAAACTTTTATTGGTCAAAAATGTATTTTGAATCTCAGATGCTACGGTGTAGATATTTTTTAAATAATTAAAAAAAAAAGGCTAAAAATATAACCAAATTATTACCTATTCATATGGACATAAATAAACTTTTTATCATCAAATAAAATCTATTTTTCAAATGTTGCTCTTCTTGCTACATGAGTAATTGATTCTATTAAAAGTAGATTACTTCCATACCACTCAATTAGCAAAAAATTTTAAATTTAATAAACATTTTAAACTCCAATCAAATATAAATTTCCTTTCTATAGGATAGCATAAGTTAAAAGAAGTGGAACAATGCATTTGAACAGAAAGATTTCAATCTCTTGTTCTGAGTGGATCTGAGAAATTCACCGGAAATTCCCTCTCAGTAAATACAAATTTTGATAATTTTATAACTGCAATACCAAAAAGCTAATAAATAGTTTTGATATTTTGTAGAAGGAAAAGTAAATTTTCATATTTTTTTCATTTCTAGAAAGCCAAAATGTATTTCTTATTATCAGTTAAGAACTCAATATTCTGTCAAATTTTTCAGTAAAAATGCCTGATTTTTAGAGTTAAAAGTTACTTAAAGCCAGTAACCGATTAACCAAGTTGCAAATGTGAGGGGCTCAATTACCATAGGGGGCCCTGAAGTATCAAAAATGTACATGATCTATATTGACATAGTTTTAGTAATAGACGAAGGGGCTCCGCAAAATGCATTGTGATGGGCACCCCAAGCCTGAACCCCCCCCCCCAGCTTAAATAAAATCTGTAGAAAATACTACAATAATTACAATTTTCAATTGTGAAGCACCTTATAAGTTTTTAATCTGAACTCTATAATCCCATAAAAATTGCACTAAATTTTATGATTTCCAGGCAGCTGACAAGAACTAAATTGAATTTCAATAGAATTATCCCTATCTCCTAAATGATTAGTACTGTGATGAAGCAATAATTCACAAAACTTCTGCTTATCAACCTTATAAAACATAACACACATTTTTATCAATTTAGTTTTCTATAGTTTTAAATGGTTTGAAAATTAATATTAAGTACTGTGCAATGAACTTAAAATCTTAAGAAACAGAACGAAGAACAAATCAATTTTGTGTTCCATTTTAAAGCATAATTTTAATTTTAAAGCTGTAATCCAAAAGATCTCAGCCTTAGAGTTTTATTTCAAAACTATGGCATTAAATGAAAATTAAAATAAATTTTGCTTACTTACCTTGTAAAAAACCTTAATAAATAGATGAAATGAAAGAAATAAGATTCTTGCAAAGGATGTAGAAAGATTGTACACACATATGGGTCAATCCACACAGGTTCGACGGATGGGTGCGCTCGACCATTTTTAATTTTTTTGAAACTCATATCCCTAAAAGCTGCATATGAAAGGTATTTAAAACCACTTTCATTTTTTCTCTAAACTAAACCTTTGATTTTTTAGATGTCATCAAAAGTGATTTTCGTAGTCTAAAAATGGGATTTTTAGACCTTTGCATTTTGGCCAAAATCTATTTGAATTACATTTATGGCAGTTAATTTTACGCTTTAATGTTAAAGTGAATAAGATGAGTCTTACATGCCGAGATAAGAGGCTGTAGCTTGATAATTAAAATATTGGCAACAGGTTAAATTTCAAGGTCAAATGAAAAAAATTTACTCATTTCAAAGGGGGATAACTTGCGTAGGGGACGGAAATACAAAATGAAAGACGGCAAAAATTAATCACTAGAACCATGCGAATAAGAATATGTAACTGTTGCTGTGTGTTTTTTTTTACCCTTTATAGATTACAGCCCCCACATAAATAAAAAAAATGACATTTTTAGACCTCTGTAAACCAAAAGTGGATGGAATTAAAAATAAAATTTCTAGGCCAATTGAATATTCCCTTCAAGTACTATACATGTTATATATATTGTTTTGTGTATTTGGTTTGTAAAAAAGATACAGTACTTTGAAATTGAGCAATTTTGCTAGTTAATTCACACACTAAAACAGAAAAAAAAAGTGTGAAAACTTCATTGCACCTTCTTAAATTACGTATATTGGGCTTTACATAATATATTATACTGAAAAAACATATTGTGAGTATAAAAATAATTATTTTAATTTGATAACTTAGAAATATTTGGACATGAGTGAGTACAGTCGAGTCCTGACTTCTGCGAGGGATATGTTCCAAGACACTTCATATAAGTTGAAATTTTGCATTGTAGAAAAGGGTATGTATACAATTTTTTTTTAAACACATCAAATTTTTTAAGACACTTACAAACACCCCTCAAACTGCTTTAAAGCATTCCTCAACAAAACATTAAAGTTTCTTATAATTTAGAACTGTACTTTTACTGAACTTAAAAAATAAAAAAGTTGCTTCATTCAACATAAAAAAACTGTTAAGATGCACAAAATAAATGATCAATGGCAGGGAAAGACATAAAATAAAACTACATGGCACGTACATCACTTATATTTAATGCTGTGCTACCGTCGACGTACTTTTTGGTTGTTCAAGCAGCTTTAAACTTTAAATGAAACAGTGGACTAAGGTGCCATTTTATTTCACCAACTTTAATATTTGGAAAGAAAAAAGAAAAACGCCGAGTGGTTACTTGATGCACTAATAAAGGGATTCATGGACTTGTATGGTGCAGGGAACTTCTGCAATCAGTGACGCTATAGGGATAAAATATATTCACGAAATCAATATTTAAGACCCAATAACGAAATTAATACTTCCTTCCGAAAACATTCTTCGTATTGCAGATGAGGAATTGGCGTTAGCCCTAAAATTCATTACTCGAGAAAAACTCGCGTTATAGCCATTTCGCTAGGTCGAATCATGTTGTAGCGCAAGTCGACTGTAGTTCATACTTGATTGACAGCTTAAGTACTTAATTTATAGACTAGACTGATAATCTACACACACAAATACAAACATATTCTCAGTACATTAACTTATGTAACTTGCCTTAACATATGCAAAAACATTATTTACATAGTTGAAAGGGGAAAAAAAAGTGGGTTTTTCATTTCTGGCTTCAATGTAGCTTTAAGAAAATGAACTCACACAGTAGTAGTATAGATCTGGTGGTGACACAGCATGTAGCGTACTGAAGTACTTAAATCAAATACACAACAAAAATAGAAAAAAATTGTTAATTTATGTAATCACGAAAAGGATGTCAACTTGAGAGTTGAATGGCATTTCTATACAATATCACATGGTAATGGACAATGTAACGGAATCAGAGGAACCGTAAAAAGAATTGATGCTACTAAGACTAGTTTGCAAAGAATCACTAGAAATCACATTTTAATTCCTACAGAAATGTACACCTTCTGCATTTTTGCTACTAAACATTACATGTATCCTTGTGAGTACTCAGTAGGGTAGATTGGGGCATGTTTACGAATGGGGTATGTTTACGCAGTGCCCTTTTTTCAAAGCGAATTATAAGTGGAGAGTCAACAGTTATAACAGATTGATGCTACTCCCTAGCAAATATTCTCACAAGTTATTAAGCATTTGTCCAGCTTCGGTCCAGCATGCAGAAAGAATAATCTGTTTTTTACCAAGTTGAGTAAATTTTGTGTTGAACGTTTTGAAGCTTATTGTGAATAAATAATAATTAGTTAAAAAAAAAACAAATATATAAAAATTAGCAGAATTTCATACTTTTTTGAGAATTGTATTTGTATGAACAGAAATGTTATTAAATTTTTTTGCATGTTAAAAATAAATCCAACAAACTTGGCGAAGGGGCAAGTTTAAGCGTTAAACGTCGCAGCACCTTTGTGATTGTTTTTACTGTTTCTTAATTGTATCCCAGACACTTTTTTTGCTCCTAACTGTCTCAAACATTTTAAGTATTTTCCGGCTATTTAGTTTTGAAAATTACCATTTAATTTTTAATCAAGTTACACATTCGTGTCTTACAGCTTACAATCATATAGTGCTGTCTTCATACCCCCTTAGCTTCAACTTAATACACTATTCAGTCTGTAAATTTTGCTTTATTTTAGCGATGGTAAGACGACATGTTCAAAACACTGACAGAGCCACATTAGGTGTGAAAATAAATATGCGTAAACGTGCCCTGTGTCGGGGCAAGTTTACGCAACTGATTTGGACTCAAAAATATTTTTTTCAACAGTTAAAAACACAAGCTGAGCAACAACTGAATATACCAATTTTAACTCTAGTAACTGCTTCATAAAACCGCAATGTTCCTAATGCAAATTTCCTAAGTTAAAACATAAAAATTAGAAAACTCATTGAAAAAAATCGGCATAAATGTGCTCCGGTCTACCCTATATTAAACTAGCTGGAAATATGCTGCAAGAAAGGTTTGACTCTGCAAATAAAATTCCCAATACAACACCTAATCAATGCTTTATGGCACCCTATTTAAATATTATCACAATAAAATTATTGTCCCATAGCAATAAGTATGAAAAATAGAGTGTTACTAAAAAGACTATCAAAAGAAAATGCCCATCATTGTCAAAAAGGTTATTACATAGCTTGTCCTGATCACTAAATTTAGAACCCCTGTCATTGTTTTGGTCCTGGTACAGTTTCAAATTATCAAATTTTGAAGGTGCCTTAGTAAAGCATTCTAATATGTCATATACTTGAGGCATTACAACTATAGGACTACTAGGTAAGTTCGTTTTTTTTTCAAAACTACACTTAAACAAGAAATAAAAAAACAAACTCTTTGAAATTTAAATTTTGTTTAATATTGTTTTTGCATACGTTTAAGGCAATTTGTATATGATAATGTACAGAGAGTATGTTTGTATGTATTGAAAATTTGTGTGTGTAGTTTATCAGTAGAGTCTATAAATTAGTCACTTAAGCTGTCAATCAAGTATGAACTACTCATTCTTGTTCAAATATTTCTAAGTTATGAAATTAAAATAATTATTTTTTTTGTTGTTGTTGTTGTGTCTAATGACGTGTTGAGTGCGAAAGGTTTAGATGTCTCCAAAAGTCTTGATAACAAAATCAGCTAATTCTGGAGCCCGATGGCTGTACAGGATTTCAATTGGTGGTGCTCCAAGTTGGAGGAGGGAGCAAATAATCGCCTGACAATTATAAAAAAATGATCCGGGGTGAGTTGTAAATGGGGACAGTGCTTGCAGATGGGATAGGATTTATTATTTTTATACTTACAATATGTTTTTTCAGTATAATATATTATATAGAACACAATATACGTAATTTAAGAAAGTACAATGAAGTTTTCACACTTTTTATTTCTGTTTTAGAGTGAATTACGTAGCAAAATTGCTCAATTTCAAAGACCTGTATCTTTTTTACAAACCAAATACACAAAACAATATATATAACATTTATAGTACTTGAAAGGAATATTCAATAGGCCAAGAAATTTTATTTTTAATTCCATCCCTTTTTGGTTTACAGGGGTCTAAAAATGTCATTTTTCCGATTTTTGAGGAGCTGTATTCTATAAAGGGTAAAAAAAAAACACACAACAGTTACATATTCTTATTAGCATGTTTCCAGTGATTAGTTTTTGCCGTATTTCATTTTGTGTTTCCGTCCCCGACGCAAGTTATCCCCCTTTGAAATGAGCAAAGTTTTTTCATTTGACCTTGAAATTTAACCTGTTGCCATTATTTTAATTATCAAGCTATAGCCTCCTTACTCGGCATGTAAGACTATCATCTTATTCACTTTAACATCAAAGCGTAAAATTAACTGCCATAAATGTAATTCAAATAGATTTTGGACAAAATGCAAAGGTCTAAAAGTCCCATTTTTGACTACAAAAATCACTTTTGATGACCTCTAAAAAATCAAAGGGGTCTAGTTTAGAGAAAAATAAAAAGTGCTTTTAAACGCCTTTCATATGCAGCTTTTAGGGATATGAGTTTCAAAAAAATTAAATGTGGTCGAGCGCACCCATACGTCGAACCTGTATGGGTTGACTCATGTATGTATTACACATACAATCATAGGATTATTCACAGAAAGTTGGGCATTAGCAGGAAATGATCCAACAGGTTCTGATAGGAAAGAAGAATATATTCTTTGATAGGTGTGCGTGATCAATGTTAAATGTAAAATACTTCTTTTGAAAAAAAGTGACCAGGGGATTGCACTGACCCCTGAATATATGAAAACGGCAGTAAAAATAATTTGCTTGGTGTGAAATATGCATAAATTTAAATTCTAAAATTATAAATGAAATGCTGAAACATTTTAACTTTCAGTTATAATAAATCAAAATAGAGGACTTACCAATATTGATGTTTTCTTTGGCTGATGAAAAAAACCATGCAAGTATGTTGTTCTGCTTACAAAACTGTTTCAAATAATCACACGGAATTGTAACACCATGAACATCACACTATAAAAGAAATGACTTGATTAGAAGATAAATTTATGGATACATGACAAATTATACATATATCTTTTTTTTGATTATGTTGAAGATAAATAATAGAATTTGAAGTTTTTTGAAAACTTTTTTAAAACTGTTTATTTTTATTCTTTTATACTGGGCAAGTCTTTTAGAAACACTGCTTTTGCTTAGAAAAATGAGCAATCAAGTACAAATACAGATCATGACAACAAGAACTTTCCAGGGCACGCAGGAATATTCACCACTCTCTAGAGACACAGGTAGATGTATTGCAACAACTCACATTCAAAGCAACCCTGTCAAATTTCAAAAATTTTTAGGGGGGGGACAAAAGGTTGTACAGTTGGATCCCGACTTACGCGAGGGATGCATTCCAAGACTCCTCGCATAAGTCGAAATTTCATGTTGTGGAAAGAGGTAGTGTTTATGATTTTTTTTATTAACATACCCAAGTACTTCAGACAGTTTTTAACACCTTTTAAATTATTTCAGACCATTTTTGAACTATATATTACTGTTTCTTACATAAAAAGCTGAATTTTCATCGTATTTTTAGAAAAAGTTGCATAATTCAACATAAAATACTGCTACGATGCACAAAATCAATGATCAATGGGAGAGAGAGACATAAAATAAAGCAATACGGTACGTACAGTATGTACCATACAGTGGCAGATTCAGACATTTTTTTAAGGGGGGGGGGTCAAGTCTCAATGGCCAGCGCTATAGCTCCTACATAAAAAGTATCAATTAAGCCTTCCCTCCAAGGGTGATGGAGCACCCCCCCCCCAAATGAGATCAAAACCTTTTCTAATTTTCCAATTGCTTAGCCGACGCTATGGATCATATTCTTTCAAATTTTCATCAAAAGTCATATTACGTTCGGCAGACCGGCTGGTCATGTTTCCGTAAGCTTTGAACAGATGAGATTACAGTTACAAAATAGTTGGAAATGCATAAACAAGACACAAGCAAACCCATTGGTTTCAGGTGGAAGGGGGTGCTCTGAAAAAAAACGTTTAACTCATTTGAAATGATTGTTATTTTGAAAAGAAACAAAAATCTCAAAACAGCAATAGCCCAGTAAATGAACCCAGTCAATCCTTTGAGTTTCGATGCACAAAGAAGAAATTCTTTACAGAACCAAGGGGGAAAAAAAAAGCCCCCTTATTTCCGCTACATTTTTGGAACTAAAAAATGGAAGTAATCGTAATCACATAATAAAAGTCTTGTTACAGAGGGGGGTCAGTGGACCCTTTGACCTTCCCCTGAATCCGCCCCTGTTATCATACTATAGTATAGTAAGAAGAAAGTGATGCACGATAATAGTATTGTATATTAGATACAATTATAGTTACATTTATAACTAAAAAATTGAAGATGATGATTTGTGCTGCGCAGTCTGATCGTTATTCTAATATATATTTTTAAATACCGTAGCTTTTACAACGTTTCCATCTATGGCATTATCCCCCTTTGACTGTATAATCCATATCACAAGAGCAGATTCTAATTTCATACTGTTTACATTTTGCTTAGACACTACTCTGCAAGCTTCATATTGAAACTAAGTTCTGGTCTTATACAGATTGCCTTCTCTTGACTTGTAGGTATGAAAGATTCACTCATATCTAATTGTCGTGCTACCTTGGACCCACTTTCTAGTTGCTAAAGCATATCAATAATCTTTACCTTTTCTTAAATTGTCAAACTTTAGATGAAACAGCGTGCCTAAATAGGTGCCACAATATTTCATAATCTTTTAATATTTAGAATAAATAATTGAAAAATGAGGACGGTTATACACACTAACAAAGCAATATTTAGACTAGTGCAGTGTGTGGGAACTTGCGTAGTCAGTGATGCTAAAAGGATGAAAGTACATTCACGAATGAAATATTTAGTAATCAATAACGAAGTCGACACTAGAATCACGATTCTTTTCTAAATATTTTTATGTTGCATGGGAGAAAAACACTGTAGCTCTAAAATTCATTCCTTGTAAAAAAACTCGTGTCATAGACATTTCGTGTAAGTTGAATTGCGTTGTAGCGGGAGTTGACTGTATTCAATACATTTTACAGGAAAAAAAAAGCAGCAAAAATTCATACAAACATGCATACCTACATTATGTCTCTAAAATTCAGGAAGGGGAGGGGGTGTAAATTGATCTTGATTGATCAACCCACTGATCACTGAAATTACGGCCCTGATTCAAAGAATTCAAGAACAACTTTACCAAAACTTTACTGTGTAACTTGCAAGATCCCTCCGTTGTGCTTTCCAGTACATGAGTCTTTTTCTATTATACACTTCAAGATCATTAGAGTACCCTTTCAGAACTATCTTAAGGCAAGTTCTTGTTCACTGTATTAACTCCATTATTCATTTTTTTTTCACACATTTCTCTAAACTTCTTTCAAAAAATCATAAAGTAGACAAGAGTTTCGATACTACCTATCTCAGAGTTAATTCTGTATACAAAAAATGTGTAACTCAATGACATGTTACGAAGTCTTATATTACTGTTTAGAACATTAGAAAACTTATAAGTTTATGAGTGTAGAAGAAACTGAAGTTGATGAAAATATGTACACCTACAAATAAAACGTTTTTGCTTATCTTGTATGACATAAGCTAATATCATAATAATATGATTTTTTTTCTTTTAAATTCTGAAAATTATTTCTATAAGCTTGGTTTGCACTAAAAGGTATGATATAAAATACAGTAAAACCTATAAAGTTGACCACTCTTGTAAGTTGACCACCTGTCTAAGTTGACCGCTATTTTCAGGCACAGGATTAGATCTATATCATATAATTCAACCTCTATAAGTTGACCACCTGTTTAAGTTGACCACTAGAGTAATGCACCACAAGCGGTCAACTCATACAGGTTTCACTGTATGATTGATTGATTGATTACAATACACAAAAATTGCAGGAATTTTAATACCTTTATATTTAGGTTATTTCTAAAGCAGCCAATAAAATTTAAATTAAAAATTTGGGAGAAGAAACAGGCTACATACAGCTTTGTACAAATAAAAAAGCTTTTATTATACCCCCTCCTATTTCTTCTTCTATCAATTTTTAATTAAATTTTACTGGCTGCTTTAGAATTAACCTGAATACAAAGATATTAAGATTAACTGCCAGTTTTGAGTAGTAATCAAGCAATCCTTTTACTTACTTTTTAGTGTGAACCAAGCTTATAAAAAGTCTTTAGAATTAAAAAAAAAACAAAAACAAAACTATATTTATTTTAAAGTTTTTTAGTTTTAAAATTTATTTGAGGCAAAACTTTTTAAAAATTAAAACACACACTACTGATCATTGAAATTGCAACACCAAGAAAGCGTTTTGCTACAAACTTGAAATTTACACAACAATAAGAAAATGCTGTGATATGCAAATGATTAGATTTTCAACTCATTCAAGTAAAATAGACAGCTATGGCACCACCTACAAGGCGTTTAATTAAATAAATTGAATAGGAGGTTTTTCATACACAAACTGTAATTGAAGCAGTGAGAAGCAAAGGAATGTAAGTGGACATTCTTCAGTTTTGAGTAAAACGCAATTAAAGATAACATCCTAGGTAGACTTTCATTGAATTTTTTTTCTAAATTTTTTTCATGCTGTACAGCAGCACCTACCAGGGCTATTAGTAATATTTCTTGCCCCAAGACAGAGGAGAGGTTCCCCTACTATTTGCACTGCTTATCTCCAAATTTTTATTTTTGCCACTTACATCCCTTTGCTTCTCACTGTCTCAACTGAGCATTGTTTCTGCCAAGAAAAATTGTTACAAAACCAAATTTTTTATATTGGGAAAATTAGGAAGTTATTATTATTATTATTATTCATTTTTTTCTGACATTCTTTTTTTGTTTTCCATGAATGTGCTGTTTTATAATAAAATTCATTAATTTATTTACATCAAAAATTTCTGCATTATCTTTTACCAATTTTTTTATTACTACCAGAGTAACTACTATGTCCAAACTGACGTTTGGTTCTTTATTTGTTTTATTACAATTCTCTTGTTCATGGAAATACCTCTTTTTACGGAAGCTTGGCCACGGGAAAAGGTTAGAACAGCCTTTGAAAATCATGTCAAATGAGGATACACAGTTTTATATTTCCATTTTTGTGTGTGAATACAAAAACCCAATATTTATTAATGGGGTTGTCTGCCGTATTCTTATGAAAATCTTAACCATCAGTACATTTATGCTGCTCATTGGAGTACACAGGTACTCAATGTCAACCATGTGTGTCAACAAGTCAAAACAGCAGGGGTGTTCCCATAGGGTATACTCCATATACACTGTATATTCTCGAACATTTTTTGGACATATAGCGTATACCCTCAAGCTTCAAAAATTTTCATATTATGACATATTATGTATATGATTGCATACACATATTGTGCATAATGGATTACTGAGAGTATACCCTCAGAAAAATTGATGGGAATATCACTGCAAAACAGAACATCACGAGTTACAGTAGGATTATTGAAAAAAATCTTGAAATTTGGAAAGTAGTTCTTTGGGTACCAAAAATATAGGATCCTTTAAATATAAGATTTACAGGAAATATAGGATGTTTTTTTAAACTTGTAAAAATATAGGGTATATAGGAAATATAGGGTGACTTTGATCCCTGTTCTTAGAATTATTATGTTGACTTGTATGATGTACATAGTATTGTGTGCCGGTATTTTCATGCTTCACGGCACTCTTATGATTGATGGGTTCTACAGGGGCAATTGGCGAAACTGCCCTGCTCTGAAGGCCTAATTAAACTAGGAAAAACCTAAGTGGTAGATACGGAGGACCCTGGATTTTCAATGTAACACTGTGGACTTGATATCCCAATTTTCAGAATCATCCTGGACATCTAAAACTGATGAAACAAGCAAACGGTAGGCCCGGGGAGCTTTGGGGTGCCATGCCAGGTGGTTTTGAGGAGGACTTATGTTTCGCTTATCTTTTTTTGGCTGCGAGAGGATATCTGATAAGTTTATCCTCTTAGTTCTTGAGAGCACTTCTGATTGGTGCATTCTAAAGCACTGGAATACACAGTTTTCTGACCTCTAAATTTTTCTTTTCTGTTGAGGTCATGTTTCTATAACATCTCAGTGGTGATACGCAAAGTAATGAATATTTTTAGGAAGTTATTTCAACAAATTTTTAGTTTTTCACACAGAATATCAAACACCTTTTTTTCACTTACATCTGATTTTTATCATGAAAAGAATTCCACTGCACAAAAGTTTATAACTTGCTGATAAGCTCTCTTCGTACTATTAGAAATGTCTGATTGAGCCAAACTATGACACAAAGTGAAAGTGCAGGCATTTTATATGTGCAGCAATGATGAACTAAAACATAGAATCTCCAAGTATAGACAGCAGACTGAAAGAGGCTCATTCCTACATGGTTCTTTTATCAGATCCAGGCTCCACTAACAGTCAAATTTGATGAAACCAGATATTTATTGGGATGAATAATCTGCTTGAGTCTTGAACCATTCCCAAACATTCCTGTGCTCCTTACTGTTAACCTGTTAGACATTTATAGGTGAATGACGAAATATCCCACAATAAAACTAACGACACTTGTTTTATAACATATACAGAATTAAAATTACAAACATAGCATGTTAGTGAATATTCTAAAGCAACAACTTCGTTTTTGCAATAAAATTCATTTGTGGCAACCCCTAACTGATCAAACTTTGCAGTTCTACAGAAAATCTGCAGAGCTTGGCAGCCATACTAGAACACTGTTTTGGGATTGGTTTCTTTTAAGTCTCCATGTGAAAACATTAGAGTAGTGTGTAAGAATGATAAATTGATATATGCAGTTACATTTTCATTTGCCCATGTTTTATACATAAGTTATCTTGAAAGATATCTTTCACCATATAGTAAAAATGAAGATGATTTCAAACTTAAAATAAAAATAATTACCTTATTAGCAAGCAATATCACAGGAAGAGGCAAACCATTAGATGTTACAACTTTTTCTTTAAGATCCTTATGCCACTAAAAGCAAGATTAAAACCTTTTTAAATTGCAAAATAAGTTTCAATGAATAATAAACAAGGTAGTAAATATTACATAGATAAAACAACAAACAAATTGTTACAATAACTACCAACTATAATTTGTTGTATGGACAGCTCATTTTTACATTTTTAAAAAGGAGAATCAATGACACAGACACAACTAATGTTGACATTAATTACAAAATTTGCGGGGGTTACACTTGCTCAATTATAAATTTTCCCCACTTCATCTTCAAAAACGAAAAAAAAAAAAGTATCAAACTTTTTAGATTAGTGATAAAAGATATTGAAAGTTGCAAAAGTCAATTATGATTAATATACTTAACAGTTTCAGAAGTAGTTAACATATGACAGTTAAAGGTCTATATACAAAATATTTCTATACATTGTAAAATAAGCTAGCAAAGATTCATTTCATTAAAAAAGAGAAAGAAATAGACTGAATCATCTAAGACCTACAATGGGACTATATAAAGATAAGAACTCCAAGTAAAGTCAGTTATAAAGGTTATAGTAACTCAAAGAAAAGAAATCTGAAATTTTTTAAATGACAATTATATTTTATTCAGTCTTATGTAGAGCTATAACTACTCCAAATTAAAATAATAAAAATAATGCATTTTTGTTCTGCAAAAAAAAAAAAAAAATCTTGAAATAAAATTTCATTTTTAAGGTTCAAACTTCAAATATAAATGCAAAAGGAAACTTTTGTTCATTAATGCTTTCAATTGTTATGCAATATTCATATGACATCTTTAGATTTAAGGTAAGAAAAAGTGTACTTTTTAATCTACAAATAATATCAACATAAATTAAAGGTTGCACACTGAGTCTAACTCAAGTTCAATATGGGTTGCTACAACTTTGGAGAATTTGATGCACTTATAGTCAGTGTCTGTCATACTCTGGTCCTCAAGTCGGCTAAAAAACTAATTCTTTCAGAACCTTGCCAATTAATTCTTTCACAATAAGAATTTTTGAGAAGCCATGTTATACTGAATTTTCCTAAAGATCCTGAGAGATAATTTGTCTTGCACATAAAATTTTTTTCCGGCATTGTGTAGACTCCAGGGTTGCCACGTCCCCAACTCTAATGGAGCAAAGAGAAGCTCATTTAAGGGCAACAAGTCTGAGAAAGTATTTTATTCTGTGATGAATCTTTATTTGAAATATCTGTTGAAGAAAGAGGTGTTTGGGTTTGGCATTAGAATAGCGAAGCGCATGAGAAAACTTGTGTAAGATCTTCTCTCAAATTGAGACATCCTTTATGGTATGGGGAGGCAATGAGAGTTGCTGGAACTGGACAATTGTATGTATCTTAAAACAATGGTTATTCAGCTGTTTATCAAGATATACTCGATTACAGTATAATACTCTCTTCTGAGGCACAGCAGGGACACATTCAGTGACATTTATTTTTCACCAAGATTCTGCTTTGTACAGTGAAACCTCAATAAGTAGTCAACCGGTTAAGTGCTCACTCCGTTTAAGTGGTCATTTTTCTTTGGTCCCGACAAGGTCTCATTCATAGTAATGTAAAATGATCCTCCTTTACTGGTCACCAAATTTAATTTCACCCACTTAACTAGTCACTCAAAAATTGTTTTCTAAAATTCCTTTTCCTTATCGGATCTTAGAAAATAGTGTCGGACTTAGTTGAGAGGCTGTTTGATAGTCATTTTTCCTTGAAATCTCGATCATCGGTTCTGGTCATTCAAAGCATACTTCTTGCTGTGACTCTGCCAAGTACCGAGAATATGAATCAAACTCCTTCCAGCAAGACAGACAAAATTTAATACCTGGAGAAAGTTGGTCAGTATTTAACATCCATTCACAAGGAACAACAAACACAAAATTTAAAGCTTGATGTATGTTAGAAGAGATAGTTCTTTTCTGTAAGCAACAACTCCATCAGTCAACATTGAAGGATTGTATTAATGTACACTACACTAAAATAAGTTGCTACATTAAAATAAGTTGTTGTTACTAAGTAATGTATAAATAAGAGAAAATAAAACAAAGTAACTGTCATTAGTATTTTTCCTCCTTTTTAAAATTTCCACTAATTTATAGACATTGATTATATAAGCTATTGTTTTTCTCACAGAATTCTACTGCTATTCATAAATATTTGTAAGGTTTTTTTTCTTCCTTAATTTCCCACTCCACATAAGTAGTCACTCCGCATAAGTGGTCAAAGATTTTTGGTCCCTTGAGTGACGACTTAACGAGGTTTTACTGTATTAAATCTCTAAATCGACTCACAGATTTAAAGCAGAAAGAAAGATTTTGGTATTAAACTAACCAAGCAACTCTATCGATCTCAATACCATTCAAAATTTGTGGCATCGTCAAATCTAAAGAAAAAGGTTCAAGACCTAGAGCCCGTTAACAAAGCTGAACTCATTGCCCCATTGAAGAGGGTATGGAAACAGTATCAATAGATTTGAATGTAAACAGCTGGTGGAATTTAAATCTGAAAGAATTAAAGATGTGATTCTCGCAAAAAATAAAGCTACAGAATATTGATATTGTTCTGTTTAAAAATGTTTTTCAAATTTTAATTTTAACATTCTATTTTTTTGACTCAATGTAAAACATCATCCCTATAAACATTTGGATAATTCTATCAAAGATAATTTTTTATTAAGTTTATTTGAAGTGTCACATACCCTTTAGTGTCTAAGAAAGGTGGTACATTCATTTAAATACCTACTTTGTTCTTATATTTTGTTAGATTAAGCTTTTACCTCAAAAAATAAAAGTATTCTATCATTTTGAATTTGGGTTGTATTAGCCGTTTTGGCTACTTCAGATCACATTTGAATAGAAGTATTTTTCTCTCTTCTCCCTTTTGAGGAAATATGCTGTTTAGAAACTTCAATCATAAACAAAGAGGATGAGATTTCAAAATGAAAAAACAATTGAGCAACACTTTTTTTGTACAAATTTACAAACATTTATAATGAAATCACAACTTTATGTCTAAGTTATAATTAATTACATGGGTTTAAAAGCATTTTGTATTGATTTGTGTCCCTTTTAAACTATTTTTGCGAATTACCTACATAATTGCCACATCATTTTATTGCAAGGATAATCCAAAGTTTACTGGCAAATTGCAATTAATATGTACATGCAGAAATCAAGAAAATATTACCTTTATCACTGATTCAAGGGTAGCAATTCTAAAAAAAAAAAAAAAAAAAAAAACAGTCATCAATAGTTTGAAAAAAAAAAAAAGAAAAAAAAAAAGGACAATATTTACTTGCATTAAAATAAAGTTAGGGAGATACTTTTACAAAAGCAAAATGATGAAGGAGAAATGCAAAAATGATGTCTAAAGTGTAAATTAACCAATATGAATTGCTACATAAACTGAAATTTGTTAATAAAACAAATGAACATCATGTACACTACATTTTTCAAGTCACTTAAATGTATTACAGAATTCTTATCAAATAAAACCTCAAATGATAAACATAGATTTTTGTAACGTCAAAACAAAAGTGAGTTTCTTGTACTTGGAAGAGTTGAAGATTAACATTAGTATATTTAAAAAGCTTTTCACACACATTTGTGAAATTCTAAGATCTGGAAAATTCTAAGATTCTTCATGCAATCTGAACTAACTAAGACAAGTTCAGATTGTGTGAAGATAACAGTCTTTAATTTAATAAATATATATCTTGATTTTTAATACTTCACTGTTTAAACTGAAAATACACCACAGTTGATTATCATTAACTATCATTTTTGAAGTTTATTAATCCATTACGAATAAGTCAAAAGAATCTTTTTTTTTTTTTTTTTTGTTTATTCAAATGACCATTCACGAGAAACATTGTACTTTGTACATTGGTTATTCCCATGCTAAGTCTTATAATTTTTGCGAACTTTTTACTAGTTTTGAAGGTTTCAAATATTTTCATATGTGTTTCATCATGGAATGCCTATTCATATTTGAACTGTCCACAATGTGTTAAAACTTTCAAACTAATTATAAATTGTAACAGTTGAGGCATTGACATGGAAAAGGGAATAAGTCAAAAATGGTTTCATCTTGTTCTCTTCTTTCAAATAGTAGATGTATCTAAGTCTTTAAATTTATGAAACAGGATTCATAGTCATTTTTAAAAGTGAAAATTAAGGACCTTTTAAGACTCACAAAGACTTTTAAGGAATCATCAGAAATGATTAGATAACTTTAGGTACACCATTTAAAAGTTTTCCGGGAAGGGGGGGGGGGGGGGGCTCAAAGTATTTGATACATATATTATAAAGGGTGTCCCAAAATTAACGCAAGATTTGAATTTGCCACAATTTTTGCTGTAAACTGTTGGCAGCCACGGAAAAAGAACAATTTGACAGCTGGGAGTTTAGGGTTAGTAAAAATGGAGTGTTATGCTATTATACAGCCAGCGAAACAATTCAATCACTGCATGAGGAATTTCCTGTTCGTGTACTCTCTCGTTTCGGTGATACGAATTGTACCCTAGATCGTGTGATTCTACATCATTAGACTTCTTCCTATGGGGTTATTTGAAGTCAAATGTCTATGTCAACAATCCCACAACCACCAGCGCCTTACCTAATTGCGATATCGAGCGCCAATAACAGTAAACTGCTTGACCCGCCCAAACTTTCATTATTTTTCAAAAAATTGTTCGATAATAAAAACGCATTATATAATGCGTTTTCATTAGTTTAGAATCGAAAACGCTCCATTTGTAATAACCCTAGACCCTCAGCTGCCAAATTGTTCTTTTTTCAAGATTGCCCACAATTTATTGCAAAAATGGCGCCAAATTCAAATCTTGCCTTAATTTTGGGACACCCTTTATATACACATACACAAATGCTTCCAAAAAACAGGGAGAGGCACAATTGACTCAGATGTTCCATTATCCGTGAATAAAATTTTAAAATTTCATACATCACAGGGATGAGAATGGTCAGAGAGTAAAAAGGAGGAAATCCAAAAGAAAAAGAATCCTTAAAATCAAACAGAAAAGGGATGAGATCAAAATAACCCTAGGAGTTCATGGCATTCCAAAGTTCAACAAAAAATGGCTAATTAACCAGTTTCAAAGGTAATACGAATTTGTTCCCCTATTAATTTTGCTTGAAATGATTGGGTAGTAACCAATACAGTACATGGCATGTATTGTTCTTAAAGCATAGTATTTATTTCTCAAATTTCAGTTTTAAAAAAAGATCAGGAAAGTGGGGATAGCTGTAGAAGATATTTGTTGCATATTAAAGTATTAAAGCATCA
The DNA here is from genome assembly GCF_026930045.1 of Uloborus diversus. Lineage (NCBI taxonomy): Eukaryota > Metazoa > Arthropoda > Arachnida > Araneae > Uloboridae > Uloborus > Uloborus diversus. Next base: position 33,152,137 of record NC_072732.1, read on the forward strand.
TTTTTTAACATACATTATTGGAGTGAGAGGTAAATTAAAGGAAAATAACAAAAATCTCTTTTCTTCAAGATATTTAAACTATGGTTTCATTATTATTGCTTTAAATTTGTTATTGTTACTAAAATCCCATTTTGTACAAATTTGCTATATTGTACCATTTCTCACAAGTTTGTTTATTTCTATATGAATTTAAATTCTGAAAGAGAGGCAGCAATTTTTAACTCCCGAGTCCTCGAATAAAGGGGTTGATGGAGCCAGAGTTCAATCTTGGCTGCATAACTCAATAATATCAATGTTTTACATTTTTTGGAGAAAAAAATCTTTTTTTAACAAAAAATGTGATGAGATATTGAAAATGAGAACCTAAATTTTTTAATTAGGTTTGTTTGTAAAGTAAAAATTTACAGCAGAGTAAAAAAACCTAAGTTTTCCTTATGTAGTAGAATATACTTTTCACAGCAAGAATTGAAAATAAATATTTAATTGATCATCCTTTTTCCTTGAATTAGAACTCATAATTTGGTTTGAAAAAATTCATCATACTATATCAGGATCAAAAAAAAACTTGAAATTGTTTCATTTAATCATGAAATTCCAATAATTTTTACAGGCTGTAAAGCCTAACCTAAACCATTAGAGATTCACCAGAAATATTTTGAATGCTTTCTTAAATACATAAAATGGTAACCAAGTTTCAATCCAATACGAGACTGCGGGAGTTGGACCACATTTTTTAAAATTGTCTTTTGCATTTTTTCTAAAATAAATTTCACAAATAAAATTATTATTGAAATAATGCTTAAAATAAACATATATAAAGTATCATATGATATAAAAACCATCTAACATTTAAAAAGATTGCAATATTTTCAAGATGCAAAAAGATTGAAATCTCAAACAAGGTATGCAATTTTTGGTGGAATATGTGCTTGATGTCGTTGGCATGTCTCCCGAACATACGTTTTCGGCAGATATCAAGGAGGATGAAGACTTGAGGGGGGGGGGGGAAGAAAAAATAAGAAAAAGGGGACGGCACATGGCATAGTTTTTAAAAAATGAAGACATTTTCAGAAAAGGACATTTAAGGGTTTTTTAGGGACCTTAACTTGATGAAATTAAGGGTTTCTTGAGGGGTTTTTTTTAAAAAGGAAGTACGAACCCTGTGGAAATTATATGCTGGCAGAATTCAACTATACTTAGGAAAAATTTTACAGTATATTTGTCATCAATAAACATTTTATAGAAGCTTTGAATAGTTTTTATATTTCCTAAAAAAATTTGATATTTGTGCCTTTTTCCCTTTCCTGTGTCAACGCCTCAATTACTAGCAGATTGTTACTCACCTAACCAAATCAAAAACAATGATTGCCGCTTGCCTAAAATCAGAGGAAAACAAAATTATATGTTTCTACTACAAGATATTTTCAGAGCAAATAACGTAGTATTAACAACAAATAAATTTACATACGAATGCCTATAGTAGGTACCAGTCATGTAGCCAAATCTTTCATGTCCAGCTATGTCCCTACAATTTAAACAAATATTAAATTACAAATAAATATTAAACATAAATGCATTACAAATTACAATTTTGTTGCATATTAACGAAAAAAGAAAGGATTAATATCTCATGGTACGTATAAATATTTAAAAACAAATAAGTGACATTAATAAATTTATTAATTAAAAAAAATAATCTCACATTAGTTTATGAATCAATAGCGAAAATACCCGGTGTTGCCTGGGTCTGTAATAATTGTGCGAAACAATTGCTACTTTCTTTTGTTTTCTGTTTTAACTGAAACAACTCAAAACACACCGCTTTGATGTGATTAAAAATCGAGCTTCTTCCTTACCCATAAAAGTAAAATAGCAATAAGTATAAAGAACAAACAAGTATTCATTTAGAAATGAAAGCACGAATTGAAGCATATAAAAATTTGAGGAATTTCCAAAATATGAACTAACAAAAACAAAGATCACTAAAAAAAACATGCGCTTTATTTAATTAAATAGTACACACACACACAAAAAGAAAAAAAAAGCTCTGTATGTTTATTTCAGTGTGTGTTTAAATGACTTTAAACTCATGTTTGCTCCGGAGAAGCCTTGATTCAAAATTTTCATTATGATTACTTTTAATATTGCTGTTGTAAGGCAACGAATTTTTGTAACAATGGGTTTTATATTTAATCATTTAATGGGGAAATTACATGACATTTACTGTTTTCCATCATAACATTTTTAAACTAAGTTTTTTGGTAATAAATTATAGCCTAAGTTGCTCCCTGATAATTCTTAGCAGACATTTAATAATCTTTTAATTTAATAAGTCGTAACTTTGCTTCTGATATTTTCATAGAAAATTTTCAATGTCCCCCCCCCCCCCCAAAAAAAAACATTATTAAAGACAGAAACATGAACTTACCACAATTGTAGAGTTATCAAAGTGTTTTCGTCCCACTGCAAAGATTTGATTGCAAAATCAACACCAATTGTAATTTTATAATTCTGAGTAAATGTTCCTAAAAAAACAATAAAAAGCCAATTCATTTTAATAATCGTTTCAGAATTTAGATAAACCTATTTTCTTTTGTAGCAAAACCTCAAAAATTCTACATAGTGATAAAGTGTAGTAGTAACATTTTTTCTTAATCACATTACAGACACAGCCAAAATTTGCAAAAACAAAATTTAAAGGAACAAAAATTTTTTTTTTTTGCAGAAATCGAAATTCTGCACAAAAGTATTTGTAATATAAAAAACCTAATAATTTTTACTAAAGTAAAAATTATGAACAAAACATTGCTTCTACTATTCAATTAATAAAATTTATTTACAATTCAATACTTTTTCCACCCAATAAACCAAGAGAAAAAAAATGTAGCTTGCACTTCAAAATGCGGCTAATTCACTAAAATATGGGATTACGGGATTTCATACAAAGAAAGTACAACTTAAAAAAAAAGTCTACAACAATAACTTTCAGTTTTTTGAATAAAGTTTAAAGTCCTTCGAGGCATGAATAATGTTTAAGACATCAATCTGTGGCTATCTTGGCAACCCAAGAACATCTCAACAGGTTGAGATCAAACTTATGTTGAGTTGGATCTCTTACTTTAACTCTGTATAGAGTTAAAGTAAAAATGTTAAAAATACTATATAGTATTTTTAACTAATAAAAATACTATATAGTATTTTCAACCTTTTTTTTTTTTGGAACACAACATCTTTCCCATAACCATAAAAGTAACTTATTTCGTTTGGTTGCAGGATTTTGCATTGATCAGGTGATATTACATCTTCTTCTTAGGTTTCCATAAATGACCCATAGAGGTCCAGTTTTCTCTTTTATATTGTTTAAACAAAAGTTTTAAGCTGTATGCTATATAAATCTTTTTGAGATACCTTGTGGATTCAATACTGTGTGAGATTTATTAACTGGTTTCTAACAGAGATTATTTTTCCTCATATATGCCATGGTTAAAAATACAGTTGGACCTCCATATATCAAAGTAGCAAATTGCCGGAAAAAAATTCGACATATAGAAATTTCGATATATGGAAACAATCTTATTTTGTTATAAAAATCTCCTAAAATTTTAAAATTAAAGCTAGTTTTCGTGTATGAAACCCTATTTATAATTTATATGAACATTGGATTAAATGAAAATTAATAATAAAAAAATTAACAGAAATTACATTTTTGCTCCTTCATACATCTTCATTCTTCGGCAATTCAACTTGATCCACAACATTAGGGGATTTTCGTTTTGACAATGTAATCAAGAGAAAAGAAAAAAATCAATCTACTTAATTTGAATGATTTTTACTGAAGCTAAAAAGCCTAGGAATGATAATCAACAGACAAAAGGGATTGCTTGGAACTACAGTGCTACTGGATACAACTAAGACTTGAAATAAACTTGAGGAAATTGAAGAGCTCCAGAATGGAACAACGATCTATCTACACACCCCTCAACCCCAGATTCCTTATGAGTTTCGTAGCAACCTTTAGTGAGCATAATTTTCTCCCGTTACCTTCATTTTTCATGAGACAAACAGTCTAAAATGAAAAAATAAAAATCTACGAAATTTTCTTCGATATATAGAGATTTTTTCGATATTAGAAACAATTTTTCTATGTAATAAACAAAGAAGTTTGCTGGGATTTCGATATATGGAAAATTTCGATACATGGAAGTTCGATATATGGCAGTTCGACTGCATTTAGTGCTATCTGGAAGAGCTGATTAACACTGCTTAGAAGAATGTTGAAATAAGTTCAATGTCAATAGGTGCAAATAACACACCATCCAGTGGTCATAAAAACTATTTTTCTTTTTAGCAAATTACAAATGCAACTATTTCATTATTAAATGTAGTTAACTACAACGTTAACTACTTTTTTTGAAATGTAGTAGCTACTTAATCACTTTTAGGAGGCAAATTTGACTGATGTATTCAATTTATACTCATTAAAATTAAAAAAAACATGATCAAAGATTAATTTGGAGTTGAAAAACAGTTCCTTCAATGAACAAATTTCAGGTTCAGTTGAATTATTACTTAATTCTTTAAAACTAGGCAAATGAGAGGAAGCAACAGTTATTCTTTATTCATTTGTTAGAGCCATTTTTAACTTCGTTAATAAATTGTTGTTGATATTTACAATTTGTCATCAGTCATTCTTATAAGTCATTAACTTTAACGTTGTACTCTGCTAATATTTAAAGTTGGTTGGGTGAGAATTAGTTAATGATAGCTTCTCATCCAACATGTTGTACTTATATCAATATTTTCAGTGGAAGTACTTGATTATAAAACTCCGAAGTGTGGTTGAATGCCATCTGAAAATTTTTTTTTTTTTGAAATATTATCAAAAATCTAGCTATACTAAAATATTTGTAAGAAAAAAAACCATCATAAAAACAAACTTATCAAATATTCAAAGCAGTTTGTAAGATCCATGTATTTGTAACATATTTTGAACTTGGCTGACACACTGCCATGTATCTAAATTTTAAAACAAAAGTAGTGAGGAAGCATACCTTCGGTATATCTTCTGATAATAGCTGTTTTACCTAGAGAAAAAACAATAAAATATGTTAGAAAAATTAAACTGCAAAGTTATAGTGATAAGTTTTTTTTACATTTGAAATGAACATAGGCAGCTCAATTTGACTACTTAAGTTTCAATATGAAGAAGAGGTAATATTTGTAATTTCTAATTTTCTTTACTTTGTCAAATTTCACTATAATTGTTTTGCATTTAAAGACTCTTCATAAGACAATTTCTGAACCTTTTTAAATCAAGGTAATGAGGAAAAAAAAAAAAAGATTCACTTATTAAGAGCACATAACGAATACTTGCACTGAAAAAAAAAATCTTACTAAAGACATCTTAAAAGATAGCACATATTAATGATGCAAGCAAAAAAATTATGAAATATGTCAGGACAGACAAAAAAAAAAAAAAGAATCACAGAGCGAAACATTTTGGTAACTTGTTTATTACAACATTTAACTTGACTGTCACAAAAATGGCTGCAACCAGATTTTGAGAAGCACAAAAAAAAAAAAAAAAAAAGACTGGCAAGTAAAATACAGGTATGATAAATGCAGGTAAAAGGTAAAAATACAGGTAGATACAGGTAGCCAAAGGGGGGCGCAGGAAGGGGCAACTGCCCCTTCCTGATAATTTTTATTTTAGGATCCAAAAAAGGCATAAAATGGTTCGTGTTGCTCGAAAAAATTATTGGGTTGTCTTGATTTTAGTTTCATTGGAAAGCCCGTGAAGAATACTCCCTCAAAAGATTTTCTTGTTAGGAATTTGAAAACTCTAAAAGACTAAATTTAGCTGGAAAAGTGTAAAAAAGAATTTTTAAGTGAGAAAAATCAATTTTAAAGTAGGCATTTTATCGTCTGCCTGCACTTAGTTTTAATTAGTGTGAAAAAATCATTGAGAAGAAATATCAGTAACCATTTTTTTGTTTGAGTGTGAACAAAAAAGTACTCGCATTTGCTTTGAGGCTTTTTTTTTTTGTAAGAGGAGGGAATTAAAATTTTCCCTTTTTGATTGTTTTCTTTCGAGAGTTATTTATTTTTTGTGTTCAGCCATTAGAAGATAATTAAGTATTTCAGTTGTATTAATTGAGGCTTTTAAAGTAGCTTTTAATCTAATCGGGACTTTTAGATTTGTCAAAGTCATGTAAGAATTGTTGCTGTTAATGAGAGACTGACATCATTATTCTAATGGGGACTTTTTTGATGTTATTCTTCCAATTCTGATGGGGGTTTAAGACGTTGACTGCCAACTACGAGATAACTCGTGAATTTTGTTTTTTTTTCTAGAACGCCAACTACAATGCAAGTTATCTCATACTTGTTTACTTGCCATTTTTGCGCAGCTATGATTAAACTCGGTATACATTATTGCTAGTATCGACAGATGGCTTCTGGGAAAAGAACAAAAAAATCAATGCAGGCTTGCACAAACAGAAAATTTATTAAAAAACGACCAAAAAATTTAATGTTAGAAATTAATTCTAATGCAAGAAATAAAATAACATTTTACCGTTTGTGTAACTTCTTTAAAACAATCTATCACACAAGGGGCTGGCTTCTCTTTACAGGCTGGATAGAAATATTGCGTTTCATATCATTTTTTTTGCTTGGGTACATATACCAGATAATATAATGTGATTATATCAAATTGTCATTTTTGGCCAGATTTCTGAAAGTTGCTGTGGCAGTCAACATGTTAAAAAAAGTATCTTGACATTATTTGGAAATTTCTTCTTTTTCTGAGAAAGGTTTTTTTGAACTATTTTACTTTTCCAGTTAGATTATTTTGGAGCAACTGCTGATATTATTTGAATACTGCAACCCTTATTATATCAGAGATTTTTAAGGAGATTTTTCTTTTTCATTTAAGAGTTTGAGGGACTATAGTTTTCATTCTAATGGTCATTTTTAGAGATTGTTGTCCTTACTCTTATGGGGATCTGTAAGAACTGTTGTCCTTACTCAATAAAAGATTATAAGTTACTAATGTCGAGATTATGCTGGAGATTTTTGGCAGATGTTGTCCTAATTCTAATGAAGATTTAAAGGGTCTATAGACTCTAATGTGGCACTGTTGCTGTTGCCTTTACTCTAATGACTTTATGTTGCTTTATTTATTTTTATTCATCCAGGAGAAAAAAATATGCCTCATGGTGTTAGTGCCCATAGTTTTTTTTCTCAGCATGGATCAATACAACGATTGAGATCTGTCAGGAATTGAGATTTTTAGGGAAGTGTTAACTTTATGAAGTTTCCTTTTCGTAAGGGAAATTTTTGACATCAATGTCTAAACTTAAATAGGGATTTTATGGGGCTGTTTTAATTATTCTCATGGGAAAATGTACACTACTTTTTTCGCTCATTTAAGACAGATTGTTGAAAAAGCGTCACTTGACATAACTTTTATTTTTGAGGCAGACTGGGCAAAGCTGGGCGATGCAGCTAGTGTTGTTCCCAACCTTTCATTGTCGGTAGGGCCTATGTTCATATTTATAAAGAAGAATCTCGTGGATTCAAAAACATATGAAATTTAAATCGTTTCCCTAAAAAACATGGAACAGGACGAGAAAATACTGTCACTTGCTTATTTCATTAATATTAAGTTCCTAACTGTTTTTGGAAAACAAATTTTTAAATACTTGGCTCTTAATTTGTAACATAGTGCTTTTTTTGCTGCATCTGGGAAACTAAAAGAAAACATAAGAAAAAGAAAGTCTAGTAGCAATGAGAAGTGATTTGATTGACTGTGATTAGCCAGAAGTTGCTAAAACTGTCTAAAGACAGTTTTGTGGTTGTTTAAAAAGCTTCTAGAACATGGTATTTGATTTGTAGCATTTAACTTAACAAGTCACTTGGATCAGATTTGCAGGGCACTTAAGGTCCACCGATTGTAGGTTAGGAACAGCTGTTCAAATAGGATACTTTAAAAGCTTGTACAGTGAAACCTGTGTAAGTTGACTACCTGCGGTACACTACTTTATTGGTCAACTTAAACAGGTGGTCAACTTATAGAGGTTGATTTATACGATAAAGGCTAATTCTGTGCCTGAAAAAGGCGGTCAACTTAGACAAGTGATTTACAAGGGTGGTCAACTTTACTGTATTAATATTCAATAGTCTATTTATGACCCTAGCTAAACCCCAAAATATATCCTTCGTAAAATCCAAGATTGCAATCATGGATCCATCGTACAATTAACAGTATTTAGATACATAAAAACAGTTAATGGCTAAAATCCTTTATTATCTCATCGTAAAAATATTAATTTTTGTACTAGGATATATTTTTTTAATATAAATAAAAAATAAATTTCATGACATTGATGAAAAATAATGAAAAAGTGAAAAAGGGATCATTGGAAAATATATTTTGGTCAGACTCTAGGCAAAGCTTTTAATACTAATACATTTGCATGTAACAAGAGATGAAAAGCAATCTTTTGTTAATAAATATAATAAAAATTTCCCCTTTAACTCACCAACACCATAGTCACCAATAACTAATATTTTAAACATCAGCTCCTTCATCTCATATCTGGAACCATTTTGGTCTTCTGTATCCTCTGAATAAGTAGAAGCAGGCACATAGTGATTCATTCTAAATCCTACAAACAAAGAATAATGATACTATATTTTTAAAGAAATCCTTTATATTTTTTAAGATATTACATGGTACAAAACTTACTTCATTGTAGTATTTATACTTCATAGTTTAGATATAACACAAATGTTATCTTTAAAACAGATGGAATTTCATTTTTGTTTAATACATTCTGTGAATGTTTGATAACTGTAATAAGTTTTTACTTTGTTTTCAATAAACTTGGTTTCAATATAATACAGTACACATCCCTTGATTTATGTTATTTCTAAGTCTCGTATAACACGGTTTCGATACAATATGGTACATATCGACATGATTTTTATTATGTACATGATTAATTAGTGTCAAAAATAAGTTAAAAAGTTATTTTTAAAAGTCTTGTACAAAACGGTTTCGGTACAACATGGAACGAATTAACTGTGTTACACAAGGGACGCCTGTAGTTGATAAGTTTTTTTAAAAAAATTTACCATCTATGACTTTTGCTGTGTATCTTTGGACACTTTGTCACATATTTTGTTCTACTTAGACAATTACTATGAAATGGGTTGTTAAAAATATCTAAATTGGTAATTTCAATTAAAAAATACACAGCAAGCTGAAAATGTTGTGTGAAACTAAGAATATTTAACCACATGGAGTACCTATAATATATTACGCATTTATTGTACATTAAATACTAAAATTCAACATGTATAGCAGTCGAAGCCTTAATATTCAATGTTTTGGCCAAACTCAGCTAAGCAACATTACTAATCAAAACAACTTTTTGTTTCTTTTCCTTTCTTTCCCTCTTTTTGTTTCATATAGCTTGGAAAATATTATAAACATATCCTTACTGATTCACATTATTATGTTACTTACTAAGTTTTTGTATTACTCAAGTGGAAAACTAAACAATGTTACGAAAATATTTTAATTGATATTGTATTGTATTTTAACGTACAAGTAATTTATTCCTTTGTCCTACTTCATTTGAAATGTTACATTTTATTATTAAATTTTTTTAAATGTTTGCTGATAAAGATTTAACTAGCATGTTAATATTTAGTGCTTTTAACTTGTACTCCACAAGAATCATTTTGCAAACTTTTAATCTATCATTTGCACATTTTTACATCGAAAAATAGCATTATCTGCCAGCAGCTGTTGTGTCAAGTAATTCAGATTACTGATCTGATTCATAAAATATTGATAAACAATAGGGTACTTGGTAGAGACGTACCGAGTAGCACTTTGGCCGAGTACTCGCCCTTTCACTACTCAACTGAGTACCGAGTACCAGTTATGTTTTAAGGAGAACCACCCACACACACACGATGAATTTTGAACTTATTGGAATAGTAGTATAGACCTCCTCATAACACCATAATAATTTTTAAAACAAAATTTCAGATTAAATTTAATTATGCATTATTCAAAAGATCTTGTTTGTGTCAAAAATTTTACAAAAAAAGTTATTTTTAAAATTTAAAATAAACAAATGAATAAAAGGTATGATTAATCAATCATAGCTCTAGTCCACCTAACATAAATAGTTTTTAAAAGCAAAAAAAAAAAAAAAAAAAAGTTAAAAGCACATATGTGTAGGAACACTGTAGACATATGTTTCTGCGTTACAAGGAACGTCTTTCATAAGCTCACATTTTGTGCATTGAAAATGGCATTCCTTGTAACACCAAAACATGTGTCTGCAGTGTTCCTGCACATTTGTGCCTTCAACGTTAATTTGCTTTTATTTTTTAAACTAAGGTATTTTTATATTTCTGATAGTTTTTGCTTGTAGCAAAAAACCATTTATAATATAAAAATTTCATATTTTCTATACTTACCTTTTTTGCCCATTTTTAATAAATAAGTTTTATTAACTTTGGGGTCATTAAAATAAAGATTTACTTCATTGAAGCATACTTCATTATCCTCAAAATTTAAACTTGAATTGTAAATGATTGGAATACGTTATATGCTTGCACTTTTTTTATTATTTGTAAGATCTGTTTCAAACAATATTAAATTTTTTACAACTACTTGGTATTGGCCGAGTATCTGATCAAAATTTGGCTGAGTACCGAGTACTCGGCGAATTTACTTGGTACTCGGCGAATTCGCCGAGTTCCAAGTAGTTGCGAGTGCTCGGTACTGCTCTAGTACTTAGTAGTTGATATTAAGGCAAATGTTGAATGTCAATACTGTCATGCTAATCGCAAAAATCATATGCACAGCCGAGTTCAAAATGAGAAATTGCTGTTTAATGTTTTGTGCTTCCGTGTATTTGATTCAAATGCAACTTTTTCAGAATATTTTTAAAAATATTTCTCATTCACAAATGACAATAAAAATTGCATTTAGGTAAAATATGAAAGATTCACTTGGCAACCTTAACTCACTTTACATAAAAAGTGCAGATACATTTGTGCTTAGCACGGCAGAATAATTATAACACATTCAACAAATAAATAGAAAAAAAAATCTATTTTTATTCTTAACCGTGTTTTGAGAAAAATACCTAAACACTTTTATCTTAAAAATATAAGTTTTAAAACAAACATGCAATTCTACATTGCTTATAATCAAAATAGGTTGAAAGAAGAAATCGAGCTTCAAACTACATAAAGTCTCGATGATAAATTTACTAAATTAGAGAAATTTGAACAAATATTCATTTGACAGAATTTAAAATAGAAAAAAATGCAGCGTTCAAACAAACTGTTTAAATTAAATTGTTTTTATTTAAATGCATTTCAATCAACAACAATACATATGAAGATCATATTGAACTTTTAAGCATACAAATAAACATAAATATTACTGCGTTAAGTGTTCAAAATAAGCTGGTAAAAACTTGTTCATGTGCCTGTACCAAGACGTACAAGGAAAACAACATGTTGGATTGACAGTTCAAGGCATTTATTTATTTTATGAAACTCTCTAACGCCAGAGATATAATAAAAGTAGAAATACTCACGACGGATCAGAAATAATTCCCTTAATCAATAAATTAAAAGTCTCATTTGGTTCTAGGGGAACTTTTATATAGCTCGCGTCCAAACAATAACAACACGATAGCACTGTGGAGAGTGGAAGTTCTTGCTGAATGAGTCATCACATATTGCCACCAGCGATTCGCGGAAATTCTGAAAAATCGTGCGAAATTTTCCTGAGTTTCGCGATGTTGCCAAAAAGTGCAAAAAATCAATATTCATTCATAAGGTTCTTGTTTCGTTTTAAGAATGTGGGTGTTTTGTGAAAAGATTTTTTATTCTTGCGAACTTCGATGCTTAAAATTGGAGAAACGGGTTGATTAAGATGAGCTGATAGCTGGCGTATATATGTTTTTTATCTTTGGAATTGAGATGGTCAATACAACCTCCCCCCCCCTTTTTTTTTGTCATTTGAATTTTTCGGAGAGGGAAGCAGCAGTGCCATTTCCAAAGTGGGGCAAATACGTGATACTGCCGCCCTATTCCTTCAATATTTTTCATCAAAAGTTTTATTTATTTCAGAAAAGAGGATAATTATAAAAAAAAATAAGATAAAGTCAATTACCGAGAAATTCTTTAAGTGTGTGCAACTTTTTCTTTAGAGCAAAATGGGTACTAAAAGTTACAAGTCTTGAAACACCAATTTAAAAATATCTCCGGTTTCGTCAGGTGGAGGTAGGGAGGCATCGGTGGAAGTCGCCCTGAAAAAATTCGGAATTGAAATTGTAGAACCACTTTAAGCCGTTTTTAGGGGGAACCAGAAACCGAGCAATCCCTGGTTCAGCACCCCTAGAGGTATTGATTTTGAGTGGGAACCTGGAGGACTTTATGACCACGACATATTTAACCAGCTTCAGGCCCGGCTCCAGGGGTAGGCGACCTGGCCGCCTAGGGCGGCAGATTTTAAGGGAAAAATTTCGAAGTTGAATTTTTTTTTAAAAATATGAATATCTGTTTCAGTGCTATAAGATTCACAGCCTCAATGTTAAAAAAAATAATAATAATTTAGAGTGTGTACCAGTGCTTGGATATGCAAGACATAGTTCGTAATTTAACTAGAAATTTAATTTAATTTTAGGGGCGGCAAATTGCGTGATTTAAAGATTTTTTAAAAATATTAATCTGTTTCAGTGCCATAAGAATATTTGTTTCAGTGCCACCCCAGGTTTCACCCGTCTGGGGAGTGACACCCTAAGTAGAATTGCAAATTTTTGAAAAATATGAAGCTAAAATGCATTTTTAAGACTACAAATTTTAAAATTTTCCGGGAGGTATACCCACGGAACCCCTACTTTTATCTGATTTTTGCACATTAGCCGATTTAAAATTTCGTTATAACACAAATGTAGTTGTTTTTGAATTGTTGCATGAATTTCATGTTTACAATTTTTTTTTCTATTGCGTCTGTAGGGGAGGGGAGGGGGTGACACCAAGGATTGCCGCTCCGGTTGTCACCCATGCTAGGTACGCCACTAGCTGAAAACGATAATTTAAAGTGTGTACCAGTGCTTGGATATGCAAAATCCAGTTTGGAGTTTAACTAGAAACTCACTTTAATTTTAAGCACTTTACTATTATTTTATTTCATTAATATATTATTACTTTATATTATTAGTATTATTAGCACTATAATTCACTACATCGGGGGAGGGGGCGGCACTTGTCAATATCGCCTAGGGCGGTAAAAACTAGCCGGCCCTGGCAACAATAATAAACACGGAGTATCTTCGACCGCGTTGCAACGACCCGGGACCTTTCGATTGCGAGTCCAATGCCTTACCGATTCACTTGCATGGCAGGGCACCAAAGATAGTATAAAGCAAAGAGTGAGGGAACTCTTAAAAATATTTTTTTCAAGGGGAAGAATTTCACGCATCTCATTCATGGCCCACATAGGCATAGCGTCGGGGGGAGGGGGCACGTGCCCCCCTCAACTTGCTGGACACTTAACCTTTTGTCCCAGAATTTTAAAGAAATTAGCACAAAAATCAAAAAGAGTATAATTTTTCGAATTTGTATGGTCTTAAAAATGCATTCTAGACGATCTTTGCTATTGCTAGGGTAAAAAGCGGTCTGGAGGCGTTTTCCTCAACCGTTTTTCGAAATTGAAACTTGAAAAACAGTTTTTTAATTTTTCTCTAATTATGTTAAAAAAGTGTGGGTTTGGGGGTTCTTCCTCGAAAATTTTTCAAATTGTTGTTCTGAAAAGTTTTAAACACCATTACATATAGGAGAAATCCGCCCCCCCCCCCCACGAAAATTTTTCGAAAGTAAACAATATAAAAAATGCAATTGAAGGCCATCTTGATATCGTTAATGAGGACCGGAAAGTTTTCGTTGTTTGTTTTTTCGTTTTTTGTTTGATTGTTTTTTCGAACTCCAAAAACAATTTTATTCGACTTTTAATGATGCTTTAGGGGCGAGTTTCCGGGAGCTCTACCCCAGTAATTATTCGAAATTTAAGGCCTTAAACGAAATTTAAAACTATTTTAAATTACAGTGGCGAAGGAGGAGGGGAGGGGCCGGACGCTCATTCATAACATTTTCGAAGTTAGTTGTTAAAACGCAGTTTTTATCGATCTTTGGTGATGTTACTGGGAGGAGAGGTTCGAAACTCGTCTTCAGCAATTTTCCGTTACTGAAATTCTAAAAACGTAATTTCAGACGACTAGTTGACCCGCACGAATCATTCGCGCTCAAAGGAAGACTTTTCTGATTCCAATGCAACTTCGAGATGCTATAGATAGACTAAAGCAATGCGTAGTAAAGCAGCAAAATAAATTGAAATTTACGCCTCTACAAAGTTAAACTGCGATTTATCTTGTTAAAATCAATGTTATTTTTACTGATTTTAACAACAACACATATATAGCATAGAATTCTGCTATGAGTATAATTTTGCATATTAATGGAAACTTGGATACAAATTCTGCTGAAGAAAAAATCCCATTAAAACGTTATTTTTCGGCCCACATTTGAAACTACACCCTTTCCCTCATTAGCATGCTGCTTTATCCAAACGAGCCAATGTGTCTTCGCTCTCGGCTGCTATCCATTAAAGTAGGTCCGAAAAACGGAATTTTAGACTATCTTTAGTGATGGGGCAGGCTGTTTTTCGAGGGTTTGGGTTGGAGCGCACTCCAGTTGGGTAAATTATGATTCAGAACCTTGGGTGTTCCTAAATAATATTCAAAGATTGCATTTGCTTTAAAATTTCGCAGAAAAAAAAAAAAACCCTTTTTAACACCCTTATTCTATTTGTGCACTTATTATTTCTATTCAATGTTCGTAAGATCACGAAGGTTTCCTTTCTGTTTTCCCCCCCATCATTAAAATGAAATTGGTGACCCTATTTCTGAAAAACTGAGGGGGGGGGGCATCATATAAGGTTAAAAAAGGGTGTCTGACTTTCATGACCCTCTTTTTTTTTTCTCACTTTCTTTTCTTTTCTTTTCCAAACGGAAATATACATATACGAAGAGAGACAACAAATTCCGCTTATGATTCAGGATGAGGTCGTTATTAGAATAGAAGCAATATATCGCCAGTATTTTAGTCACCAACCTGGCGACAAATTTGGCGGATTTTTTTTAAAAATCTGGTTTCAATTTGGCCATTGTTGGTGATATTTGGAGAGTAAACTATTGAATCACATTAAAAATGCCAATAATGGGGAAATGACATAAATTGGAGTAAAAGGAAGTCATGTGATGCACACATCAACTCGTTTATTTAATTGAAGTTCAAATTATTGGAGATGCATTATTCTTTTAAAAGTCACTTATCATCTTCTTGCTTAAAAATTTTCAATGTTTTGGACCAGTTTTACACTGATAATAATCACACGAATGACAATATAATTGATGACGTTTATTGACAAAGTATTTCTTCGTGTCTACCATCGATACATGTTGATAAGTTTAATGTCGAAAGGGTTAGACAAAGTACTTATTTCTGACCAAACACGTTTCCCGTGGAAAATTGGCAAATCTGCAGCTCAGAGGATTTTATCTGGATGAGTCTAGACAGGGATATAGAAAATAGTGAGGAGATTTTGATGCACGTGTTTCGTTCATTTCGATGCGACCCTACTTCGAATTTCTGCCCTAAACTCAATTCATACGAAATATTAATCTGAAATTTTATTTTGAAATCATTGTAGAATTTCTAAACAGGACGAAATGGATGGAGCTCGCACCTCTGTAACGGCAAACTGGTATCAATGAAAAATAGTGCCTGCTCCCGTGTATAAACCGGATGTTCGCCTTTCCATCTCATCAGTGGACTTGCTTGGATGCTCGAAATACTCAGCAGCAGTGGTGTAGCTACACTTCCTGTTGTCCGGGGAGGTTCCTCAATTTGCCGCCCATTTGATGAAAAATAGCTAATACATTAAAAAGTCAAAAGTATTTAAAGTAAAAATAAGAACTTAATTAAGAATAAAGGGAACCTATTTTTTTTCCTTCATATTTTTCTTGCAGAAGAAAAAAAAGAGTGCAGGGCCTCACCGAAAAGTTCCAAAAGTTAATTCGAAATTCGCAATTTTAGTAATGCAGAAAAGAGGCTAGAGCTTCCTCTAGATTAATTTTGACAAAAAAAAAAAAAAAAAATCAGTTTTTTAGGCTTTTTTTGGTGCCGTTAGACGAGGGGGATTTTTTAGAAATTGAGGTGTTAAAAAAACAGTTGAGGATATCTTTGGATGCGTGAAGAGATTGGGGAAGGTTCGGGGGAGAAAAGTTTTTTGATTAGACTGAGAAAAACACAAATGTGTATGTATGCTGTATTTAGTGTTGTAATTGCTTCCCACTGGATTTTCTTCCTGAAATATTATCATTTTAAAATCAATTTTTGGCAGTCTTTGATGACGCTAAGGATAATAGGGAACTTTTGGGGAGCTATCTGGAAATTTTTCGTTGCCGAAGTTCAAAAATGCAATCGTAGGCTATCTTTGGTGAGCGTTAGGGAGTTTCTGAATGTTTCTAAAGATGTTGGAAAGTGAGATGGCTCTTCTGTCTCCCCTGCAAACGTTTTGCAAATGAAATCTTAAAAACGCGGTTTTAAGCGTTGTTTGACATACAACGTTATGAGTGAAATGGAGGTTTCCCACCCGAAATCTTTCTTGAAATTATTGTTCATTTTAATCTCTTCCTCATTGGGGGGGGGGGGGGGGGGGGGGAGACTTCGCGGACTTTCTTCAGAAATTTCTAAAAACGAAATTTTGAGCCAGCTTTTGTGACGTTAGGTGACTGCGTGGACATTTGGAGCCTCTTCCGTAGCATTTTTCTGAAGTTGAAGCTTCAAAAACCCATCTTTATACGTTTTTTGAAGATATTGGATGACATGGGGTTTTTTAAAGTTTGAAGTTGATGTCCTAAACACACATTTTACACTATCTTTAATCACGTTACAGGAAAGGTCAGGTCGGTCAGAATTCGACTGCTCTGAGGAATTTGTTGATATTGAAGTTTTAAACAGAAATGTTTTGGGATTGAAGGTCTAAGACTGCATTTTTAGGCTGTTTGGTGACGTAAAGGGATGTGAAGGCTCGGTTGCTCTCCCCGAAAAATGTTACATTTATTGAGACTTTAACACCGCAATTTTAAGCTGTCTTCATTTTTATTATAGGGGAAGGAATCAGAATTCGCCGGTCTGAAAGCACATTTTAAAGCTATCTTTGGAAACGTTAAACTGCAAAGGGGCTGAGGGTAGAGGTTGAAAGATCCCCCCAAAATGCTATTTTAGGCTATGTTTGGTCAAGTTAAGAGAGAAGGGCTAGTAAGTGGTTCTCCTGAAGTTTTTCCAAATTGAAGTCTTGAAAATGCATTTGAAGTTTTGTGACAGTTGGAGGGAGTGTAAAGGAAGGGGCTTCGCCATGGAAATTTTCCTAAGTTTTAGAAACGCAACTTTAGGGTCTCTTTGGTTTTTTAAAGGGAGTTATGAATAGTTACTTTTTTATCCGTGCTTGAACGAACCACTTAATGTTGACAAACTCAAAAGTTGCCGCCCAGGTTACGAGGAATACTTTACTAAGATTCGGAACTGCTATATTACCAAATTTGGATGATTCTCTTCTTTACTGATAGAGGATGACAAGATACAAAAGCCCTGTACATTCGATCAACCATACTGTAATTTATGAGAAGTAAACAGGGGTGCAATGCCCACCTAGGGGATGTCATAGCACAGACTGCGCCATTGAAACTTTTAGAGGAGGGGGTCTTTTGAGGGGTATTTTTCTTAATTTTAGGGGGACTCTTGCTTTTGGGGGGTCTTCGCGATATTTAGGGGTGCACCCCTTGCTCTTAGGGGGCTATAGGTGTGCATCGAAAATCATTACTTTTGATTTAAATGTAAAAGGCTTTGCCTAGACATTTTATTGATTAAAAACTTTTCATTATAATAAATGATTAATGTGAAAATCATTGCGTAAAGGAATATTGTTGATACAAAACAGTAATATTAGCATTACATATTATTTGAGTTGTGAATAAGTGCTTTTAAGTTAACATAAAATTTATTCTGTCTTGATGAAAATTTTGTAATCAAGGATCAATCAAAGCAATTGTCGAAATAGATAGTGTTATCCTGAAGTTGAGCGGTAAATTGCCCGCCATTTGAGTCTTCTCTCCCCTCACACTTGTTGTCACTTTCCTTTAATTTTTTTTTTCTAACAAGGTGGTTTCCAAGGAACTTTCTTAACATTAAGTGGTACATAAATCATATAACGAAAGACTATGAAATTTATTGCTTCTTCCTATGATAGTAAACCATTAGAGTGAAAAAAAAAAACCTTAGGTACTTTGATTTTACACTGCAGCTTCCCTCAGTATGCATATTCAGACGAAGGGAGAGAAAAAACAAAGAATAGTGCAGAGATGTCCATACGAAAAACATATGTTTTGTATTGGAGTAATTTTATTATCATAGTCGTACCAAAAGTTTACAATTCAACGGCCTTTTTTTTCCTTTAGTAATAGATGAAAAGTCTGATTTCCTTATTGGAAAAATACATTGAATTTTTTGCATCAAAAGTGTGAAATTGCCACCCCCCAAAAAGTGCCGCCCGGGGCGGACTGCCCCCTCCGCCCCTCCCTTACTACGCCACTACTCAGCAGGGGTGCCCATTCCCCCAAGTTCAATGGCGCAAATCTCCCCCCCTCTCCAAAATTTTTTTTTTCAATCCTCCTTTTCTTGTTCATTTTCTAGCTCTCTTTTTTATTTTATTTATTTTTTAATATGTTTTATTAATTAATTTTTTTTTAAGTTTTTTATTTATTTGTTCACTTATTTATTTTTAATTATTGTTATCATTCATTTTATTGCAGGGTTGGGTTTTGTACTGAACAAAACTGGTTTAGGACAGGACAGGTGGTTTTTATCGTCCAAAACTGTCTAAAACTGTCAGATGCTGTCTTAAACTGTCCAAAACTATGCTAAAGCTAAAGCGGTGTAATCTAATCAATTCTTATTTGCTGCAATATTAGTAATACATCAATATATAGATATTAATGAGGTTTAGTTGATTAGTATTTGATAACATTTTTCTCTAAAATGTTCATTAAAAAATTTTTTTACTGAAAAAAATTGCCAATAACTATTACATAAAAACTTTCTTGTGTAACAGTTGGTAGAGCTATGAAAGGAAATTCACAACACTACCAAGAGAATTAATTTCAGTTCCATTTGTAACTCAAAGGATATAAGTTTTACATCATGTTTTAACGAAAATTATTTTTTAAATCATAGATTAAAGAACACGAAATTGATGATTAAAACTTACGTTATAAAACATTGCTATTCTTTTTTTAGTTCATATTTTTGATAAAATACATTCTGTAACTATAAATTTTTTAAATTTATTGCATTTAAGTCAATTATTGCACTATATTTTGAACTTTCTTTTGCACACATGCATAAATGTCCAAAAATTTGGGGTTTATGGAAAAAAAAAAACTCTTGCATTCAAATTGAAATTTTTAATTGGGAATTCAATTTCTACGTAACTAGATTAAAATCAGCTGAATAAATAAGTTACATAAAAATTTATACTTGAATGTTCACATTGAGTAAATATATTAAATAGTCAAAAAAATAATTTTGACACATTTGGTCTGTTCTTGATATTTTCTTACAAAACATAGTTTCTCAAAAAGTAGTTTTAGACACTTCCGGACACAAGGATTTTGAACAGCACGGTAAATACCTTGCCAACCCTGCTTTCATTTGGATGCAAGCATAAACGCGGGGAAATTTGGTTACTAATATCAAAAAAAAAAAAAAAAAAAAAAAAACCTAAATAAACCCATGCATACAAATTGAAATTTTAATCAAGAATTCAACTTTTACGTAACTGTATTCAAATCAGCTGCATAAATAAGTTGAATGTTCTCAGAGGCGGCGAGTGGGGCTTAAAAGTGCGCGTGGGCAAAATATTTTTAGGAAGTTGTAGGCTATTTTAGGCTATCTTGAGTGACTGTGGGGAGGGGGGGGGGCTTCTGATGTTCTTTCGTGTAAATGTTTTGGAATTGTAGTTTTAAAAACGTTCTTTTTGTAGAGTTTTGTCAACGTTTGGAGAACGGAAAGGAGTTTCCAGGGTTGTCTCCTTAACTTTTTTTAAAATAAACTCTAATTACTACTACTACTAATAATAAAAACGAAGAAGTTTGGACTGTCTTTGGTAATGTAAGGGTAAGGAGGCGGATCAGGGAAAAAATCTTAAACTGATGACTTAAAGACGCAAATTCAAGCCATCTTTAGCAAACTTAGAGCAGGGGGTTTGGGGTTCACTCCCCGAAGTTTTGCAAAGCTTAAAATGTTTTTTAAACTTCTTTTAAATCGTTATTTCAGATTTCTCTTCTTCTGACTTAAGGAGGGACAAAAGGGTATGAAGGTTCTACTAGTATTTTTTTTTTAAACTGATGAAATCCTAAGAACTCATTTTTAAACTTTGGGGAGTTCAGAAAAAATATCCGGATTTCTTTTTCAAATTTGGAACCTTAAAAACGCAGTTTTGCCAATGACACACACACACACACACACACACACATAAACTAAATAAATAAATGAAATAAAATGTAAACAGAATAAATTAAAATAAAATAAATAAATAAAATAAAAAAATCAATAAATAAATTTAAATAAATAAATAAAAAAGTTAAAAAAATTCCCACCAAAACTTTTGATGCCACAACTTGTACTATAATAACTCCCTGTGGGTACCCCTGATACTCCGAATTGGATGGAGGTTTGGAACCATTTAGTTAAATTGATAGAAATAAGAAAAATATCCTAAAGAATCAAAATGTATTAAAAATGAAAGGAATAATACATACGGAAGACAAATGCGTTTCAATGCTCTATATGTTTTTCCATCACACTGCGAAGGACGGGACAGCAAAATATTTGTTATGGTATCATTAAACTTTTGAGAGATAAGAGCCGGGATGCTGGGAATGAAACAAAGCAAGAGGATATCGCAGGTAGATAAATATATTGACAAGATAGTCGAAAATCCGTAGATAAACAAGTTAGAGTAAAATACCTCTTATTTATGAGTACTTACATATGTAATTGAATAAAACTTAAGCACTTAATACGCGATGAGGAGGTATTGTCATTGATGATATCATCACCTCAGAGCAACAGTAAGATACTTAAACCCAGAAATAACACTAGGATATCTTACTGTTGCTCTGAAGAGACGATATATAAGTACAGAAATGAGTCACGTTGCCATCTAGGGAAATGAGAAACAAGTGACGTGTTTGAGAATCAATGCAAAGTGATAAACTGAAATGAATTATTAGCCTTGGAAGCGACTCCATTTGGATAGCTTCGTGATATGAGCTCGTTGTGTTCGCTCATCTGTTAGTTTATCACTGTAATCTAGCCATATGTGGGTAGAACAATATATTCATATATCGTGCAAAAGAAAATGACTTAAGCGATACTCACCCCACATACAGACTGAAATCTGAACATTTTTGAAATTATAATATTATTTTTGGATTGTGAGGAAATAAATATCTAATCAATATCATTGTAGGAGAATGTGGGGCAAACTGAAATAGCGGGGAAAAGCAAAATGGTGAAATATTTGCTCTGCTTTTAAAACCAGCTATCTAGTAATATTTTAACCATACATGGTGTTTCTGTACTCTTGGGCAAAACTTTAAGGGGTGATAGTACATATCAGGACAAACAAGATAAAGCCAAAAATAGGGGTCCCAAACGTTTTCCGAAGGAGATAGGCGCCATTAAAGTTTAGGGTCCAAATTTTCAATTGATCGTAAAAAATTGGAAAAAATGTTCAATTCGTTTGCGGTTTTCGCTAAAATTCTTCTTTTTGTCAGTATTTTCTTGGAAATAAATTTTGAGGATGTAGTTTAAAAAATGCCGATAGAGGGCGCTTCAGACTTTGAAATAAAGAACAACTATTTTTTTTACCGATATTTTTGAATCTCATTAAACGTTTTCTAATGTTTGGACTTAAATTTAAATTTTGAGCTGAAAATCTGAATTGTTGGGAGTGATTAAGTAGCGAAAATTGAACTGTCTTCAAAGGTTGAAGTACACTTTGTCACAAAAAAATGTATGCATCATGAATAAATTGAGCTGCAACCAACAAACTCGGCAGGAATGTAGTTTGGTAAGTGATGATTTTAATTTCGGAGTCAGTAAGGAAAGTGCAAGCGCGCTGTGCGCATACAAGATGCGCTGATGGTTATGATTGCAAGTGGGAAAACGTGTGTCGAAGGGTACTTCAAGCTAAACTGTAGTGTTGTAATGTGACTAGGACGACCTTTTAGAGGGACGTACGTTACATCAGAAGCAGGTTGTTTGTACCAGCGCCGTATCCAAGGGGAGGGTTTTAGGGGTTAAATCCCTCCCTTGGGGAAAACATAAGCGAAATGAAGAAAATGTATATTTGACTTAAATTTACTTTAATGAGAAAGTTTGCGTTCAGCGTTTTTATTTTATTTTAATTTTCTCTCTGAAGTTTTTTGCGATTTACAACTGCTAAAGCCTTACAAACTGATGTAATATTTCGGAAAAAGTATGGCGGACGAACCGCTGAATAATCTACCAATGCAAAGAAAGAATATTGCTTATTATAAGGAGCTTATGGTGAATTTGGCATATGTTACATCAATGAAGACGCATTAGTGGTTGTGCTTGGCTATGTAATTTGCATCTGCAAAGAGCTCTTTCTTGTTTAGTTTATTAAGCATTATTTCAGAACATAACAACCTGATATACATTCTACATTATAAAAGAGTTTGTGAAGAGTTTTTAATACTCATTGCAATATACTACATAGTAAACAGATTTAATTAAAAAGAAGCAAGCAAATTTTGATTAAAGCGAATCTGTGAAACGAAGGAATACTTTGGTAACTTGTACAGCTAGAGGTATCCTTCAAGAATACAGCAGTTCTTACATGTGAATAAACGCCATATTGGGATCGGCAATTTGTCGTAAACTAAAAGCTGTAAGGGGGTTGAATTCTCCCCCCCCTGCTGGTGAGATTAAAACCCCTCCCTTTATGAAAATCTGGACACGGGCCTGTGTTTACCTTACTCTTTCTTTGACCTGTCGCGAAGAATTTCTTCAAAGTTTCCTCACCTTCTCCAGAGAAAGAATTGCCCCGATAGGAATCGAGGCAGACAAGTGGTGTTCTGGGATATCCGAGAAACACAATGTGCAGCGCTAGGAAGAATGAAGTCAGGAAGGCAAATGCTGTACAAGCGGCCCTCGGATACCCGCGCTTCAGAGGCGATTCTTTGTGGATGAGGCCCCAAGTGTGCACTCAGGGACTGATTTACGGCAGGGCATTCGGGGCCCGGGGCACCAAAGGAAAGGGGGCACCAAATTTCTGTCATCATTTTTTTGGAGGGGGGGGGGACCAGTGTTCAGGGCGTCTAACTAAGGGAAACAAAAAATTTTGTCATTTGACAATTTTTTTAATTAAATGAAAGCCTATTAGCCAATTGTGGAGAACGATCATTTTCGCTATTGAAGAGTCCCTTTAATTAAGTGTCCTTTGCGTACTCTCATTTCTGATGGTAAATTATCTTTATTAGCTCTGTTATCAACAGAAAGAAGTTTGACCTAAAACTTGATTATGAGAACATTATAGATGAATTTACTTCAAGAAAACAAAGGAGAAAATATATATAGAATCATTGATGCGCAGAAAGCACATTATGATTTACCTTTACCATTTGTATCATAGTTTTTCCATCTGCGACTGTAAAAAATTTTCTAGAACATGAAAACCATAAAATTATTTTAGATTTATATTAAATGATTTCTTTGCAAAACATCTTAATTATAAATTTTTTCGTATGAAATCGATATTTTAAAGTTTTCTTTCTATCAAAATAATGTCCAACACTTACCATCATATTTTTTGTGTGTGGGGGGGGGGCACCATATCTGTCAGTGGTGAGTAAATCGGTCCCTGTGTGCACTGCCAAACAGTACGGTGGACAAGGCACCTCTTTCTTTAAGGTCATGCTTTTCTCTACCCACCTGCAAAGAACAAAGAAGGAATAAATGTTTGGAATTCTAATGTTTCCCAAGATACAAGACATAGCTACTACTAAAACTTTGCAACATGCCAGTGCAAAAATTGAAAAATGTATCGAACACACCAGTTTCGGGGTAACCAGAAACAAATACAAATGTGACGACTGTCTGTTAGTGGACCCTTGTCTGTTACTGGTGACGTTACCCTTCGACCCAACTTTAGTATTCTAATTTCCTAGACCTCTTCTAGCTAAAGTAAGGGGTCTCCGCTTTATTTCTAAAACTACTAGACGTTAAATCCCGGTTATCACAAATTTGCCAATTCAACTGCGCTTGCGCACGGACTTAGCTTTTTGGGCTTTCTGTTTTAAGATTTCGTGTTGCTTGTTTATATTTCGGCTGAGCTAGAGTCCCAACAATATAATGAATGCGTTTAGAATATTTTCACACCGATTTCGGGATACATTATATGAAACTACGGAAATGAATAACTGTTAATCTTTATAAAGAAAAGAGAAAAATTACACTTCAATATTTATTGGTTTGAAAATATTTATTTAACGTAAACGTAAAACATCTTATGTACTTCAAAAATGAGTAGTATATTGCAGATATCCGTCTTTTGCGGATATTTTACGTTATATGTAAACAGCTTAGCATTATACATTTGTATTTGGGTTGAGGGTTAGGCTTTGTATTAGAAGTGATGCTGCAATTCGAGTACGCTCTTCTGAGGTTAAAAATTTGGTCCTGAAAAGGACCTTTGTTTGATAGAAAAATCAGACTCCGAATCCATTAATAATTAAGACGCAAAACTCAATCTTTACCGAGGCGTAAAAACTAAATCAAAGAAAGCTTTGTAATTTCTAATTTTTATCTGTTGTTTTCTCATATTTATTAATAAATTTAAAATGTTTTTAATTAGTTTGAGCAAGAGTTCTGAAATCAGCAAAGTCCGTGCGCAAGCGCAGTTGAAATGGCAAATTTGTGATAACCAGGATTTAACGTCGAGATCTAAAACTGGGAAACTTCTAGCTATTTATAATTAGAATTCAATGTTTATCTGCCACTATGAATTTTATGATAGATTTTCAATGGCATTCTTTCGTAAAAAATACCGGAGCATTGACTTTGAGAGTTTTTTTTTCACTTTTTTTTTCTGAGCACTCACTAATTGCGCATTGTTCTTACTTGACCGTTTTACGCGTCCGTCCGTCCGTCCTTTAATTTTGTTTCTGTCCCCGCCTTCCTCTGCAGCACCATCAAGCACATGCACTTTTGCACACACGCACACACACACACCTACCTACACAGAAACACGTCAATGCAAACACATGCCTACACACAGACACACAATCCTACACACGCACACACACACAGTGCCGTGCACAAGAGGGGAGTAGGGACATCTGTTGGCCCGGGACCGAGCCTGATGGGGGCCCAATTTTTTTAAAATGAAGGTTGTAATATACGTAGGGTCGTAGTGGTAAGCAATATGAAGGGGGGTCTGTAAAAGTTATTTGAGACGGGCCGCAGCATTTCTGTGCACACATACACTCGTGAATGCGAAAAGCATCATTTGAATTTGACAAATATTCAAACTTTCTTTTTCTTTTTTTATTAATCGTATTTGTCATCTTTTTATGATGTTATAAAAAAAGGAGGTACGATTCTCTACTTCACCTCTCTATACATTTTCATTAAAAGAAAAAAAAAGTTTAAAACAAAGCTAATTAAAGCTAAACCTTTATGGAGGGGCGCTGGATACGGCAATACACGATTATGTGGTTTTCTCATCTCAAGAAAGATTGGGACTGTTCAAGGAACTGTTCAAAGGGCTAGTAAGGGAACTTTCAGATATACTAGACTTAAAAGGCGTAATATGTATAGCCTGATGCAAAGGCAGAGTCAGAAGGGACATGACTCAGTTGTTTAAATGTATCTAAAGGAAATATGCTAATGTATTATTTCTTTGCGCGGAAAGCAGAACAAGGAGTCATTGTTTCAACTTGGAAATAAGGGGAAATGTCTGCTTTAGTTAGGTCGTAGGCACTTGGAACAGCTTGCCGGAAGAGACGGTAACGAGCAAGAGGGTAGATAGCTTTCAGGGGGCCGTTGATCTGCAGTGGGGTCTAATAAATCGACAAGGACCAGCCTAACTGGGACCAGAACCTGTTGCTGGTCGTCACATATGTATTTGCAAAAGTTTGATGGAGCGTGCAGTGTATAGATTAACTGTGAAAAAGAAGGCCATCTGTGAAACCTCAATAAGTAGTCGACCGGTTAAGTGGTCACTCCGCTTAAGTGGTCGTTTTTCTTTGGTCCCGACAAGGTCTCATTCACAGTAGTGTAAAATGATCCTCCTTTGCTGGTCACCAAATTTAATTTTACCCGGTTAACTAGTCACTCAAAAATTGTTTTCTAAAATTCCTTTTCCTTATCGGATCTTAGAAAATGGTGTCAGACTTCGTTGAAAGGCTGTTTGATAGGCATTTTTCCTTGAAATCTCGATCCTCGGTTCTGGTCGTTCAAAGCATACTTCTTGCTGTGACTCTGCCTAGTGCTGAGAATATGAATCAAACTCTTTCCAGCAAGACAGACAAAAGAGACCTGGAGAAAGTTAGTCAGTATTTGACATCCGTTCAAAGAACTACAAACACAGAATGTAAAGCTTGATGTATGTTTGAAGAGCTCATTCTTTTCCGTAAGTAACAACTTCAAAAGTCAACATTGAAGGATTCTATTAAATCACAGTAACTACATTAAAATAAGTTGTTGTTATTAAGTAATGTAGTATAAACAAGAGAAAATAAAACAAATTAACTATCATTAGTATTTTTCCCCCTTTTTAAAATTTCCATTAATTTTTAGACATTGATTACATAAGTTATTGTTTTTCTCACAGAATTCTACTGCTATTCATTAATATTTGTAAGGCTTTTTTTTCTACTCTACATAAGTAGTCACTCCGCATAAGTGGTCAAAATTTTTTGATTCCTTGAGTGACGACTTAACGAGGTTTACTGTAGTTTAATTTGTATTATGTGTTCTATAAGTTATCGAGGGTCAATTTTAATTCCCAAAATTTCTTTTATTTTTTATTTTTTTCGTACTTTCTTTCATTAATCAAGTACAATTTTATAAAAGGTGTGAAAATTCTCATTTCAGTCTAATCCAACAATGTAAACTGTTCGTATTGTTATCAACTGGGGAAAAAAGTTGCAAAGTAACAAATAAAATTTCATTGTTCCAACAATGATATCCTCTACAACAGAGCGAACGCAGCTGGAAAATTTCACTTTGAAGCCGATTTGATACTGTATAGGTTGGATTCTGCTTCCGCTCTCAGCAAATTTCAGTTTTTCGACGAGAATTTGCGAAATATATCTGCGAAAAGTAAGTCAATACTTTAGTTCAGATTTCGTATGATGATAGAGTTGCTCCTTTTTAAAAGATCAAATAACAAATTAAGTTTTTCGCGAAACAGTAATGGTTCCTCCAAATGTGGTGATATTTTCGGTGCTAAAACCTGAGTTGGTTTTGTGATGTACAAACTGAATGACTAACAGAAGTAGCAGGTTTCATATTAATTCAAAAAAAAAAAAAAAAAAAAAAAAAAAAAAAAAAAACAGTGTTTATAAGGTCTATGATTTTATAATTGTGACTGGTACTTTTCCAAGTGCTTCACTTGTTTTGGCGACTTTCTACCATGGCGACAACAGTAAAAAATGCTTAAAGCGATATGGCAACCGTAGAATTTAGCGCTAGAACTTGTTGAATGCCCGAACTGCAAAATATTTAGTTTGCAATAGCGATAAATAAATTTAAACCGCCAAAAATTTTAAAAATGCGCCAAGTGACGTACCTTTAAGGGAAAAGCACCGGGTTATGAAAATCATCAGATTAGCATTTTAATGTTAAATCCTAGTCAGAGAAGGATCTAGTATGGTTGTGCTAGCACGGGAAGGTGATGTTCGAGGAATGACAGTACAAACACCATTTTAATGGATTTTGAAACCAAAATATCCCTTTCAGACGTGGCGTCCGGTATACCGGACATGAACTTTAAACAACTGCTAATTATTTATTAATTGAATAAATTACTCGATTTTTTTCGCAACTGACTCTTTACAGTCTGCTTATTATTATCTGTACAAGAATTTTTCATTTTTGGATTGACAAAATGAAGAAATAGGGGTTGGGAGAATATTTTCCCAACCACGGATTTTCGTAGCAAAAACGAGTTTTTTTTTTCTGATTTATTAAAAAATATACAATTTTATATTAATCACTTCAAATGCTTATATTATGTTTTATTATTGTTTAGAGTATATTTTTCAAAGAAGTTTGATGTTTCATCGTTTTATTATCTGAAATATGTATTTCAATAACATATGTCCGGATTATTGGACGTGTCATAACTCTTTTAATTTCTCACCTATAAACTTGAAATTTTGTTTATAAGATACTCTTCACCATAGTACACTGTCTACCAAATAAAAATACTTTAGGTTAAGTATTTCAAAATTCCGTCTGAAAGGATATACTAAACATGTGCATCAATTTAACCGGGCCCAACTTAAGAAAAACTTTGCCCGTGTCCGATCGACCAGCATTGTGTAGAGCCCCTAGTTAGAAAACCCTTTCAAAAGGAATTTTTAAATACTTAACCAAAAAGGTTTTTATTTGACAGACAGTGTACTATGGTAAAGAGCATCTTATACACAAATTTTCAAGTTTATAGCTGAAAAATTAAAAGAGTTATGACACGTCCAGTAATCCAGACAAATATTATTGAAATACATATTTCAGATAAAAAAACGATGAAACATCAAACAAACTTCATTTTAAAATATTCTCTAAACAATAATAAAACATAATATAAGCATTTGAAATGATTAATAAAAGATTGTGTATATATATATATATATATATATATATATATATATATATATATATATATATATATATATATATATATATATATATATATATATATATATATATATATATATATGTATATATATATATATATATGTATATATGTATATATATATGTATATATGTATATATATATGTATATATGTATGTATATATGTATATATGTATATATATGTATATATGTATGTATGTATATATATATATATATATATATATATATATATATTTTTTTTTTTTTTTTTTTTGTTTTTTTTTTTTGTTTTTTTTTTAAGAAGAAAAACAATTACTTTTGCGACGAGAATCCGTGGTTGGGGAAATAAGCCAGTCCCATTCTCCCAATCCCTATTTCTTTATGTTGTCAATTCCAGAATGAAAAATTCTTGCACAGATAATAATAAGCAGACTGTAAAGAGTTAACTACGAAACAAATCGAGAAAGTTATTCAATTAATAAATGATTAGCAGCTGTTTAAAATTCATGTCCGGTATACCGGACGCAAGTCTGACAGGGTTAAGAACCAACTTATAAAGCATGCCACGTCGAAATGCACTTTTCTGCAGCATGTGATAACTTCAAAACGAACTCGTTTCTACGTTTAATGACTTGACTTTCAGTTAGCAAACTTATAATTGTTCAGATGAAGATTGTTTGAGAAACAAAATTAACTCATAGTCTCGTGGAAAGAGTTAAATTCTTAGTAATGAAGAAATAATCCGTTTCACTGCCATTATTTTATGCAAAAACATCATCAAAAGACACTAAGGCGTTTGTTTGTTATGTTTAGGGGAAAATGGAATAGAATGATACCTTTAAGGGAAAACTTATGTAAAATTGCATTGCAGTTAAAATGCAACTTAGGTGCTTTGCTTTTACATTGTTTTTTTGAGCAATCACAATTGCTTATTGTTCTTACTTGACTGTTTTTTTTTGGCGTGCTATGATTTTATCCCCCCCCCCGTCTCCCTCTGCAGCACCACCGTCGACCGGCCACATCACGATGCTGCTCCTCTAGCGAAAACCGTCTCCAGGTTGTGTCCATACCCTACACGCATACATACACACACGCATGCCTACATACACATAGCCCTCCACACACACATACACACATACTCCCAAACACACACACAAACACACGCCTACACACACATACACACACGCCTGCACATAGACACATAAACACACACACATACACATATATACATATACACATACCCACATACGCACATGCCTGCACACAGACACAAACACACACGCCTACATACCCACACACACATACACATATATACATATACACATACACACATGCCTGCACACAGACACAAACACACACGCCTACATACCCACACATACAAACACACACGCCTACATACCCACACACACATACACATATATACACACACACATACCCATATACACACACATGCCTGCACACAGACACAAACACACACATCTACATACACACATACCCACACATGCCTGCACACACCCAAAAAAAACACGTGATTCCGAAAAACATAATTTGAATTCAAGCTGTCAAAATTCAAATTAATTTTTTTTTAACTTTTTGTGTTATACAAACATATTTTAATAACACTTTTAAAAATTTACAGATGTTTTAATAATATTTTAATCACTAATCGAGTAACGAAAAAGGCAGACTTTTTAAAAACTGTACAAAGGACCATTTCCCCTCACCAAACTAAGAGTAAAATGATCCTTCATTTAAAAATAATTGTATTTTCTCATGAGCTAATAACAAATATGAAGAGGTAATTGATTCAATTTTTGCATCCTGAGTTCTAAGCAAGGAAAGTGAATGCTTAGTTTATGAAAGATAATATAAAATAAAATTTTCGATGAAAAAGTTTAAGTTCTACGCGGTACTACGAACAAAATACTTTTATTTTTCATTACTATTAGTGTATAACTATTATTACCAGCAGTATTAGAGTTCTAACTTTTATTATTGTTACTTTATTTTAGGTACTTTGAATGAAAATGGATCTCTCAAAATCATCTCAAGACATGAGGGAATACTCCAAGTAATTAATTTTAATTAGATTTTTTTTTTCATAGTCGTTGCATTTTAGCTAATTATACTGAAGTTAATTTTGACTTTCGCAAAAGACGATAAGAAATTCGCACACACACACAATCCTTTTCACTCACATATTTTCGTGATGCATGGTGTCTCAAAAACGGAAAAATACAAACACAAAACACAACAGATGACTTTGTCAACATTGTTGGTGAACGGCTGGTGGCGTGATGGTAAGGCGATGGCCTTCTACGCCTCTGTATCCGCCTCTGGCTGTGACAACTACCAACAATGGAGTTGATTAAAAAAAAAACTGTTTAGCACACTCTGCTTCTTAACATTTCACAATGGCTGTCAACGCTGGGATAACCATTTTAAACCTTTCATAAGACGTTAAGCCCTGGTTTCCTAGAAGCGAAGTCGCCGATCTTTGGCGTCGCTCCTCGCCGTGACGCTGAGATCAAAGTGAAGTAATTCCGGCGTGGCCATTCACGACGTCGATTTAGCTCGGGCGCGCATGCGCAGAAGAATCAAGTTTTCCGTTCTTCAGCCTTGATTTCCTAGGAGCCAACTCGCCGATCGTCGGCGTCGGCGTTGCTCCTCGCCAAGGAGAAAACTTGCTTCTTCTGCGCATGCGCGCCCGAGCTAAATCGACGTCGTGAATGGCCACGCCGGCATTCACTTGAATTTATTTCAGCGTCAAGCCGAATAGCGACGTCGGAGATCGGCCATTAGCTCCTAGGAAACCAGGGATTTACATGGGCAAAGTATATCTGTGGCCAAAAATATCTCGAAAATAAAATGCGCTCGAGTAAACAGATTTAAAAAATATTTGAAGTGTGCAGGGTAGTCTAACGACGAAAATGATCGCTGAAGCACGATTTCATATTCAACAATTCATTATATCATTCAAAATTAACATTTGGCTCATGTGCAGTACCCAGGGAGCACACTTCGTTTTATAAACGTTATAAAATGCTTGTTAACGTTGTTATAACCATTTAAAAAACTCTATGAAACGTTTAAATGTTACGTGTGCTAACTGGGTAAAAACATTATTTTTTACATCTTCTAATTTCAAAAAGCTAGGAAAGCTTTTATGACTCGGCTCCATTTTTGGGGAGCGGGGGGGGGGGGGGGGAGGATGTGAAAGATGGAGCAGTAATCCAGTCGATGAACATGTCTAACCAATGGGCAAACGAAACATTTTCTTGTCATTGGACACGTGGGATTTATTTAATCCTAGATTTAATGGAGGCTCTCTTGTAGTCTCTTTATTTCGTTGTCGTCTCAAGTTTTATCTGGAAAACTCGAGTCCCAAGAGACCGGCAAAAACCTTCGAGTTGTTGGTAGCTCGACTTATGGGTCCCCCACTGCTTTCTCAAGAGTTAGGTACCCAACGAAAACTTCGAGGTAGAGAAATATTCGAGTTGTGAGGCATCGAATTATCGTGCGATGACCGCACTTTTCCTTTGTTTTCATGAGTTTCTAGTTTCCTATCTTTTTATTTTAAATTTTCAATTTTTTTTTCAAATATTTTTTTTTCCTCTATAACTAATTTTTCTTTTCTTTCTTTAACTCCATAAATGAAAGTAACTGTTGCCTATTCACTCAGTAAAAAATCCTTTGAAATCTTTTTTTTTTTAAACACTCGATATTGATTTAAGTCCGTTCTCTCTCTCTGGTTGGACAACCCTTTTTATGTTTGAGACACCGGGTGCTTGGCGATAACAGGAACCTGGAGTCAGTATAGAAACTAATTTTACTCATTCACTTAACTATTCTGTGCAAATATGTGTTTTAGCCCGTTTACGCGCCTTCATATTGATAGATCTATATATTCAACTCTCTCTGTTTCCTTTAGAAATCTCCCTCATGATCAACCCAAGATTATCATTCCCAAAACCATTTTTGGCAAGAAAATCACTACAAACAACCAAGTCACCGAGGGACCATTTCCGGTGGATTACTTGGACGAAGATTTTGACTTCGCACTATTTATCTTTCCAACTGAGTCCGCCATCAACAATCAACGTTCGTTTGATCGTCAAGAAGAATGGAGAAAAAAGT
This sequence comes from Uloborus diversus, assembly GCF_026930045.1. NCBI lineage: Eukaryota > Metazoa > Arthropoda > Arachnida > Araneae > Uloboridae > Uloborus > Uloborus diversus. Next base: position 33,185,369 of record NC_072732.1, read on the forward strand.
GCGAACAAAAGAGGAACAAAATGTCCCGCCTGAGAAAACTTTTCAAAAAGTAAGTCGTTTTCAAAATTTTCATAAAGTTACTCGACAACTTTCCTGTTTGCATTTTATCCCACCATTCCGCTACTTTCTTTCTATATATGTTTATAACTTCATTTTTCAAAGTAATCAACCCTTGCGTTTGGTACGGTTGAAAAAGCCCTCTGTTATGTATATCAGTGTTATAACTTTAAGACGGAGAGGTAATAAAAGAACAATGCATTGTAACCATATACAAAGAAACCATGCAAAGAAAAAAAAAAGAAAAACAAGAAGTCTTTTCAAGAAGTAGTTGCTAAAATCTCCGTAATGAGATTAATTAGTATTTAAAAGATATTAATGTATTGGAAAGGGTTCAAAGGCGGGCTACAAGGCTAATAAATGGACTTTCTCATTTAGACTGTTGCTGGTCGTCACTTTTGTATTTGTATTTGTAAAAGTCTAACAAATAGCTCAAGGATTTTGCATTTCGTCAATTTCTTTTGCATAATTTGAATCTCCAAAAGCCTATTTAACTTCTGTAGTCTGCCTCACCATGGTTAGCACTCGGCAAACTACAAATATTAATTCTTTTATGTGCGTCCCGCTAGCAAAATTGTAAGCAAGGTTGTTTAGCAACTCTGCCAATCGATTTGGGAATGGATTTGCCTGAAAACGATACCAAGAATAGTGGGGTGGTCTACAAATTTCTTCTTTTTTGCTGCCCTAAAACGTTATTGTATTAAATCTGAGCATGACTAACTAAAGTCTTTTTTAAAATTTGTAGATTCATATACAAACACAAAAAACCAGATAGCGTCTGGGACGCCTGGATTAAAATGTAAGAAAAGGCGAAGATCTCAAATCAACAGGCGACTATGACTACTGACTATGACAACTGACTGCGACAACTGACTGCGACAACTGACTACGACAACTGACTACGACAACTGACTGAGACAACTGACTACGACAACTGATTGAGACCACTGACTGAGACAACTGATTGAGACCACTGACTGAGACAACTGATTACAACTCCTGACTACGACAACTGTCTTTGACTACTGACTGAGACTTTACAGACTAAGACTTTATAGAGACTGTGACATGATCACTGAAGATGCAATGTGGCGAACTCTTATTTTCCCCTGTGATGGCTGCTTTCTAGTTCAAACCAAAGATCTCTCTTCTTTCTCCCGTGAGCAAAAAAAAAATTAAAAGACCCCCTCCGATGCAAAAGATCTCTTACAAAAAACACTGTTTTGGATCAAAAAGCTTCAATTGTAAAGATTCTCATTTTATTTATTTTTTTACTCTTTCGGATAATAAACCTATTTTAATTTGGCAATTGTTTTTCGTTTCCTTGTTATTGAACTTAATCTTTCCTAAAGTTGGTCATTAATAAAATAATTTTCTCTTAAATTTAAGTCAAAAATTTTCGATCTTCATCATTTATCTGCACCAACAGTTTTAAATGCACTATTTTAAAGTGCTTGTTGCTAAGAACTTATTTTTTCTTTTCTCTATTTAGCCCAACATTTTCATAAAGAGGTGGGGGGGGGGGGGAGAGGGGATTGGCCATAAATACTGTCCAACCACGGATTTTATGGAATTTTCAAACGTCCAGATAAGACGAATCTATCTCAATGAGGGGGAAAAGTAAAAATTTGATGCCAGTATTCCGCTCATTTGAATGAGACTCTGCTTCTGCAAAAGCTGGCATCGCTAAAAAATAATAGATTCGTCCATTTCCGGCTGTAAAACGGATGTTTGTCTTTCCACACAATCCATAAATCTAGATTGCTAACTTCATAAGTGTTTCACTATGTGGTGAAATATCATGTGCCAATTACAAAATTTATCTACAAAACGGAGTTGATATGTTTGTCTAAAATCTGCATTGCATTAAAATTATTCGCAGTTTTTTTTTTTTGAATCTTGCTTCTTACTTTTCTCCTCGCCCAATCTGTGAAAGTGGTGGAGTTGTGGTAATATTTGATATCCAAGTTCGTCGGGCTTACACATTTAAGATGGGCTAAATCATATTGACCATGTAGAAAATATCCGACTTTCTGAAAGTAGATGCCATTTTTTCTTTCTTTTTGTTGCCTCTCTAGATCAAAAACTACGGCATGAATTGGTGAAAGTTTCATTAAAAGTGACAAAATGAAAAACGTATTTTAAAGGAATTCAGTTCAATATCTTTGGTATACGAAGTTTTTTTAATTATCTATATGAATCATAATAACCGCATCTAAAGTTTAAAACACATAAAGAAAATTCTGGGTAGAATATCCAATGCAAAAGATATTGCGAGAAGCAAATAAATAAATCGAAACTAAAAGAGCATCAATAAGATGCGAAAAGATTCACCGTCTTCAAAATAAATATATGAATAAGCAAATAATAAAATACGAAACACCAGTAAGCAATGAATCACGTGACTCGCTATCTACCTATTATAATGACGAGATTGTGAAACGTGAAGCCACTCCACAATGAAATCAATAAGCAATCTTGGTCGCTCACGGGGAAAAAAAAGAGGGAATGTGAAAGTACATTTAAGAGAAAAGGGCTTTAGAGGTAAAATTTAAGTGTAGCACATTGCAGCCTTCCCACCTTTGTTTGACGTTTCATCGACGTCAACATTTTATCAGTAATTTCACAGTAGCGGATTTCAGAGGTGGGACAGGGGCCCAGAGCCGTGTCCAAGGGGAGGGTTTTAGGGGTTAAACCCCTCCCATTGGGGAAAAAATAATAAAAAAACCAAGTGAAGAAAAGTGCACAGCTGGCTTAAAACTAACTTTAATGTTAAATTTTGTGTACAGCATTTTTTTAAATCATATTTTGAAAATCAGTGGTGGAGGAACCGTTAAATGGGCTGTCAAACAAAGCATTCACTGTGATTAATACTGCTTTTCATAAGGAGGTTATGATGACTTGGTCGTTTCACAAAAAGAGATGAATGTTGCCGCTATGAAGATGCATTGTAATCTCGTTTTGGTAATGTAATTTGCATATGCAATGAACCCTTTCTTATTTAGTCTGCTTGTCCTAGAATATAAATCCTGAATGCATAGTATGTTACAAAAGAAATTGTGAATTTGTTTATAGTACTTGTTGCAATGTACCGCGCAGTAAACAGATAATAAAGTTTGAATCTAAACAAGAAATAAAATGAATAAATACTGAAACTACTAGCACAGCCAGAATTTGCCTTCTGGAAGGTGGGTTTCATAACTGTCCTTACATGTACAGTACAGCCTCGTTTAGACTAACTGGGCCCAAAAGCAATCCGAATAAACGAAAATCCGCATAGTTCGAGTAATAAGCAAAAAACATTCTCAAATAAGCAGACTTATCTTTTACTACAGCAAAAAAAAAACATGTTTTCTACCAAAAACCTTCATAGTATCATTTCTCACAAATACTTCATCATTCATGGTTCAGCTGCGGTGGCTTCGGACTGACGCTTCAAGTACGCCATATTGTTTGTTAAATGAATACTATACTTTATTGTATGTTGTATGCAAGAGTTCTACATTTAATCGAGACAAAACCGGAATATTTGACGTATTTATATGTAGTCTCGTTCTTGCAATCATAGTTTAAAATAATTGTTAAAGTAAATATGTTTTTGTTTAACTTGACAAATTTGATTTGAATAAACCGGAGATCCGGATAAACAAGGTTCTACTGCATATAAAATGCAATAATTGAATTTTTCGTACTAGCCCCCCCCCCCCCCCCCCCTCCTCCCCACTAGGTCCATAGATGTGACCATTTAACAGAAATGAAATATTTGAAACACTTACACACTTGACAATGAGTTATAGGTATTTGTTGTGTTTTTCTGACAATGCAGGTAAGAATTATTAAATATTGAACCCAAAACCCCTCCCTTTATGAGATCCTGGACACGGGCCTGGTTTGTACGGACGTATCAGCCGCCACCTCAGTTGGAGCGATATGGCAGTAGCTTAGTGTAGGCGAAAATAAATGAATCACTCCAGTGCGGTCGATTAAGGCATTCTAAAGACAGAAATGTATGTCCCAATATATAATATGTATACAACCCACGCACAATTATAATATACTAACAGTACCCGCACAGCGATGTCCGTGCTAAAAATTTAATGGTCCGTTGAATAAAAAAAAATGACGCCCCCTCCCCCTCTGATATGAAATGATCATTTTTCATTGTATAAAATGCGTACACACCTTTTCAAAAAAAAAAAAAAAAAAAACTGATCAAAGCTTCTTTGGAATTTAAAACTTTTCGTCAAATCATTAAATTAGATTTACAGTTGCTTTAAAACTCTATTCAGCTAGCGAAACGGTTTTTACTGCATTTTAAAATATTTCGACAAATAAACAAAAAAAAAAAAAAAAAAAAGACATCAAATAATATCTTTCAAATGTAAAAATAATTCCGCAACTCTATTGCTTATCGCCAAACTCGCCCAGCAACCACGCTATCATAATCCATCGTCTAAAAAAAAGAAAAGAAAGAGAAAGGAAAAAAAAAAAAAAAACCACCCCATGGAACATTCAAAAATCATCGTCAGAAAAAAAAAGAAGAAAATTTCGTACATTTCACTCGGATAAAAACAAATCAAAAGTTTCTTTTCTTTCAAAACATATCACCAAAACAATGAATTACATTTACGGTTGCTTTAAAACAATAATCCTAGACTGAACTGCTCAGCGCCTAACGCGCCAAACAACCACGCTACCGGAACCCAGCCCTTTTGCGAGTGATGGTTTTGTTTTGACTATAATAAATGTTTCGCCAAACAAACAAAAAAGTATAAAATCACATTAATAGTAGCATTCAAATATTTATATATTAAGAGCTGCGTTGCCCGGCTTTGCCCGGTCTACCTTGAGAGTTAAAATTGTGTCAAGTGACATATATTCAACAATCAGGCTTAAATAAAAGGGGAAAAAAATACCATACAAAATTACCCTTCCAAACAATGACGACAGATATTAAAATACTTTTAAGAAATTAAAATGCAAAAGATGGATTTTAAAAGCGTAAACATGGAAACAAGAAATAAAATAAGTTTAAGGAATTAAATGCAAAATAAACAAAGAAACAATGGATTCAAAAAGCGTAATCGTGGGAACGCGAAAATAAAATGGTTGACAACCTGAATCAAAATGACATTTTTCGCACTTGATTTAAAAAACGCTTGTAACTTTTTTTCCTTTGAAGATAGAAGCTAAGTTTTTCGACCATGAGTCGAGAGAGATCTAGAGTAAAAAATGTTGCTATTTCCAATAGTGTCAAAAAGAAAATTGTGGGTTAACTCCTTCAGTTTTTATTGATAGATTTAATGAAGAAAGTAGTGCCTAAATTTCAGCTAAGACTAAAAAAGCTCGAGCTAAAAACGCAAATTACTCCCGCCGTAATTAAGTTAGAGCATTGAAAAAAATTGTTGGAAAATTCTACCCTTTTCAAAGATACATAATATTAATATGTGCAAGTAATTTTTCACTCCCATATTCGGGAATTTATGTGAAATGTGGGCCTAAATTGGAATAAAAAAAGAACTGCTTATCGGATTTTTTTGAATTATAGCCTATGTCACTCAGTAAGAAAGCACCTTTCATATAGTGAAGGAATTTTTTAAATAGGTGCAGTGGTTCTGGAGATTACCTCGAACATATAAACACTCAAAAATCCACCCTATCTCTTTATAATATTAGTACAGATATTGTTACATATTATAATTATATATATATTGTTCTTTCTTTATGTACTGTAGTTTTCAGAACAAATTTTCATCTTGTTCATGTTGAAAAAAAAAATAAGTCATCTTTACTATTTCACTTTGCTCTACTTAATTAAAGTCTCTGAAAATACATTCATTTCAAAAGTTAATTATTTTCTTAAACATTAATAATGCTTTTGTTTTAGTGTTTCTTTGGGTTTCTTAACAAAAAAATATAAGTCACAAGAAATCGAAATCAGCAAAAGGGAAAAACAAGTAGAAACGATTAGAAACATAAAATGGAGCAATCTAAATGTAATAAATTGTAATAGTATGTTTGTATGGTGCAAAATCCCAATTTTTTATGGAAAAAAGGCTATTACTTTTAAATTACAAAGGTAAATTTAAAATGAAAGAAATGACTTTATTGTGTAAATTGTACGAAATCGGTATTGACAGCGGATGTGGTGATAACGAAGTAGAAAAACAGTAAATTTTTTGACTTTGCAGAACGTTCCTATTTTAAACGTGGTACACTGAAAAAAAAAAGTTCATAAAAAATAGTACTTACATCACGGTTATTGAATAGAAAATAAACTCCGTAGGTAAAACATAAAGTTTTCAAAATCTACGGTCATACATCTCTATACTTGTGTCCTCTATATTTGTGTGTAATGGTTTGATTTAGCATACAGGGTTAGCAGAAAAGAATATCTCGGTTTTAAAAGTTCATTTTTCATAAACTATTGCACTTAGCACTATAAATAATACATAAAAAGAAAGATAAACTGTCAAAGTTACTTTGAACCTACGTAGCTACTTCCAGGGCCTGATTATCGCACAGGCCAACTAGGTCTGGTCCTGGGGCCCCGATTTTTTAAAAACTTATGCATAGCATTAAAAAAATCTTGCATTTTTGTGAAAATAATGAAAGTTAATGATTTATTAATTGAAAACATACTTTTAAAATCTTGTTAAACATTATTTTGCATTGACTTAAGGAGATAGAATAGAGAGAGGGGCCTCCAAAGCATTGTGGACCTTGGGCCTCACATTTAGTTAGTCGGGCCCTGGATACTTCAAGTGCACGTTCCGCAGTAGCACTGCCAGAAATTCCTTCGGGAGGGTTTTTTTTGGTCCCAATGTCTTTACACGTGCATTAAATACTGTATTAGGATTGGAAACAATGTTAAAACAAGACCTCTGGGGGGTGTCCCCCCCCCCCTCGCTGCCCCACTGACGTTCCGTAACGCTATATTGGCCGTGCAGATGATGATGATTTACCTTTTATGTGTTAGCCAGCCATATCCCCGACCTTAACCTCATGTGATTTTTTTATGAGATTTCGTCAAAGACAGTGCTTATACACCACCATTGCCTATAACATTGCAGGAGCTGAAAGGTCGCATAGGTGTAGCAATACGAAAAATTGACAGTGAAACACTACAAATGTATGTTAGATGTGTGTCGCGTTACGAAAGGCGAACTTGTCAAACATTTGTGAGTGAAAAAGAGCTTGGGCAATTCACCTCTATTTTCTTGTATCATTTATAGTGTTAAGTGTAATAGTTTATGAAATATAAATTTTTAAAACCTGGATATTCTTTTATGCTATCTCTGTACTACAAAACGCTTTAATACCATTAACTGTATTAATTAAGAAGGAGCTTTCATTTTAAACAAAACTTTTTTTTTCTTTTTATAAAGGAGAGTAAGAACCATAAACTGAAGGATCGAATCCAAACGATCAATAACATGCTGATGATGAAACATATCTCAAAATACAGCAGCCCAAACGGAGCTGCTATTTCAGTTTGTGACCCCTCCGTTTCAACTGTGATTCATTTCAACTGTGCATTGCTCAGAAAACAAAATCCCTCGAAAAAAGTTATTCTGCCCTTGGCAGGTTAACAGCAATATCTACAAGTTTTTCGATTGTCATATTTTCGCATTTTTGTTCTGTATCTTACTTCAGTTTTCAAGTATAAAAATTCTTATTTATTGCCGCTGAAAATAAAGCATGAAAAGAACTTAAAATTTCAACTTTGTTTCGCTGGTAATTGGGGGAAATCAAAAACAGTTCTCCAAAAGTCTCGAAAATTCACTTCTGTAGATACTGCCCTTTACCTGCCAATGGCGTATTGCTCTTTATGTCAATATTCAGTACATAAAACTCGGTTTCAAACCGTCCCTGAAATTTTGAGGCGACACAGAACGTTTATGAAATTTCACACGAACGTTTATCATTTCATTGCTGGTTCAGTCACAATGGTGAAGTAGCAGATGGGCAGTTAATATCTTTGTGTCCATCGTCACAGAACGAAGATATTTGATCCTCTTCTTTGTGATCTTCAATCGATTTGCACTGTGAAATAACAGCGATCTTGTCAATCATTTGAGCGAAATCAACATCGGCCATTGCTTTATGCAACCTGGTCAGGAAAAACCAATCGCTATACGACAGGCGATAACAGAGGGATTTTAAGATGGATCGTTCCACTAGAGGAGCCGAGAATCGCATAGCACACGCTCTGAATGAAGGAATAAGTAGAGCGATTCGATAAATAAGAACCATGCCACTAAGTATAGTAATGAATATATACCACGCATGAAGAAACAAGAACATTATCATGTACATTTTGTTCAGTGGTAGAAGACAAACGATATTTTCCCTTTCAGACGAATAGATTTTGCATGTACCAACAGAAGGAAAATAGAAATCCCTGAAATCGGCCCAAGTCTTTATCTTCCCTAAATAAGAATCTGGAACTCCAGTTACATCGAAGAACACCACCAACCATATCGTTTGAGCGAGGGAACATGCGTAGTTACAGGCTTCAAAAAAGATGTACATGACTGTATACAGCTTGTGTTTGCCTTCCGTGACTAAAATGTACTTTGCCAAGTAACATAGTTCCAGTCCGCGTCTTTCCTCCTTGTCAAAGAACTTTTCCACTCCAGAGCTCAATCTACGAACATATCCTCCTTCGTAAGATCTCCACAGCAAGTGCGGTAAGTAGCAGTTGAATGCTTGGACCAGAAGTACTAAGTTCACCCAAGGATAATAGCTGTAGTATCGCTCTTTTTTATAATCGCTTGTAAAAACATTACCCTCATAGCAGTGAGTTTCCACCATGTTCTTTTCGCCTCCAGAACAGGAAAACGAATTTCCAAGCACAAGTCTGCAAGTTATAATGAAGCTGAAAGTGATGAGCAATAAAACTGTCCATCGGTAATACAGGCTAAAAATGAAGTTATCAGCCATGGGAGATTTGTGGAGAACATAACAAAATTTGTTCGAAAACGCCATTTTGTGGTGCCCAATCTTAATTATGGGGACCGATGGAGTTCATTAGCTTTATCTCCACGCGTTCAGCTCAACAGAAATAAAAGTTGTTTATAATGAAAAAGAAAAAAAATGTGCCTAAAAAGAAAATTACTTCTTTGCGGATGTCCTAGAATCGAGAGTGTGAATTTCTGATTACAGTTATCATCATAGGAAGTGACTCGGAAGTAAAGGTGATGCAGAAGCATAAAGTGCTTAACTTGTTTTGAAAATGTTCTAATTTATCAAAATTGAGTTTATACCATTTCTTTAAAATTATCAAAAATAATTTAAAGTTCTTCTTCAATCTCATACTCAGAGGCAAAATTTTGGAATAGAAGCAGTAAAATTTATCCGAATACTGTTATATATATATATATATATATATATATATATATATCTATATATATAAAAATCTCGTGTCACGATGTTTGTTCGGGGTAAACTCTGAAACTACCGAACCAATTATTATCAAATTTCATAAGTTTCTGTAATTTGGTCCAACTTAAAAGATAGGGTGGTTTTTATAATTTTTTATTGCAAATAAAATGTTTATCATATATTAATAGTGTGTGTTAATTGTTTGGTTCTTTAAATTCTAAACAGATGGCGCTGTAAGTTAATTCATCCTCAAAAGTTGTATTCTTAAGTTAATTAAAATTTACAAATAATGCTATGTTACGGATATTCATGGTTATCAACAATATCGCCGGAGAAAGGGGGAGTATTAAGGGTACACTTTTCAATGTAAATGTCAAATTCTACAAATCAAGTTGAAATTGATAAGCAGCGGGAAGTTCCATTCTCACCACTGCTTTTAAAAACGTATGAGTCTCATATAAATGTCGATTTTTGCAATTCCGTGAGGTCAACAAAATACTTTGTCAAATACGTTTTTAATGGTTCTTATTAGGTCGTAGTAGAGGTACGAGAAATTAACGATATAACGCAATGAGTAGACATAAAAACAGCAACGAAGCTATCTGGCTTCCCCATGTACGAAAGAGACCCAACTGTACAGCATCTTGCAATACATCTTGAAAACGGTCAATGAATATATTTTTCCGAAGATATTTTCAACGAAAAGCACTTGAATCACCAAAAACAACAATGACTTTTTTTTTTTACACTGTCTAAAACCTAATGTGTTTGGCCCGATTCTCAAAAATAAAATTATTTACCAATGTTCCACGCTATTTTATACGCACCGTAAAAAATCCAAAATGTCACTGATTATTTCCGTGGAACATGTTGGGATTTCACAGGTCATCAACAATTTTATTGGGAAATGAAGTATCTTCGTCAAAAAGTTTCCTGAATTGCTACAAACGCCATGAATGCAGACTTCTCACTGTTCCGAAAAATATTTTAGCTCCCAGTTTAAAGATTAACTGAGCGCATTTATTAAGTGTATCGGCTTCAAGTCAATTACGTTCCGTTTGCAATGCCTAAAAGCTCCCAGAGGGAGTGAATGAGCCTTTGGACTCCGTAGCGTTGCAAGAATCGCAAGCGAGCTAGACCCGGGGTACTTAAATACAAGTACGTTTCGCCATGCTTGCGATATTATTGGTGGAGCTTAATTGAAAGTAGAGAGGTGTCAAGCTTTTGTATTAAACTTACTTAAGGTTTTCTCTGAAGGTCCAGCGGCCCGACGGGCTTTTAGCCAGGGAGATAACTGAATGCTTCAAAAAGGTTCCAGGGTAATTTCAGGAAGGTTAATGAATTTTAGTGAAGAACTGACTTCACTACTGTCGTCGTGGTCCGTCCAGATTGAAGTAACTCCCAATGAGAGGAAGTGAGTCTCTGGATTTCGTAACTTTCCAAGAGTAACAAGCAAGTAGAATACTTTGCGCATGCTTACAATTTTATCTTAGCAGTGGCCATGGTAACGAAAATGCATTTGGTACTTTCTTGATGAGTCGAAAAATGTGCCAAGCTATTATTTTTAATCTTACTTCGGTTCTCTCTAAAGGTTTCAGAGAAATGATTGTCTCGAGTCGGAGAGGTTTCGGAATTCTTAGGAAAGACTTCAGGATAATTTTAGGAAGGTTTCTCACTTTTAGTGGGATACGTTACTGTCAAAAATTAAGCGTATTCGATGCCCATTATTTTTCAAGACGTTTCTTAATTGTTTTTACAGTGTTGAATAAAATCAAAAAAAAAAAAAAAAAATCATTCATGCCAAGCAAACAAAGAACACAACATTCATCAATCTCGGGCATAATGAAAAATTAAAGTCTAGACATTGGGATCAAAACTCCATCTATAACAAAACTGTGCAGCCAAAACAAAGAGAATGTTGTTTTTGCTTTTGTTTTCCTTAAACATTCCCTAACAGACGAAAATGTTTGCAAACCCTTAATTGTCGATTATTTAAAACATATCACGATGCATTTCACGAATTGTAATTATTGGTAGAACACAATCATTGGGAATTGCGTTTTCTAATGCAGGTTTTGCATAACGAGAAAGAGTATTCGTCAACGGTTTAACATAATTTTGACGACGTAATATCCAACACAATTATCATTTCTGTGGGGAAGCTACATAAATTTTATGCTTGAAGATGTACTCCATAGGGTTAAACAAACACACCGATGTTCAAATCAAGATTTTACACCCAAAATGTATAATGAAGCTTTAGTGTTAATTGAAGATTTATGCATTTCAGTTTCAAATTTGTTGTTTAGTCATTATGGGGTGATATCGCGTGATTGATTGTTTAGTGTTGACTTAGTTAACACTGATTTACAACGAGAAAAAACAGTGCAACAACGCTGTCTTAGCTACAATTATTGTGAATAATGAGCCATTACTGAAAGCTGGAAAAAAAAATATAATTAGATAGTGTTGACCGTTGATGCTGAACAAGGCTATACAGTTGTCAATAAAAACAAAGCAGCAAACATTCCAACTGAATTTTTAAATTCTCTGGATATACCAGGAATGCTACTAGCTGGTTTCCCGTTGAAAATTGTTTCACCAATTATTCTTTTTCACAACCCCACCTACATTATGCAACGGTACCCGTTTCTTCATCAAAATTTCAACAATTTTGACGGAAAAGTTTGAAGGAGAAATTTTTGTGTTGCAAGTAATCCATTTATAGCATCATAATTTTCAAACACATTTCGAAGGCTTCAATTTCCGATTTGTTTAGCTTTTGAAGAGACCATACATAGATCTCAAAACCAAACAATGTCTACTTTCGGTTTGGACTTGAAACATACATTTTTCTCTCATGGGCAACTACAGGGTGTCCTGAAAAAGACTGTTTTCAAAAATTCATAACAATAAAATGGTTAATGATAAAAAGATAACTTTTGCAGAAAATTCATGTGATGGGCCGCAAGTTTAATCCCCCTAAGTTCCAAAATTTAGTTCAAGAATTTTCCAGTAGATGGCGCAGCAGATGTAAGACCGTGAATCAAAGAAAGACAGAAAATTACATTATAGTTTTTTGAAAAATAATTTTAATAAATAAAATTTCGCAACAATATTTTCAAAATGCCTGCCGCAGGCTGCAACCACATGTCGCAATTGGAGGAAAAATCGGTGAATTTTAATAATTACTGTTAGAGGCTTACTATCTGCAGCGCCATCTATTGAAAAACTTTTGAACTAAACATTAGAGCTCTGGTGGGACGAAACTTACGGCCCATCACATGAATTTTCTCCAAAAATTATTTTTTTTATCATTAACCATTTTCCTGTTATAAATTTTTGAAAACATACAGTCTTTTTCAGGACACCCTTTATCTATTGCCTACTCATGATTGGGAAAGTCATCATACCTATTCGTATTAGCAAAAGACAAATAATAGAAACAATGGATTATTGTTATCTACCTCATTTATAAAATTTCATTTTTATATGATTTTAATTAAGTTAATGTATTTTGAAAAAATGTTATTTATTACAAACTATAGGGAAATCTGAGATGAATAAAATGTAGTGTACATTCTAAAAGTTTATGTTGGTTTACGCTAATTTTCTTCATTCCGATACTTTACAATCAGTTTCGATATTTACTATCACTTTCAAGTTATTTTGCTTTTATTTTTGATTGAAGTCATACTTGCAAAATTTACTAAGCGTAGGTATAGTGCTTTTACCATTGAAAATTTAGTTAATACTTGCTAAAGTGAATAAGTACTTAATTCAGCCTAACACAGCATTGTCAATCTCATATGTTTTAAAAATATTAATTAGATTCTATCAAAATATTGAGCAAAATAATATTTTAATCTAACTATTTCTCGCCACAGCAACGCGTGGCTGGGTCAGCTAGTATATATATATATATATATATATATATATATATATATATATATATATATATATATATATATATATATATATATATATATATATATATATATATATATATATATAAACGTACATAGTATAAATAATTTATGAGAGGAAAAAAACTGCAGTACAATTGCCAATAAGGTCTAAATGTATTTTAAAAACATATTGCAGCTACTTAATAGCATATTTGACGGACAGGTAAACACATTGCACGACTTAAAATGAGGAAACAATAAGACGCACAAAACTAAAATTTTATTGAACACACGTACTTTGAGGTCACAGGGAATCAATCCCCTTAAAACAATACAGATCATTCTTGAACTTCTGGATACACGTACACGGTCTTTCCAAACTTTTGAATTGATAATACGCATTGCTTTCAACTAAAAGCTGGTGGAAAGGAAAAAAACCCATATTATTAAAGATGATTTTAAAAACTAAGTTTATCTGTTCTGTATAAATAAAATTGTATCTTAAAATCGGAAAATCGTTCGCTTTTATTTGCCCCATGAGTTTCCTTCTTTTTCCATTTTAAACAAAAATGCATTGTGCAAACAGAGCTCGTTTGTCAATACTTTCCTTCTCAACTGCCTCATAGCGTTGTGCCGCCTTGAGATAAATTGAATGTTTATAATAATTAAAAAAGAAATTCCTAGAGAAAGTGGCCACTATAATGATAAAAACAGAATGACTAACTGAAAGTGTCAACTGATCACTGGCTACCAATTAAACATTTTAATTTTCAGTTTGAGTAAGGAGAGTGCTCTTTCCAGATAAGAATGGTCACGAGAGGATTAACTCTAAAGAGAAAATCAAAAATAATAAAGAAAGGTTGTAATGGCTGCAAAAGAGGCAGAACTAATGAACTTAAGAATTTCCAAGAAAATTTCTAAGGTTTAAATTGAAAAAATAATAGATTTATTGATTAATTTAAAAAAAGTCAAATGATTTAAATTATAAGTTGAATCTACGATCCAAGTAAAATGATCCGTGGCCACCCTGGCTGAATTGGAGAACGTCGTTCTCACATTGCATACTTTTAATAACTTTGTTGAGTAGGCATAACATACGCAAAGGCGGTTCTACCTTCCTGCTTTGGAAGGGATCATTATTAAAATAAAATCAAACAAACCAGAAGGTGGATCGCAGTTAAGACGACCATTTATTTTCCCACTGAGCGCGATTTTAGGTACGTGCCTAAATTTTTCAAAAGAAGTTCCCCCATCAGTTTTCGTATAGTTTAGGAGAGATAAAAACAGAAGTGAGTTCTTAAAAGAGAAGAATCGATGTAATTTTTTAATGTACAACTTTGCTTCAGTACGTTGGTGCTGAATCTGAATAAGATGAAATTCTTGACAGAATATCGTACAACTTACTTTTTTAAAAATCAATTCAACACGATGACATCTGCCTCCAGCTCGGTTATTCACTGTTACAGACTGATAAGTTCTAATAAGAACGGAACTGCAGTCTCTGGATGTGATAACCGAGCTGTCTGGTATATATCATGTAGTTCTGGGCCTCAGCCCTGGCTTAGGATCGATAACTTATTGCTAAATATCTTTTCGAAGTTTTTATTTACACGAACAGCTCAAGCAAAAAGATATCAACAGTATACATTTGAAACTTGGCAAAAATGGTAGTTTGGTAATTATTACTGTTTTATAAACCTATAAAATAACATCAATATTTTTTTTTCAAATAATGATGTTAGGTGAGAGGGAAAAAAAAGTTTTATTGCTAGAAGTACCAGCATTTGGCTCTAATATTTTTCTTTAGTTTTTTTGCTTCTAGCTTTTGAGGTTCATTGCATTCTCTCTGGTGTCTAGCAAAGAGTTAGACATAAAACGTTTGAAAATCGAAGAAAATTAAACTGCACATAAAGAAAATGCCCCCCCCCCCCGAAAAGAAAAAGATTTTTGACAAAGCAAACCTTTATTTATTATTATTATTTTTTTTAAATTTTGAGTCCAAAAGATTTCTTAAAAAAGAAGAATGATAAATTTTGGAAAAGTGTATTTCAGAAAAAATATTTTGAGTGCTCGCCCAGCTTATCATCAAAATGTGTTAAGACCAAGGTTGTATCCAGAAATTTTTTTCTGGAGGGGCCCGAATTTTGCACATTGCCGTAACACACACATTATATATATATATATATATATATATATATATATATATATATATATATATATATATATATATATATATATATATATATATATATATATATATATATATATATATATATATATATATATATATATATATATATATATATTTATATATATATATATATATATATATATATCGTATACAAGCATAAAAATATTTAACGTAGAAGTAGAAGTTCTAAACTCACAGAAACGGATTTAAACTTGACGAGGCACTGAGCTATTGCAGGTACTTTTTCCCTTTTTGCAGTCCCGGCATTTTTGTCTCAAGTGAAACAGATATGCCCCCCCCCCGTATGTGTTTGTTTTACACTTACAGCTCTTTTGTTTTTGTCTCGCTTTTTTAATGCTCCCGCTGTTTTATTTCACTTTTTCTTTTTTTTTTTAAATTCACCTTGTAGTGGCAAGGATAACAGGACAGTGGACCTTTAAGTAAAATGTAGAATATCCATTATTTCAGGGGGTCTGGGGTTTTTTCCCGCGGAACATATTTTGAAAAATAGGTATAAAAATCTGTATTATGAGGCCTTTTTTATATGGGAGAAATCGAGACTTCAAAAATATGAAGAAAAATAGGCAAAGAAAGCCTTTTAAATATTATGCATTCTTTCACAAATCAAGATAAATAAAAATAAAAATTGCTTGTTCGACAATTAGTTGATATTAATCGACGAAGAGGAAAAACGAGGGAGGAGAAAAGAGAAGCACATCGTCACTTACTCGTGCCGGATTTTAGTGTAGCTTGTTTTTGATCATTTCTCCAACTCCCCAACCCCCATTTCATCAAATGCCCTATAGTAAAAATTGTACAAAAATGTTTAAAAGAAATGATGTAGATATTCAGAAAATAAGTAAAGAAAAGGATAATGACTTTGTAAGACACACCTGTTTTAAGTTAAAAATAAATGTAACGAAATATTTCTCAAAACAAACAATTCCTTTTCAGTCACAAGTAGAGCAGAAACTGAAATAGAGTAGAGTAAGTGCTATATTTTTCTCATGCTTAAGACATTAACGGTATGCAGTAGAAGTAGCATAAAAACAAGCAATAACAAAAGAACTTTCAAAATACTGAATTCGGTATTTAATAAATGGCAAGACATGAAAACATCAATCACAAACATTTATCTTGAGAAATATGCTGCAAAAACGTGAGAACATGATTTTTGCATTTTTTACGCAAGATGTATCAAGGAGCTGAATTTGACACATCTTGGAAACCAGATATTAGCTTAACCAGAAACTAGGGGCCCGGCCCTTGGGGAGTCCCGGCTTGAAATCGGTGTAGTGTAAGTTTTGTAAGAGTTTTGGAGGAAGAGAGCAAGTCTAACAAACTGACAAATGGCCTCTGCCATGGCCCTGGACGGCCCACAGTGGTTCAAGGGCGGAAAAAATAGCCATTTTTAAGTTTCAAGATAAAAAATATTTCGTAGCGTAATTACTTAGCCCTTGAGTTGTAGTAACTTACTCCATAAGAGTTTTTGGGGAAAAAAAAATTCTTTTTTACAAAAAAAGGCCGAGATTGTTGAACAATTATGTTTTTACTTTTCTCGGACGTACGCCTTATACTTCAGTTTTAATTCATTCGTTCAATAAGGGGGACTAAAATTTAATAAAAGTCATTTCTGATTGGTTTTTCACACTTATAGGATGCATACTACATCGTAATTAAAAATTAAAAATTCATCAAAATTGAAACCTACCTGAAATAAAAAAACATTATTTTCTTAAAAATATAATGAAAAGTATTGTGGAATATACTTTTATCGGCGGCTTCCGGTGGGCTAAAATTTACATATATCAATAGTTTAATCCTTCCTGTAAATAAACAGCAACATTTTAGCTGCGACCACCTGCGCAGATGTTTTTGTTTGATCTTCGCTATTTACGAATACTAATATAGTAAGTTAGAAAAAAACTCGTAACGGTATGACGGGGGTAAATTGCATTTTTATCAAAGAAATTGGTCATCAAATTTGACATGCTCCAGACTAACGTATGTCACAGTTCCAATACTTTGCAGGAGAGCCTAAAAACGTTTGTTTACTGTTTCCGAAAGTTGGGGCTTTTGAAACATTCATCAATAAATATAGAATTTTTTTTTAAAAACAGATTTATGTTGTTATGGCTTAATGCGGAGCATTATTATACATGCAATGCAGTAGTAACCTGAAAATAACAATTGTCGGACCCGTTTGGCTTTAAAGAAGATACATATGAGAAACAAAATTTAAAAACTCAGACAGAATTCTATATAAAAAGTTAAATAACCATTCTGTTCATAAAACAATGAAATTAGAAAATCATTAAACGCTTGAAATTTCTGATTTCCTTTTCGAAATCATTCTAATATAAAGCTCTTCTCAGTTTGTCAACATTGCCAGAAAATATTGTTCGAGAGTATCAATTGCAATAAATAAACCTTGCGTCCTTGCGTGTGGCATACGACTGATTTAATTTATATCTTTTACAAAAAACAGAAATGAATTTGAACTACAGAGAAACCCCGATTTCACGTTCTCAGAGGCCTGAATCAAACCTAAAATACATAAAACATGGGAAAACGTCAATTCAAATCCAAAAACATAAAATATGGGCAAACGTAAAATACGAGAAATGTATAAAAAGCAAAAATCAGATAAGGAAACAAAAATAGTAATAAAGGTTGATACGATGACGCTTATAAAATGTAAAGATGCGATATTTTACGAAAAGAACATTATTGTACACACCAGTTTAGATCATTCTAACACATTCAGTTACGAATTCGGGCGTTTAGGTTGAAAATATTCAGTAATAATGAGTTATTGAATCTAAAGTAAATACAGCATCTTCCCAGGATTGGAACACTTTGCAAAGTTTTTTCCAGGTCTTTATGATAAAGAAAATAGTCTTTCACTATTATTAAGCTCTTAAATGCAGTATTGAAAGAAGAGACGAGTTGTGTTTCTTCTTCTTGTTCATGTTCATTGGCGGCCGAAAAGTCCATAAGGTCAGCTACGGATGGAGCAGAAGCGTTTCTGTTTTCATGGATTAACTTTCAACATAGTGGATTATATTCAAAAATGCACAAAGGGAAACACTTTTCTTAATTTAAAAACATTTTTTCTCTTTTTTTAACTGCCAAGAGAAAACGTAAAATGCGGGAAATTCATAAATAACAAACTTTCCATCCGGGTTAAATTAATATTATTAGTGTACGGAAAAACTGGGACCTGATGATAAAAAACGTAAAATGTGGGGAAAACGTAGATTCGAGGGACGTGAACTCGGGGTTTCGCAGTGAATACGATCAGAAAGCATGAAGATAAATATTACCATGAAACAATTTTAATAAGTTTCCAAAGCATTTTTTGAGAATATTCAAAGTTATTGAATTTTTTCCGCTTTTTTGTCGTTTTGAACCACTGTGCGGCCCTGAAATGAATTGGGAAAGAAAGCAGGAAGTCCTAATAAGCGTCTAAATTTCAAGTATGCTTTTCAGCTAAAATGACAACTAGAATTGCGTTTTCTGTATTTCTTCAAATAGTTCACTCGTTTAATAGTTACAAAATTAAGAATAATAAAAAAAAAACTTTGTTGTTTTCCTTTTTTGCATTAGAAAAAAAAAATTCTTCTGTTTTATGTTGCAAAACATTTTGTGTTTCTGCGGGGAGGGGGGAGGGGCGTCAGGCAACCCCTCTAGATACGACTCTGGTTAAGACAGAAGAAGTTCTTCTCTCCTTCTATGTAGTTAGGCTTGCCAGACTTCTGAAATGTTCAACCGGGACCGGGACACGGAAATGTCGTCCCCCCCCCTCGCGT
The DNA here is from genome assembly GCF_026930045.1 of Uloborus diversus. Lineage (NCBI taxonomy): Eukaryota > Metazoa > Arthropoda > Arachnida > Araneae > Uloboridae > Uloborus > Uloborus diversus. Next base: position 33,204,724 of record NC_072732.1, read on the forward strand.
TTCAAGTATTAAAAAGGGTACACACCTGTGGCTGATGTTTGAAGTGTAGGGCAGTTTATTCTCAATGCTATGAATAAATGGTTGCTGTTCATAGTTAGCAACCATTTATTCATAGCATTGAGAATAAACTGCCCTACACTTCAAACATCAGCCACAGGTGTGTACCCTTTTTAATACTTGAAACGCGAGGGGGGGGGGGACGACATTTCCGTGTCCCGGTCCCGGTTGAACATTTCAGAAGTCTGGCAAGCCTAACTACATAGAAGGAGAGAAGAACTTCTTCTGTCTTAACCAGAGCCGTATCTAGAGGGGTTGCCTGACGCCCCTCCCCCCTCCCCGCAGAAACACAAAATGTTTTGCAACATAAAACAGAAGAATTTTTTTTTCTAATGCAAAAAAGGAAAACAACAAAGTTTTTTTTTATTATTCTTAATTTTGTAACTATTAAACGAGTGAACTATTTGAAGAAATACAGAAAACGCAATTCTAGTTGTCATTTTAGCTGAAAAGCATACTTGAAATTTAGACGCTTACTAGGACTTCCTGCTTTCTTTCCCAATTCATTTCAGGGCCGCACAGTGGTTCAAAACGACAAAAAAGCGGAAAAAATTCAATAACTTTGAATATTCTCAAAAAATGCTTTGGAAACTTATTAAAATTGTTGCATGGTAATATTTATCTTCATGCTTTCTGATCGTATTCACTGCGAAACCCCGAGTTCACGTCCCTCGAATCTACGTTTTCCCCACATTTTACGTTTTTTATCATCAGGTCCCAGTTTTTCCGTACACTAATAATATTAATTTAACCCGGATGGAAAGTTTGTTATTTATGAATTTCCCGCATTTTACGTTTTCTCTTGGCAGTTAAAAAAAGAGAAAAAAATGTTTTTAAATTAAGAAAAGTGTTTCCCTTTGTGCATTTTTGAATATAATCCACTATGTTGAAAGTTAATCCATGAAAACAGAAACGCTTCTGCTCCATCCGTAGCTGACCTTATGGACTTTTCGGCCGCCAATGAACATGAACAAGAAGAAGAAACACAACTCGTCTCTTCTTTCAATACTGCATTTAAGAGCTTAATAATAGTGAAAGACTGTTTTCTTTATCATAAAGACCTGGAAAAAACTTTGCAAAGTGTTCCAATCCTGCGAAGATGCTGTATTTACTTTAGATTCAATAACTCATTATTACTGAATATTTTCAACCTAAACGCCCGAATTCGTAACTGAATGTGTTAGAATGATCTAAACTGGTGTGTACAATAATGTTCTTTTCGTAAAATATCGCATCTTTACATTTTATAAGCGTCATCGTATCAACCTTTATTACTATTTTTGTTTCCTTATCTGATTTTTGCTTTTTATACATTTCTCGTATTTTACGTTTGCCCATATTTTATGTTTTTGGATTTGAATTGACGTTTTCCCATGTTTTATGTATTTTAGGTTTGATTCAGGCCTCTGAGAACGTGAAATCGGGGTTTCTCTGTAGTTCAAATTCATTTCTGTTTTTTGTAAAAGATATAAATTAAATCAGTCGTATGCCACACGCAAGGACGCAAGGTTTATTTATTGCAATTGATACTCTCGAACAATATTTTCTGGCAATGTTGACAAACTGAGAAGAGCTTTATATTAGAATGATTTCGAAAAGGAAATCAGAAATTTCAAGCGTTTAATGATTTTCTAATTTCATTGTTTTATGAACAGAATGGTTATTTAACTTTTTATTTAGAATTCTGTCTGAGTTTTTAAATTTTGTTTCTCATATGTATCTTCTTTAAAGCCAAACGGGTCCGACAATTGTTATTTTCAGGTTACTACTGCATTGCATGTATAATAATGCTCCGCATTAAGCCATAACAACATAAATCTGTTTTTAAAAAAAATTCTATATTTATTGATGAATGTTTCAAAAGCCCCAACTTTCGGAAACAGTAAACAAACGTTTTTAGGCTCTCCTGCAAAGTATTGAAACTGTGACATACGTTAGTCTGGAGCATGTCAAATTTGATGACCAATTTCTTTGATAAAAATGCAATTTACCCCCGTCATACCGTTACGAGTTTTTTTCTAACTTACTATATTAGTATTCGTAAATAGCGAAGATCAAACAAAAACATCTGCGCAGGTGGTCGCAGCTAAAATGTTGCTGTTTATTTACAGGAAGGATTAAACTATTGATATATGTAAATTTTAGCCCACCGGAAGCCGCCGATAAAAGTATATTCCACAATACTTTTCATTATATTTTTAAGAAAATAATGTTTTTTTATTTCAGGTAGGTTTCAATTTTGATGAATTTTTAATTTTTAATTACGAAGTAGTCTGCATCCTATAAGTGTGAAAAACCAATCAGAAATGACTTTTATTAAATTTTAGTCCCCCTTATTGAACGAATGAATTAAAACTGAAGTATAAGGCGTACGTCCGAGAAAAGTAAAAACATAATTGTTCAACAATCTCGGCCTTTTTTGTAAAAAAGAATTTTTTTCCCCCCAAAAACTCTTATGGAGTATGTTACTACCACTCAAGGGCTAAGTAATTACGCTACGAAATATTTTTTATCTTGAAACTTAAAAATGGCTATTTTTTCCGCCCTTGAACAATTTTTGTACAATTTTTACTATAGGGCATTTGATGAAATGGAGGTTGGGGAGTTGGAGAAATGATCAAAAACAAGCTACACTAAAATCCGGCACGAGTAAGTGACGATGTGCTTCTCTTTTCTCCTCCCTCGTTTTTCCTCTTCGTCGATTAATATCAACTAATTGTCGAACAAGCAATTTTTATTTTTATTTATCTTGATTTGTGAAAGAATGCATAACATTTAAAAGGCTTTCTTTGCCTATTTTTCTTCATATTTTAGAAGTCTCGATTTCTCCCATATAAAAAAGGCCTCATAATACAGATTTTTATACCTATTTTTCAAAATATGTTCCGCGGGAAAAACCCCCAGACCCCCTGAAATAATGGATATTCTACATTTTACTTAAAGGGCCACTGTCCTGTTATCCTTGCCACTACAAGGTGAATTTAAAAAAAAATGAAAAAGTGATATAAAACAGTGGGAGCATTAAAAAAGCGAGACAAAAACAAAAGAGCTGTAAGTGTAAAACAAACACATACGGGGGGGGGGGGGCATATCTGTTTCACTTGAGACAAAAATGCCGGGACTGCAAAAAGGGAAAAAGTACCTGCAATAGCTTAGTGCCTCGTCAAGTCTAAATCCGGTTCTGTGAGTTTAGAACTTCTACTTCTACGTTAAATATTTTTATGCTTGTATACGATATATATATATATATATATATATATATATATATATATATATATATATATATATATATATATATATATATATATATATATATATATATATATATATATATATATATAATGTGTGTGTTACGGCAATGTGCAAAATTCGGGCCCCTCCAGAAAAAAATTTCTGGATACAACCTTGGTCTTAACACATTTTGATGATAAGCTGGGCGAGCACTCAAAATATTTTTTCTGAAATACACTTTTCCAAAATTTATCATTCTTCTTTTTTAAGAAATCTTTTGGACTCAAAATTTAAAAAAAATAATAATAATAAATAAAGGTTTGCTTTGTCAAAAATCTTTTTCTTTTCGGGGGGGGGGGGGGCATTTCCTTTATGTGCAGTTTAATTTTCTTCGATTCTCAAACGTTTTATGTCTAACTCTTTGCTAGACACCAGAGAGAATGCAATAAACCTCAAAAAGCAAAAAAAAAAACTGAAGAAAAATATTAGAGCCAAATGCTGGGACTTCTTGCAATAAAACTTTTTTCCCTCTCACCTAACATCATCATTTGAAAAAAAAAAATATCGCATGTTATTTTAAAGGTTTATTGAACAGTAATAATTATCAAATTACCATTTTTGCCAAGCTTCAAATGTATACAGTTGATATCTTTTTTGCTTGAGCTGTTCGTGTAAATAAAAACTTCGAAAAAATATTTAACAGTAAGTTATCGCTCCTAAACCAGGGCTGAGGCCCAGAACTACATGCTATATACCAGACAGCCCGGTTATCACATCCAGAGACTGCTGTTTCATTTTTATTAGAACTTATCAGTCTGTAATAGTGAATAACTGAGCTGGAGACAGATGTCATCGTGTTGAATTGATTTTTAAGAAAGTAAGTTGTACGATATTTTGTCAAGAATTTCATCTTATTCAGATTCAGCACCAAACGTATTGAAGCGAAGTTGTACATTAAAAAATTACATCGATTCTTCTCTTTTAAGAACTCTCACTTCTGTTTTTATCTCTCCTAAACTATACGAAAACTGATGGGGGGAACTTCTTTTGAAAAATATATACACGTACCTAAAATCGCGCTCAGTGGGAAAATAAATGGTCGTCTTAACTGCGATCCACCTTCTGATTTGTTTGATTTTATTTTAATAATGATCCCTTCCAAAGCAGGAAGGTAGAACCGCATTTGCGTATGTTATGCCTACTCAACAAAGTTATTAAAAGTATGCAATGTGAGAACGACGTTCTCCAATTCAGCCAGGGTGGCCACGGTTTAAATCATTTTACTTGGATCGTAGAATCAACTTGTAATTTAAATCATTTGACTTTTTTTAAATTAATCAATAAATCTATTATTTTTTCAATTTAAACCTTAGAAATTCTCTTGAAAATTCTTAAGTTCAGTAGTTCTGCCTCTTTTGTAGCCATTACAACCTTTCTTCCTTATTTTTGATTTTCTCTTTAGAGTTAATCCTCTCGTAGTCATTCTTATCTGGAAAGAACACTCTCCTTACTCAAACTGAAAATTAAAATGTTTAATTGGAAGCCAGTGATCAGTTGACACTTTCAGTTAATCGTTCTGTTTTTATCATTATGGTGGCCACTTTCTCTAGGAATTTCTTTTTTAATTATTAAAAACATTCAATTTATCTCAAGGCACAACGCTATGAGGCAGTTGAGAAGGAAAGTATTGACAAACGAGCTCTGTTTGCACAATGCATTTTTGTTTAAAATGGAAAAAGAAGGAAACTCATGGGGCAAATAAAAGCGAACGATTTTCCGATTTTAAGATACAATTTTATTCATACAGAACAGATAAACTTAGTTTTTAAAATCATCTTTAATAATATGGGTTTTTTTTTTCCTTTCCGTCTGCTTTTAGTTGAAAGTAGTGATGTGCCCGATCTTCAAAAAAGTAGATCCGCGGATCCGGATCATTAGTGTCAAGATCCGTGGATACGGATACGAATCTTAATTTTTTTTTTTTTTTTTTTTTGACTTAATTCAACTATCTAAGTGTTTAATTTGTTACGGAAGGTATTTCAGTCAGAATAATAACACTGCTTCTTCAAAAAATGTCATCTGCGGCGAAAGTATAATCAAGACTATGATTCACTCTTTAAAGAAATCTCCGTTAAAATTGAGGGAGAGTTGGAAGGAACGGGTCAACGCTGCATTAATGCTTAAATAGAATGTGATAAATTATTTCTAGCTTGCTCGGAATATGTAGGATACAGGAGCAAGAGCGCAAAGCTGCTACTGGACAGGCTAGAAATATTTTTCGCATTTTATTTCAGCATAAATGCAGCGCTGACCCATTCCACCCAACTTACTCCGACAGACAGAATAACAGAGCTGGGAACACCTTTACGAACAGTAAATAGAGAATTTAGTCTCACTTTTTTTTTGAAGAATGCCGAGAAAAACCAAAATGAAGAATAACAGAAACCTCAAATCAATAACAGAAACTAATATAAAACTAAAAATTAAAAACCATGCCGACCTGATATTGAGATGGATTTCGCGGGTCAGAACACACACTGTTAACAAATATGAATTGACAGCGGATAGAAATCTTAAATCATTGAGCTTTTCTCCTTATCCGACTATGAAATAGCTACCGATCACGAGTATAAAGGCTTTGAATTGCATTTAAAATTTCCTTAATACGATATCGCTTTTAGTGTATATAACTTGGAAGTTCCAAACAAATATCAAACGCAGAAAACTTAGTTCTTTGAATTTGGGGCCAATATTTTTAACGTACGGGTAAGTTTTTACTATCATAATTCTGAAATACGTTAAGTCGGTTTTTATTAATATTTCCGGTAATTCAAGTTCTGCAAAAACGAGACTAAGCTAAGAACACTTTCGATCAAGTCACCTTTTGAACGAAAAAAGAACTATCAAAATCGGTTCACCTGTTTAGGAGCAATAATGCCACAAATAGACACACATATACACTTTTAAAACTTATTACCTGTTTCTTTTTGGAACGGGAGGAGGGGGGGTACAAATTGACTTCTGAAATGATGCCTTATAATTTAAATAGGGAATAAAACCTAATTGAAACGGAATTTAAGAGTTTTTTATTCAAATATTTAAAAATTTTAAGAATAGAAAAGATCCGTTTTAGATCCGCCAAAAAAGTAGCGGATACGGATACAGATCTTTATTTTGACTCGGATATCCGCGGACACGGATACGGATATCCGGAACATCACTAGTTGAAAGCAATGCGTATTATCAATTCAAAAATTTGGAAAGAGCGTGTACGTGTATCCAGAAGTGAAAAAGAATGATCTGTATTGTTTTACGGGGATTCCCTGTGACCTCAAAATACGTGTGTTCAATAAAATTTGTAGTTTTGTGCTTCTCTTATTGTTTTCTCATTTTAAGTCATGTAATGTGTTTACCTGTCCGTCAAATATGCTATTAAGAGGCTGCAATATGTTTTTAAAATAAATTTAGGCCTTTTTGACAATTGTACTGCAAAAAAATATCTCTTAAAAGAAAAGCTATAACAGACAGTATTGGGATAAATTTTACTGCTTCTGTTCCAAAATTTTGCCTCTGAGTATGAGATTAAAGAAGAACTTTATATTCTTTTTAATAATTTTAAAGAAATGGAATAAACTCAATTTTGATAAATTTTAACTTCTTAGAACATTTTCAAAACAAGTTAAGCACTTTATGCTTCTGGTTCACCTTTACTTCCGCGCCACTTCCTGTGATGATAACTGTAATCAGAAAGTCACACTCTCGAATCTAGGACATCCGCAAAAAAGTAATTTTCTTTTTAGGTACTTTTTTTTTTCTTTTTCATTATAAACAAACAACTTTGTTATTTCTATTGAGCTGAACGTGTGGAGATGAAGCTAATGAACTCCATCAGCCCGCATAATTAAGATTGGTCACCACAAAATGGCGTTTTCGAACAAATTTTGTTATGTTCTCCACAAATCTCCCATGGCTGATAACTTTATTTTTAGCCTGTATTACCGATGGACAGTTTTATTGCTCATCACTTTCAGCTTCATTATAACTTGCAGACTTGTGCTTGGAAATTCGTTTTCCTGTTCTGGAGGCGAAAAGAACATGGTGGAAACTCACTGCTATGAGGGTAATGTTTTTACAAGCGATTATAAAAAAGAGCGATACTACAGCTATTATCCTTGGGTGAACTTAGTACTTCTGGTCCAAGCATTCAACTGCTACTTACCGCACTTCATGTGGAGGTCTTACGAAGGAGGATATGTTCGTAGATTGAGTTCTGGAGTGGAAAAGTTCTTTGACAAGGAGGAAAGACGCGGACTGGAACTATGTTACTTGGCAAAGTACATTTTAGTCACGGAAGGCAAACACAAGCTGTATACAGTCATGTACATCTTTTTTGAAGCCTGTAACTACGCATGTTCCCTCGCTCAAACGATATGGTTGGTGGTGTTCTTCGATGTAACTGGAGTTCCATATTCTTATTTGGGGAAGATAAAGACTTGGGCTGATTTCAGGGATTTCTATTTTCCTTCTGTTGGTACATGCAAAATCTATTCGTCTAAAAGGGAAAATATCGTTTGTCTTCTACCACTGAACAAAATGTACATGATAATGTTCTTGTTTCTTCCTGCGTGGTATATATTCATTACTATACTTAGTGGTATGGTTCTTATTTATCGAATCGCTCTACTTATTCCTTCATTCAGAGCGTGTGCTATGCGATTCTCGGCTCCTCTAGTGGAACGATCCATCTTAAAATCCCTCTGTTATCGCCTATCGTATAGCGATTGGTTTTTCCTGACCAGGTTGCATAAAGCAATGGCCGATGTTGATTTCGCTCAAATGATTAACAAGATCGCTGTTATTTCACAGTGCAAATCGATTGAAGATCACAAAGAAGAGGATCAAATATCTTCGTTCTGTGACGATGGACACTAGGATATTAACTGCCCATCTGCTACTTCACCATTGTGACTGAACCAGCAATGAAATGATAAACGTTCGTGTGAAATTTCATAAACGTTCTGTGTCGCCTCAAAATTTCAGGAACGGTTTGAAACCGAGTTTTATGTACTGAATATTGACATAAAGAGCAATACGCCATTGGCAGGTAAAGGGCAGTATCTACAGAAGTGAATTTTCGAGACTTTTGGAGAACTGTTTTTGATTTCCCCCAATTACCAGCGAAACAAAGTTGAAATTTTAAGTTCTTTTCATGCTTTATTTTCAGCGGCAATAAATAAGAATGTTTATACTTGAAAACTGAAGTAAGATACAGAACAAAAATGAGAAAATATGACAATCGAAAAACTTGTAGATATTGCTGTTAACCTGCCAAGGGCAGAATAACTTTTTTCGAGGGATTTTGTTTTCTGAGCAATGCACAGTTGAAATGAATCACACTTGAAACGGAGGGGTCACAAACTGAAATAGCAGCTTCGTTTGGGCTGCTGTATTTTGAGATATGTTTCATCATCAGCATTTTATTGATCGTTTGGATTCGATCCTTCAGTTTATGGTTCTGACTCTCCTTTATAAAAAGAAAAAAAAAAGTTTTGTTTAAAATGAAAGCTCCTTCTTTTCAAATTAATACAGTTAGTGGTTAGCATGTATATTAAAGCGTTTTGTAGTATAGGGTTAGCAGAAAAGAATATCCAGGTTTAAAAAATTTATAAACTACTACACTTAACACTATAAATGATACAAGAAAATAAAGGTAAACTGGCCAAGTACTGTCCAAGTTTTCACTCACAAATGTTTGACGTGTGCGCCTTTCGTAAAGCTACACACATCTAACATACATTTTGTAATGTTTCACTGTCAATTTTTCGTATTGCTACACCTATGCGATCTTTCAGTTCTTGCAATGTTGTAGGCAATGGTGGTATAAGCACTGTCTTTGACGAAATCCCATAAAAAAATCACTTGAGGTTAAGTTCGGGGATATGGCTGGCTAACGCATAAAAGGTAAATCATCATCACCTTCACGGCCAATATAGCGTTACGGAACGTCAGTGGTGCAGCAAGGGGGGAGGTAAAAACACCCCCCAGAGATCTTATTTTAATATTGTTTCCAATCCTAATACAGTAGTTAATGCACGTGTAAAGACATTGGGAGCAAAAAACCCCTCCCGAAGGAATTTCTGGCTGCGCTACTGCGGAACGTGCACTTGAAGTAGCCAGGGCCCGACTAACTAAATGTGAGGCCCAAGGCCCACAATGCTTTGGAGGCCCCTCTCTCTATTCTATCACCTTAAGTCAATGCAAACTAATGTTTAACAAGATTTTAAAGGTATGTTTTCAATTAATAAATCATTAACTTTCATTATTTTCACAAAAATGCATGATTTTTTAATGCTATGCATAAGTTTTTAAAAAATCGGGGCCCCTGAGTAAGATGGGGCCCCAGGACCAGGCCTAGTTGGCCTGTGCGGTAATCAGGCCCTGGAAGTAGCTACGTAGGTTCAAAATAACTTTGACAGTTTATCTTTCTTTTTATGTATTATTTATAGTGCTAAGTGCAATAGTTTATGAAAAATGAACTTTTAAAACCGAGATATTCTTTTCTGCTAACCCTATATGCTAAATCAAACTACACACACAAGTATAGAGGACACAAGTATAGAGGTGTATGACGGTAGATTTTGAATACTTTATGTTTTACCTACGGAGTGTATTTTCTATTCAATAACCGTGATGTAAATACTATTTTTTATGAACTTTTTTTTTCAGTGTACCACGTTTAAAATAGGAACGTTCTGCAAAGTCAAAAAATTTACTGTTTTTCCACTTCGTTATCACCACATCCGCTGTTAATACTGATTTCGTATAATTTACACAATAAAGTAATTTCTTTCATTTTAGATTTACCTTTGTAATTTAAAAGTAATTGCCTTTTTTCCATAAAAAATTGGGATTTTGCACCATACAAACATACTATTACAATTTATTACATTTAGATTGCTCCATTTTATGTTTCTAATCGTTTCTACTTGTTTTTCCCTTTTGCTGATTTCGATTTCTTGTGACTTATATTTTTTTGTTAAGAAACCCAAAGAAACACTAAAACAAAAGCATTATTAATGTTTAAGAAAAGAATTAACTTTTGAAATGAATGTATTTTCAGAGACTTTAATTAAGTAGAGCAAAGTGAAATAGTAAAGATGACTTATTTTTTTCAACATGAACAAGATGAAAATTTATTCTGAAAACTACAGTACATAAAGAAAGAACAATGTATATAATTATAATATATAACAATATCTGTACTAATATTATAAAGAGATAGGGCGGATTTTTGTGTTTATATGTTCGAGGTAATCTCCGGAACCACTGCACCTATTTAAAAAATTCCTTCACTATATGAAAGGTGCTTTCTTACTGAGTGACATAGGCTATAATTCAAAAAAATCCGATAAGCAGTTCTTTTTTTTATTCCAATTTAGGCCCACATTTCACATAAATTCCCGAATATGGGAGTGAAAAATTACTTGCACATATTAATATTATGTATCTTTGAAAAGGGTAAAATTTTCCAACAATTTGTTTCAATGCTCTAACTTAATTACGGCGGGAGTAATTTGCGTTTTTAGCTCGAACTTTTTTAGGCTTAGCTGAAATTTAGGCACTACTTTCTTCATAAAATCTATCAATAAAAACTGAAGGAGTTAACCCACAATTTTCTTTTTGACACTATTGGAAAAAGCAACATTTTTTACTCTAGATCTCTCTCGACTCATGGTCGAAAAACTTAGCTTCTATCTTCAAAGGAAAAAAGTTACAAGCGTCTCTTTCTTTCTTTTTTTTTTTTTTTTTAGACGATGGATTATGATAGCGTGGTTGCTGGGCGAGTTTGGCGATAAACAATAAAGTTGCGGAATTATTTTTACATTTGAAAGATATTATTTGATGTCTTTTTTTGTTTATTTGTCGAAATATTTTAAAATGCAGTAAAAACCGTTTCACTCGCTAAATAGAGTTTTAAAGCAACTGTAAATCTAATTTAATGATTTGACGAAAAGTTTTAAATTCCAAAGAAGCTTTGATAGGGTTTTTTTTTTTTTTTTTTTGAAGAGGTGTGTACGCATTTCATACAATGAAAAATGATCATTTCATATCAGAGGGGGAGGGGGCGTAATTTTTTTTTTTTTTTTATTCAACGGACCATTAAATTTTTAGCACGGGCATCGCTGTGCGGGTACTGTTAGCATATTATAATTGTGCGTTGGTTGTGTGCATATTATATATTGGGAATACACATTTCTGTCTCTAGAATACCTTAACTGACCGCATTGGAGTGATTCATTTATTTTCGCCTACACTAAGCTACTACTAAATCGCTCCAACCGAGGTGAGGTGGCGGCTGATACGTCCGTACAACCAACCTGCTTCTGAGACCTACTGTACGTCCCTCTAAAAGGTCGTCCTAGTCACATTAGCGTCCTTACAACACTACAGTTTAGTTTGAAGTGCCCTTTGACACACGATCTCCCACTTAATATCATACCCATCTGCGCCTCTTGTATGCGCATTGCGCACAGCGCGCTTGCACTTTCCATACTGGATCCGAAATTAAAATCATCTCTTACCAAACTACATTCCTGCCGAATTTGTTGGTTGCAGCTCAATTTATTCATGAAAAATACATTTTTTTTTTTTGTGACAAAGTGTACTTCAACCTTTGAAGACATTTCAGTTTTGGCTACTTAATCACTCCCAACAGTTCAGATTTTCAGCTCAAAATTTAAATTTAAGTCCAAGCATTAGAAAATGTTTAATGAAATTCAAAAATATCGGTAAAAAAATAGTTGTTCTTTATTTGAAATTCTGAAGCGCCCTCTATCGGCATTTTTAAACTACATCCTCAAAATTTATTTTCAAGAAAATACTGACAAAAAGAAGAATTTTAGCGAAAACCGTAAACGAATTGGCCAATTTTTTATGATCATTTGAAAATTTGGACCCTAAACTTTAATGGCGCCTATTTCCTCCGGAAAACGTTTGGGACCCCTATTTTTGGCTTTATCTTGTTTGTCCTGATATGTACTATAACCCCCTTTAAAGTTTTGCCCAAGAGTTCAGAAACACACTGCATAGTTAAAATATTTACTAGATAGCTGGCTCTAAAAAGCAGAGCAAATATTTCACCATTTTACTTTGCCCCGCTATTTCAGTTTGCCCCACATTCTCCTACAATGATATTGATTAGATATTTATTTCCTCACCCCCAATCCAAAAATCTTAATATATAAAATTCTTCTGTGCGGACGTTTGTCACCATAAGGCTTTTAAACGGCTGGACCGATTTTGATCAAATTTTTTGTGTGTAAGTAAGTTGTGGCAAGCATGGTTTCGATTCGCGATGGATCGAATCGGAAACGTTTTTGTTAACTAATTAATTAATTTAAACATTGGATTGGTTATATCTCCCAAATGATTAATATTTATTTTAACCTATTGTTGAGCGAGAACTGAAATAATATTTAACCCATTGCCAAAGTACAACAAGAAAGCCAGCTCTGCCTTTTGTAATGAAATTTCCGACTATGATATGTCAATTGAGAACAGATAAAACGTTGAGAGAGTGAAGCCTTTAATTCTTAAAAGCAGCGATTTTATGTCCCGAGATATATTTTAAACTGTCGTCGTAGTTGAACCATGTGACCGAATCGGTGCTTTAGGTTTTCCTAAACAAATGATCCGAAAGTACCGTACCTAGCAACATTTGTTTCTCGGCTGAAATCCATCTCAGTTTTGGCACCAATGTCAAGAATTTTTTAAGTATTATTTAACTAATCAGTACATCATTAAAGGAAAAGAGGATGGAATTTAAAGTCGAAACAAATTTTATTTTTGTCCAGATAAATTACAACAGAGTAGTTATGTACACAAAAGATTAGTGCAGTGGAAGATCTTTATCTTTGGTTTAAATAACAAATTAGGCAGTATATGAAGTTTTAAAAGTTTTCGTTCAAAAGATCGCACTGCTAATCGGTCGGAGTTGGCTTCGCTCACTGATCGGCTGGATTACAGTAACGTGGTGACTTGGCGACTTTGACTATAAACAATAGAGTTGCGTGATCATTTGTTTACATTTAGAAGCTACTGTTAATGTAATTTATTGTTTTTTTGTCTGTTTGGCGGAAATTTTTCAAATTGCAAAGAATTGTTTTTCGTTTTAAAGTATTTAGTCATTTTAGTAGTGTTTATTTTACATCGGGAGGTGGGGGGGGGGGCTTCGTTTATTCAGAGAACTGTTTTTACCTTTATCATTTTTTTAAATGATATCCTTTCGATTGTTTTATTCTTTTTCATATGTGGGATGTTGCAACGGGATTTCCCGTCTGTTCTAGATGGGTAGTTAGGTTTTTACACTAAATATCTGAGGACGTTTTTTATCCTTTGAGTATGGCTGCTGAAGGAACAAACTATCAAGTAATTGAGAAAAAATAATTAATGAAACAGCTGCTCTGTGGGCATTAGATAAATCAAGTTGTAATAAACATACGCATTCTGACATTAAGCAGCTTAAAACATTTTCTTTTTACTTATTTTTTTCAACAAAACGTTTCAAACACTTGATAGTTCATTGAAATTTTTTAACTTTTCAATTTACAAAGTTTGAACAGAACAACGTCTGTCGGGTCTTCTAGACCCAACAGCAGATTCAAAAATATCGGTAAAAAAATAGTTGTTCTTTATTTGAAATTCTGAAGCGCCCTCTATCGGCATTTTTAAACTACATCCTCAAAATTTATTTTCAAGAAAATACTGACAAAAAGAAGAATTTTAGCGAAAACCGTAAACGAATTGGCCAATTTTTTATGATCATTTGAAAATTTGGACCCTAAACTTTAATGGCGCCTATTTCCTCCGGAAAACGTTTGGGACCCCTATTTTTGGCTTTATATTGTTTGTCCTGATATGTACTATAACCCCTTTAAAGTTTTGCCCAAGAGTTCAGAAACACCCTGCATAGTTGAAATATTTACTAGATAGCTGGCTCTAAAAGCAGAGCAAATATTTCACCATTTTACTTTGCCCCGCTATTTCAGTTTGCCCCACATTCTCCTACAATGATATTGATTAGATATTTATTTCCTCACAATCCAAAAAAAATATTATAATTTCAAAAACGTTCAGATTTCAGTCTGTATGTGGGGTGAGTACCGCTTAAGTCATTTTCTTTCGTACGATATATGAATATATTGTTCTACCCACATATGGCTAGATTACAGTGATAAACTATCAGATGACCGAGCACAGCGAGCTCATATCACGAAGCTATCCAAATGGAATAATTCATTTCAGTTTATCACTTTGCATTGATTCTCAAATACATCACTTGTTTCTCATTTCCTTAAATGGCAACGTGACTCATTTCTGTACTTATATATCGTCTCTTCAGAGCAACAGTGAGATATCCTAGTGTTATTTCTGGGTTTAGGTATCTTACTCTTGCTTTGAGGTGATGATATTATCAATGACAATACCTCCTCATCGCGTATTAAGTGCTTAAGTTTTATTCAGTTACAGATGTAAGTACTCATAAATAAGAGGTATTTTACTCTTAACTTGTTTATCTACGGATTTTCGACTATCTTGTCAATATATTTATCTACCTGCGATATCCTCTTGCTTTGTTTCATTCCCAGCATCCCGGCTCTTATCTCTCAAAAGTTTAATGATACCATAACAAATATTTTGCTGTCCCGTCCTTCGCAGTGTGATGGAAAAACATATAGAGCATTGAAACGCGTTTGTCTTCCGTATGTATTATTCCTTTCATTTTTAATACATTTTGATTCTTTAGGATATTTTTCTTATTTCTATCAATTTAACTAAATGGTTCCAAACCTCCATCCAATTCGGAGTATCAGGGGTACCCGCAGGGAGTTATTATAGTACAAGTTGTGGCATCAAAAGTTTTGGTGGGAATTTTTTAATTTTTTTATTTATTTATTTAAATTTATTTATTGATTTTTTTATTTTATTTATTTATTTTATTTTAATTTATTCTGTTTACATTTTATTTCATTTATTTATTTAGTTTATGTGTGTGTGTGTGTGTGTGTCATTGGCAAAACTGCGTTTTTAAAGTTCCAAATTTGAAAAAGAAATCCGGATATTTTTTCTGAACTCCCCAAAGTTTAAAAATGAGTTCTTAGGATTTAATCAGTTAAAAAAAAATACTAGTAGAACCTCCATACCCTTTTGTCCCTCCTTAAGTCAGAAGAAGAGAAATCTGAAATAACGATTTAAAAGAAGTTTAAAAAACATTTTAAGCTTTGCAAAACTTCGGGGAGTGAACCAAAAACCGCCTGCTCTAAGTTTGCTAAAGATGGCTTGAATTTGCGCCTTTAAGGAATCAGTTTAAGACTTTTTCCCTGATCCGCCTCCTTAGCCTTATATTACCAAAGACAGTCCAAACTTCATCGTTTTTATTATTAGTAGTAGTAGTAATTAGAGTTTATTTTTAAAAAAGTTAAGGAGACAAACCTGGAAACTCCTTTCCGTTCTCCAAACGTTGACAAAACTCTACAAAAAGAGCGTTTTTAAAACTACAATTCCAAAACATTTACACGAAAGAACATCAGAAGGCCCCCCCCCTCCCCACAGTCACTCAAGATAGCCTAAAATAGCCTACAACTTCCTAAAAATATTTTGCCCACGCACTTTTAAGTCCCACTCGCCGCCTCTGTGAACATTCAACTTATTTATGCAGCTGATTTGAATCCAGTTACGTAAAAGTTGAATTCTTGATTAAAATTTCAATTTGTATTCATGGGTTTATTTAGTTTTTTTTTTTTTTTTTTGATATTAGTAACCAAATTCCCCGCGTTTATGCCTGCATCCAAATGAAAGCAGGGTTGGCAAGGTATTTACCGTGCTGTTCAAAATCCTTGTGTCCGAAAGTGTCTAAAACTACTTTTTGAGAAACTATGTTTTGTGAGAAAATATCAAGAACAGAACAAATGTCTCAAAATTATTTTTTTGACTATTTAATATATTTACTCAATGTGAGCATTCAAGTATAATTTTTTATGTAACTTATTTATGCAGCTGATTTTAATCTAGTTACGTAGAAATTGAATTCTCCATTAAAAATTTCAATTTGAATGCAAGAGTTTTTTTTTTTTCATAAACCCCAAATTTTTGGACATTTATGCATGTGTGCAAAAGAAAGTTCAAAATATAGTGAAATAATTGACTTAAATGCAATAAATTTAAAAAATTTATAGTTACAGAATGTATTTTATCAAAAATATGAACTAAAAAAAGAATAGCAATGTTTTATAACGTAAGTTTTAATCATCAATTTCGTGTTCTTTAATCTATGATTTAAAAACTAATTTCCGTTAAAACATGATGTAAAACTTATTTCCTTTGAGTTACAAATGGAACTGAAATTAATTGTCTTGGTAGTGTTGTGAATTTCCTTTCACAGCTCTACCAACTGTTACATAAGAAAGTTTTTATGTAATAGTTATTGGCAATTTTTTTCAGTAAAAATTTTTTTAATGAACGATTTAGAGAAAAATGTTATCAAATACTAATCAACTAAACCTCATTAATATCTATATATTGATGTATTACTAATATTGCAGCAAATAAGAATTGATTAGATTACACCGCTTTAGCTTTAGCTTAGTTTTGGACAGTTTAAGACAGCATCTGACAGTTTTAGACAGTTTTGGACGATAAAAACCACCTGTCCTGTCCTAAACCAGTTTTGTTCAGTACAAAACCCAACCCTGCAATAAAATGAATGATAACAATAATTAAAAATAAATAAATGAACAAATAAATAAAAAACTTTAAAAAAAATTAATTAATAAAACATATTAAAAAATAAATAAAATAAAAAAGAGAGCTTGAAAATGAACAAGAAAAGGAGGATTGAAAAAAAAAAATTTTGGAGAGGGGGGGGGGGGAGATTTGCGCCATTGAACTCCGGGGGATGGGCACCCCTGCTGAGTAGTGGCGTAGTAAGGGAGGGGCGGAGGGGGAAGTCCGCTCCGGGCGGCACTTTTTGGGGGTGGCAATTTCACACTTTTGATGCAAAAAATTCAATGTATTTTTCCAATAAGGAAATCAGACTTTTCATCTATTACTAAAGGAAAAAAAAGGCCTTTGAATTGTAAACTTTTGGTACGACTATGATAATAAAATTACTCTAATACAAAACATATGTTTTTCGTATGGACATCTCTGCACTATTCTTTGTTTTTTCTCTCCCTTCGTCTGAATATGCATACTGAGGGAAGCTGCAGTGTAAAATCAAAGTACCTAAGGTTTTTTCTTTTTTCACTCTAATGGTTTACTATCATAGGAAGAAGCAATAAATTTCATAGTCTTTCGTTATATGATTTATGTACCACTTAATGTTAAGAAAGTTCCTTGGAAACCACCTTGTTAGAAAAAAAAATTAAAGGAAAGTGACAACAAGTGTAAGGGGAGAGAAGACTCAAATGGCGGGCAATTTACCGCTCAACTTCAGGATAACACTATCTATTTCGACAATTGCTTTGATTGATCCTTGATTACAAAATTTTCATCAAGACAGAATAAATTTTATGTTAACTTAAAAGCACTTATTCACAACACAAATAATATGTAATGTTAATATTACTGTTTTGTATCAACAATATTCCTTTACGCAATGATTTTCACATTTAGTCATTTATTATAATGAAAAGTTTTTAATCAATAAAATGTCTAGGCAAAGCCTTTTACATTTAAATCAAAAGTAATGATTTTCGATGCACACCTATAGCCCCCTAAGAGCAAGGGGTGCACCCCTAAATATCGCAAAGACCCCCCAAAAGCAAGAGCTCCCCTAAAATTAAGAAAAATACCCCTCAAAAGACCCCCCCTCCTCTAAAAGTTTCAATGGCGCAGTCTGCGCTATGACATCCCCTAGGTGGGCATTGCACCCCTGTTTACTTCTCATAAATTACAGTATGGTTGATCGAATGTACAGGGCTTCTGTATCTTGTCATCCTCTATCAGTAAAGAAGAGAATCATCCAAATTTGGTAATATAGCAGTTCCGAATCTTAGTAAAGTATTCCTCGTAACCTGGGCGGCAACTTTTGAATTTGTCAACATTAAGTGGTTCGTTCAAGCACGGATACAAAAGTAACTATTCATAACTCCTTTTAAGAAACCAAAGAGACCCTAAAGTTGCGTTTCTAAAACTTAGGAAAATTTCCATAGCGAAGCCCCTTCCTTTACACTCCTTCCAACTGTCACAAAGCTTCAAATGCTTCAAGACTTCAATTTTGAAAAACTTCAGGAGAACCACTTACTAGCCCTTCTCTCTTAACTTGACCAAACATAGCCTAAAATAGCATTTTGGAAGGATCTTTCAACCTCTACCCTCAGCCCCTTCGCAGTTTAACGTTTCCAAAGATAGCTTTAAAATGTGCTTTCAGGCCGGCGAATTCTGATCCCTTCCTCTATAATAAAAATGAAGACAGCTTAAAATAGCGTTGTTAAAGTCTCAATAAATGTAACATTTTTCGGGGAGAGCAACCGAGCCTTCACATCCCTTAACGTCACCGAACAGCCTAAAAATGCAGTCTTAGGCCTTCAATCCCAAAACATTTCTGTTTAAAATTTCAATATCAACAAATTCTTCAGAGCAGTCGAATTCTGACCGACCTGACCTTTCCTGTAACGTGATTAAAGATAGTGTAAAATGTGTGTTTAAGACATCAACTTCAAACTTTAAAAAACCCTATGTCATCCAATATCTTCAAAAATCGCATAAAGATGGATTTTTGAAGCTTCAACTTCAGAAAAATGCTACGGGAGAGGCTCCAAATGTCCACGCAGTCACCTAATGGCACAAGCTGGCTCAAAATTTCATTTTTAGAAATTTCTGAAGAAAGTCCGCAAAACCTTTTCTCTCCCCCCCCCCCCACCCCCAATGATGAAGATATTAAAATGAACAATAATTTCAAGAAAGATTTCGGGTGGGAAACCTCCATTTCACTCATAACGTTGTATGTCAAACAACGCTTAAAACCGCGTTTTTAAGATTTCATTTGCAAAACGTTTGCAGGGGAGACAGAAGAGCCATCTCACTTTCCAACATCTTTAGAAACATTCAGAAACTCCCAAACGCCCACCAAAGATAGCCTACGATTGCATTTTTGAACTTCGGCAACGAAAAATTTTCAGATAGCTCCCCAAAAGTTCCCTATTATCCTTAGCGTCATCAAAGACTGCGAAAAATTGATTTTAAAATGGAAAATATTTCAGCAAGAAAATCCAGTGGGAAGTCCTTGCAACACTAAATACATCATACATACACATTTGTGTTTTTCTCAGTCTAATCAAAAAAATTTTCTCCCCCGAACCTTCCACAATCTCTTCACGCATCCAAAGATATCCTCAACTGTTTTTTTAACACTTCAATTTCTGAAAAATCCCCCTCGTCTAACGGCACCAAAAAAAGCCTAAAAAACTGATTTTTTTTTTGGGTCAAAATTAATCTAGAGGAAGCTCTAGCCTCTTTTCTGCATTACTAAAATTGAGAATTTTGAATAAACTTTTGGAACTTTTCGGTGGGGCAGTGCACTCTTTTTTTTTTCTTCTGCAAGAAAAATATGAAGGAAAAAAAATAGGTTCCCTTCATTCTTAATTAAGTTCTTATTTTTACTTTAAATACTTTTGACTTTTTAATGTATTAGCTATTTTTCATCAAAGGGGCGGCAAATTGGGGAACCTCCCCGGACAACAGGAAGTGTAGCTACGCCACTGCTGCTGAGTATTTCGAGCATCCAAGCAAGTCCGCTGATGAGATGGAAAGGCGAACATCCGGTTTATACACGGGAGCAGACACTATTTTTCAGTGATACCAGTTTGCCGTTACAGAGGTGCGAGCTCCATCCATTTCGTCCTGTTTAGAAATTCTACAATGATTTCAAAATCAAATTTCAGATTAATATTTCGTATGAATTGAGTTTAGGGCAGAAATTCGAAGTAGGGTCGCATCGAAATGAACGAAACACGTGCATCAAAATCTCCTTACTATTTTCTATTTCCCTGTCTAGACTCATCCAGATAAAATCCTCTGAGCTGTAGACTTGCAAATTTTCCACGAGAAACGTGTTTGGTCAGAAATAAGTACTTTGTCTAACCCTTTCGACATTAAACTTATCAACATGTATCGATGGTAGACACGAAGAAATACTTAGTCAATAAACGTCATCAATTATATTGTCATTCGTGTGATTATTATCAGTGTAAAACTGGTCCAAAACATTGAAAATTTTTAAGCAAGAAGATAATAAGTGACTTTTAAAAAAATAATGCATCTCCAATAATTTGAACTTCAATTAAATAAACGAGCTGATGTGTGCATCACATGACTTCCTTTTACTCCAATTTATGTCATTTCCCCATTATTGGCTTTTTTAATGTGATTCAATAGTTGACTCTCCAAATATCACCAACAAGGGCCAAATTGAAACCAGGTTTAAAAAAAGAAATCGCCAAATTTGTCGCCAAGTTGGCGACGAAACTTGGCGACCAAAATACTGGCGATATATTGCCAAATGTCTGCCAAATTATAAAAACCACTTGAGTTTACATCGAAATTAACAATGATTTCCTCCCAAAAAGAGGCAAAAGACCCCTTTAGAGACTCTCGAATGCAACCAAAAGGGGAGGTGCACAACTAGACCCCACTAGGAGTCTTCGTACCAAATTTCCTCGTTCTAAGACATACCGTTTTTGAGTTATGTGAGGTACATACGCACATACGCACTATATACTTACATACGGACGTCACGAGAAAACTCGTTGTAATTAACTCGGGGATCGTGAAAATGGATATTTCGGTGATTTATACGTTCTTAGGCACTTATCCACGTGTGGTCGAGTCGAAAAAAAAACTCAACATTCATTCGGGGGTGAATAAAATGGAAATTAAGGTCGATTTTTGAGTGAACTTTTTTTTTCGCGAATACAATACTTCCTTTTTTGTAAAAAGAAGTGAAAATTCTTGAGGTTGCCAGGGCCGGCTAGTTTTTACCGCAAGTGCCTCCCCCCCCCGATCTAGTGAATTATAGTGCTAATAATACTAATAATATAAAGTAGTAATATATTAATGAAATAAAATAATAGTAAAGTGCTTAAAATTAAAGTGAGTTTCTAGTTAAACTCCAAACTGGATTTTGCATATCCAAGCACTGATACACACTTTAAATTATCGTTTTCAGCTAGTGGCATACCTAGCATGGGTGACAACCGGAGCGGCAATCCGTGGTGTCACCCCCTCCCCTCCCCTACAGACGCGAAAGAAAAAAAAATTGTAAACATGAAATTCATGCAATTCAAAAACAACTACATTTGTGTTATAACGAAATTTTAAATCGGCTAATGTGCAGAAATCAGATAAAAGTGGGGGTTCCGTGGGTATACCTCCCGGAAAGTTTTAAAATTTTTAGTCTTAAAAATGCATTTTAGCTTCATATTTTTTTTAAATTTGCAATTCTACTTAGGGTGTCACTCCCCAGACGGGTGAAACCTGGGGCAGACCGCCCCCCCCTTTCCTGGAGTGACGCCCCTGTTTTTTGCATTAAAGTAGTGCATCTTATGGCACTGAAACAGATTAATATTTTTAAAAAATCTTTAAATCACGCAATTTGCCGCCCCTAAAATAAAATTAAATTTCTAGTTAAATTACGAACTATATGTCTTGCATATCCAAGCACTGGTACACACTTTAAATTCTTCTTTTTTTTTTAACATTGAGGCTGTGAATCTTATAGCGCTGAAACAGATATTCATATTTAAAAAAAAAATTCAACTTCGAAATTTTCCCTTTAAAATCTGCCGCCCTAGGCGGCCACCTAGGTCGCCTACCCCTGGAGCCGGGCCTGAAGCTGGTTAAATATGTCGTGGTCATAAAGTCCTCCAGGTTCCCTCTCAAAATCAATACCTCTAAGGGTGCTGGACCAGGGATTGCTCGGTTTCTGGTTCCCCCTAAAAACGGCTTAAAGTGTTTCTACAATTTCAATTCCGAATTTTTTCAGGGCGACTTCCACACCGATGCCCCCCTACCTCCGCCTGATGAAACCAGATATATTTTTAAATTGGTGTTTCAAGACTTGTAACCAAAGAGTTCTATAATAGAACTCTATAACCTATTATAGAACTCTTTGCTTGTAACTTTTAGTACCCATTTTGCTCTAAAGAAAAAGTTGTACACACTTAAAGAATTTCTCGGTAATTGACTTTATCTTATTTTTTTATAATTATCCTCTTTTCTGAAATAAATAAAACTTTTGATGAAAAATATTGAAGGAATAGGGCGGCAGTATCAAGTATTTGCCCCACTTTGAACTGGCACTGCTGCTTCCCTCTCCAAAAAATTTAAATGAGAAAAAAAAAGGGGGGGGAGGGTTGTATTGACCATCTCAATCCCAAAGATAAAAAACATGCATACGCCAACTATCAGCTCATTTTATCAACCCGTTTCTTCAATTTTAAGCATCGAAGTTCGCAAGAATAAAAAATCTTTTCACAAAACACCCACATTCTTAAAACGAAACAAGAACCTTATGAATGAATATTGATTTTTTGCACTTTTTGGCAACATCGCAAGACTCAGGAAAATTTCGCACAATTTTTCAGAATTTCCGCGAATCGCTGGTGGCAATATGTGATGACTCATTCAGCAAGAACTTCCACTTTCCAGCTATCGTGTTGTTATTGTTTGGACGCGAGCTATATAAAAGTTCCCCTAGAACCAAATGAGAGTTTTATTTATTGAGTAAACGAATTATTTCTGATCCGTCGTGAGTATTTCTACTTTTAGTATATCTCTGGCGTTAGAGAGTGTCATAAAATAAATAAATGCCTTGAACTGTCAATCCAACATGTTGTTTTCCTTGTACGTCTTGGTACAGGCACATGAACAAGTTTTTACCAGCTTATGGGAAGATTTCGATAATTGGGAATCTGGCGATCTTTCTTCATTGGCGTCAATTTTTGGCTCCAGCGCCTGCGCGAGAGGTATAAATCTAAACAAAGAGACTGGAAACACCTATTCACATAGGGTTACTATAAATCAGCAGGGTTACCAAAATAAAATTATTTACGCCAAAAATGATACGACCGCGCCAGATTCCCAATTATCGAAATATCCCCCAGCTTATTTTGAACAGTCAACACAGTAATATTTATGTTTATTTGTATGCCTAAAAGTTCAATATGATCTTCATATGTATTGTTGATTGAAATGCATTTAAATGTTTAAATTAAACAATTTAATTTAAACAGTTTGTTTGAACGCTGTGTTATTTTCTATTTTGAATCCTGTCTAATGAATATTTGTTCAAATTTCTCTAATTTAGTAAATTAATCTTCGAGACTTTAGTTTGAAGCTCGATTTCCTCTTTCAACCTATTTTGATTGTAAGCAATGTAGAATTGCATGTTTGTTTTAAAACTGTACATGCTATCATCATATTTTTAAGATAAAAGTCTATTTAGGTATTTTTCTCAAAACAAGGTCAAGAATAAAAATAGATTTTTTTTCTATTTATTTGTTGAATGTGTTATAATTATTCTGCCGTGCTAAGCACAAAGTGCTAAGCACAAATGTCGTATCTGCACTTTTTATGTAAAGTGAGTTAAGATCACCGAGTGAATCTTTCTTATTTTAACCTAAATGCAATGTTTTATGGTTATTTGTGAATGGGAAATATTTTTAAAAAAATTCTGAAAAAGTTGCATCTGAATCAAATACGTGGAAGCACAAAACATTAAACAGCAATTTCCCATTTTGAACTCGGCTGCACATATGATTTTTGCGATTAGCATGACAGTATTGATATTCAACATTTGCCTTAATATCAACTAAAAAGTACTAGAGCTGTGCCAAGCACTTGAGAACTACTCGGTACTCGGCGAATTTGCTGAGTACTTAGTACTTGGCCAAATTTTAATCAGATATTTGGCTAATACCGAATAATTGTAAAAAATTTAATATTGTTCAAGACGGATCTTACAAATAATAAAAAAGTGCAAGCATATAATTTACTCCAATCATTTGCAATTCAAATTTACAAGTCAAGTTTAAATTTTGACGACAATGAAGTTTGTTATGCTTCAATGGAGTAAATCTTGATTTTAATGTCCCCAAAGTTAATAAAACTTATTTATTAAAATTGGGCAAAAAAGGTAAGCATAGAAAATATGAAATTTTTACATTATAAATGGATTTTTGCTATAAACAAAAATTATAAGAAATGTAAAAATACCTTTGTTTAAAAAATAAAAGCAAATAAGGGTTCGTACGCTCCTTCAGAACTCCTCCAATCCTCCTTTATTAAGGAAATTTTTTTGAAGGGCCCTTCAAACTCCTTCATTTTGGTTTTAACTCCTTCAAAACTCCTTCGCTTTTAGTTCAAGATTACATAATCTTCCTCTATGAGAGTAAATTAAAATAATTCAATCAACAACTAACTTCATTACAAGGGTGATTTTTATGTAGTATTTTTTTTCCATAAAGATGTGATTAACAAATTGATTATAGTTGAGTCATAAAAGATGAAGGTGAAAATGTTATTAGATGACTAAAACATTTCATAAGTGAAGTTAACCATGCTTAAATGATGCTTAGCTATTTTTTAAAGTTTTATGATGATTGTTTTTCCCTCCACCACAGCAGCAAGTGTCAGGTTGGGTATTTTTAAATATTTAAAATTACATAAGCAGATGTACTGTATTAATTGGTTGTGTTAAAAAAACAATTGTTTAGTTTAGTAAATCGCAGTTATGATGTAGTAAAAAGGGTCACCCACATGTGATGTCATGTCTTAAGGGGGAGACGGACTCATGAAATTATGACAAGGGGAAAAGAGAGGGTGACAAAAAGTGACATCACAGTTATAACAATATGTTCATGAAGAATATGACTTGTGACAAGAGGAGGAGAAAGGTAAAGTGTAACGAGGGGGGGGGGGGGAGGGAGTCGAATGTGTGTAAAAAAGTGTTATTCCATTGGGCTGTTCCATTTAAGGATTGCCCAAAAGTACTCCTTCAAAACTCCTTCATTTTTATTTCTGAAATCGAGTACGAACCCTGAAATAAAATAACGTTGAAGGCACAAATGTGCAGGAATGCTGCAAACACATGTTTTGGGGTTACAAGGAATGCCATTTTCAATGCACAAAATGTGAGCTTATGAAAGAGGTTCCTTGTAATGCAGAAACATTTTTCTACAGTGTTCCTGCACATTTGTGCTTTTAATGTTTTTTTTTTTTTTTTGCTTTTAAAAATTATTTATGTTAGGCGGACTAGAGCTTTAATAGATCAATATAATGTTTTAATTCCAACTTAATTAATCAAACCTTTTATTTATTTGTTTAATTTTAAAAATAACTTTTTTTGTAAAATTTTTGACACAAACAAGATCTTTTGAACAATGCATACTCAAATTTTCTCTGGAATTTTGTTTTAAAAACAATTATATGGTGTTATGAGGAAATCTATACTGCTATTCCAATGAGTTCAAAAGTCATCGTGTGTGTGTGTGTTGGTGGTTCTTAAAACATAACTGGTACTCGGAGTAGTGAAAGGGCGAGTACTCGGCCAAAGTGCTACTTGGTACATCTCTACTAAGTACCCTACTGTTTATCAATATTTGATGAATCAGATCAGTAAATTACTTGGCACAACAGCTGCTGGCAGATAATGCTACACTGCAAAAAATAATTGTTGTTTTTACAGTAATATACTACTTTTTCCTACAGTTTAATACTGCTCTTCTAAATAACAGAAAAAAACTGTAAAACTGTTTTAGATTGCGCAAAACGATGCGCAAAAGGTGTTTCTTTTCATACGGGAAGAGAAACTAATGAATTCAAAGTATCGACAGCCATGTTAGTTATTTTTCGGGTGTGCTGAGACAGGACTGCTCAGCTGTAATCCAAGTTAAAGGTAAGTGCTAGTAATATTATTCATTCCCTTTTCTCAAAATGTAGTTTTTTTTTATCATCGATAATGTATGTAAAATAACAGTATTTATTTTGAAATCATAATTCGTATTCCAATATTCGTTGACGTTGACTTTGCAATTTCTTTTAGTTGCTAAGTTGTAGCGATTGCTTTATAGCAAAAATCCGAGTAGTTGTTGTGATTCTGAATATTTTACTGCCCGTATGATAGTTTTTAAACATTTTCTGAAACTCAAATTTGATTTAAAAATAAATCAGTTCCTTTCTTTATCGTTTTTAAAGTTATTAGAACATTAGATTTTGTTTACGATAATATTTTGTGTTATATAGCATGTGAATACTTAAAATTTAAATTCTTATGTCTTCTAGTAAATTTTTAGCGAATCGCGATTGACTTCTTCCTTCTGTTTATTTTTCTTTCTTATGTTCAGTTTTAAATTCTTTAACAGTTTGCATTTAACCATTTTATTGATAAACTTTACGTTATAGCAATGTAAACAAATAAAATAACAACGTGACCGAGAGACATGCAAACAGTATCAAGTTTAATGATATTTTTGTTGAAGAATTTGCCACTCTGAAAGACTCAAAATTCTCTGAACTCTGGAGCCAGCTTTCATACTTACCTAACAAAACTAAAATAATTATAATTAAAAAAAATCATCAATGAAGCACTCCAAAAAAATAAAAAAATAAATAAAAATAAGCATCTTTAGATACAAACACGAAACCCTTGTGTTTTAAAAGTTTTATATTTGGGTCAGTAAGAAATCAAAGTTTTACTTCTGGAAAAATGCACTAATAGCATTGAAACTTTTGAACTTAAAAATAATTTTAGAAACCATATTCAATGGCACTGGATGGGAGGTCACGGGAAGTCACTATGACCTCCCCAAAACTGCCATATTGGGAACACTTTGTCTGCCGATTCGGAAAATTTGGGGACATAATTGTAACGATTCAAATTTTTGAATTCTCGAATGTCCAAATTTCATTAGATATTGTACTTAATTGTGCGTACTTAATTTGTGCATGCACCAGTATTTTATTAATCGGCAAATATGTAAGTTCCGTTCGACAAATTGAGATTTGTCATATTTTCTTCGCCTTGAAGGACATGCTCATTTAGAAAAGTAGATACCTAGAACAACAGTAGAATTTGAAACTCTTTTAACCTTGAAATCGTCAGTTTCCTTATGTTTTAACTTTAAGAACCCTTTGAGTCTTAAAGTTTGGTATCAATGCGTTTAAAAGTAAAATATGTCAGATTGTTATCCCCGTAAAAAGAAAAATTGCAGAATTTCGTTTAAACCTGTAACGGAGATTCAAGCCAAAGCCGGATAAGATCTTTTGCATTTAAATGCGATGGGTTCCTTAGCAGTTGAGTTCTTTAGGGGGGGGGGGGATTATTTTCACAATAATAGACGATTTTTCAAAAAAGTGAGAATTTCGAATACTTTGTCAGGTTTCAAAAGAGAACAGAGAAAATTACGGGAAAAATTCGATTTCAAAAAGAAACTGCTGAACACCCGGTTTGAAATTTAAATTAGCGACTAAAGCATAAGAATCGAAAAAACCAACAAATCCTCCATTTAACAAGGTAGCGTCATAGAACATTATAACTAAACATTAATGAATGGAATTAGAACACTTTTAAATGAATCGGGTTTGCCTCAGCAGTTTTGAGCCGAATCAGCTATGTACTTCCACTACTTACGGACTAGAGCGGTTTTAAAAGGAAGAACCAAAACCTTTTTTAAACTATTTGAGGGAAGAAAGCCATCTATTAAACACTCCCGTGTTTTTTGGCTGTATTTCGTACATTGCACTTCTAAAACAGAAAATAAGCAAATTGGATATGAAAGCTAAACAGGGAGTCATGGTAGGATATGCGTTTTATATGAAAGGTTATAGAATTTAGGATCCCGAAAATAGTGAAGTGACAGAAATGCTGAATGTTAAATTCGATGAAAATAAATTCTGGGCGGGAAAAAAATAGGAACGGGAAACAGAGGTATACCGTTTTATTTCACTTCTGAGTAAATCTGAAGTAGAAGAAGAATATCCTGAAAATCATGAAATAGCATGTTGTGAGAATTAAATTGGTTGAAGAAATACCAAGGCAAAGCATATATTGACACGACGATTCTAAAGTCCGAATCGTGAAACCGAGGTTAATTGTTCTGAAAATAACATTGAATATGACCCAAAATATTTTGATTTCATTTCTGATGATAATTCAAGAAAAGTTTCAGATTCTGATGAAGATAGGGGGGATAATTCAAGTAAACTAGAAACTAACATTTCCGAAGATGTAATTCCTTCGAATTTGAAACAAAGTTTGAGAATGCCAGAAAGGGAAGATTGGCAAAACGCAACAGAACAGATGAGCAGAACGAAATAATTCGCTTCAAGGCCAGACTGGTAATTTTAGGTAACAACCAGCTATTGGAGGGGGGGGGGGGATACTTTTCGCAAGTGTTCTCTTCAGTAATTTCCTTTCCTTTGGTTGAGGCTTTCTTTTCAATTTTTGTGTATAAGTTACATTGGGTCCATTTCCGAGCAGATGTCTGCAATACGTATTTAACGTCGATGAAAACCATGATGGAGAATCAACTAACCGCCATGGCAGATAAAGTCGATGCTCTGGAAGAAAAATTTGATACTGTGGAAGAGCGTATTGCCAATGTGGAAAATAAGTTGGAAGAAGAAGACAAGAAATTTACCTCATTTAAGGAAGAAATAATTAAAGACATGGAAAGGAGATTGGCGACTGCGGAAAGCAGCTCTGTACAGTTTTGCGCTCCCACATCTGTTGCTAGACCGTCCATTAAACTGGCCACATTTGATGGGAAAAGTTCGTGGCAGGTGTACAAGACCCAATTCATGATAGTGGCGGAAGCGAACGGATGGGACTCTGCTACCAAGGCCTGCCATCTTGCAGCATCCCTGAGAGGTGACGCAGCGGACATTCTTCAGACCCTTTCGGACAGCCAGCGCCTGGATTTCGCCTCCCTCACATCTGCGTTGGAGCTTCGCTTCGGTGAGAAGTGCCAGAAAGATTTCAGCCGACTCCAGTTGAAGTCCCGTTTCCAGAAAACCGGGGAAACCCTGCAAGAGCTTGCGGCGGACGTCGAGAGACTGTCTCATCTTGCTTTTTGCGACTGTCCTGCGGATGTTCGGGACAACCTGGCACTCAACTACTACATCGACGGGATTCGAGATCCGGAAATCCAGAAAGCTCTACGGATGGCGGATGTCAAAGACCTGAACTCTGCTGTTGTGTATGCGATGAAGTTGGAGGTCGCCCAGCAAGCAACCCGCAAGGATCGTCATTCAATCCGCGGCGTGAAAACTGATGAGCCTGATCCGGTTTCGTCACGCTTTGCTGAACTGGAAAAACAAATAAAAGAAATTGCAGGAATCCTCAAAAGGACTTCGGCTCCCAAGTTCCAAAATGGACAATCACTTAAGTGCTGGAAATGTGGCGGCGAGGGTCACTTACGAAGAAACTGTGAAGCTCGCCAAGAAACCAGAGGGAAGAGCACCTCTTCCTCGCAGGTCCAGGAAAACTAAGCCATGGCAATCTCGCGGGGCGGAGGTCGCCAAATTGGAATGAGCCCCATCTTAAAGTTTTCCAGATTTCATCGACGAGTGGCGGCAGTAATGGACTGTTTGTTTACGCATACGTGAACGGGTTTCCCTGCGAACTGATTATTGACACTGGAGCCAATGTTACAATCATTAGAACAGATGTGGCTCGTCAATTTGGACTCAACCTTCTATGGACGCCGCCCTGTGTTACCCTCCAAACTGTGACAGGTGACAAGATCGAGATTGAAGGTAAAGTAAACTTAGAAATTGTGTTTGGAAATGCCACTTACCATCATACGGCATTCGTTGCTGCTATCACAGACCCCTTCATTCTCGGATTGGACTTTTTAAAGAAGCATGACTTCAACCTCGACTTCAAGACTAACGAGCTGCACTCGACGAGAGAAGACATAGCAGTCTTTCCCGCAGAAAGTGATTTAAAATCCGCTCACCAAATAATTGCCCAAACAGATTTGTCAATTCCCTCAAGGTCAGAATCATTAATACCCGGCTCCATTGAAGAAAGCAATAGTTTTCGATTTGGACTCATTGAATCCCCCAACTTAAGCAATAACCCAAAAGGAGTGCTGGTAGCATCTACGCTTGTGGACCTTTCTAAGGATGTAATTCCTGTAAGAGTCGCCAACGTGAGTGAAAGGCCAAGGAATATCCGGAAAGGTGAAGTGTTAGCAACTTGTACTCCAGTAAACTGCATCATTAGAAGAATCAATTCCCCCGAGACTGTGTCTTCCGAGTCCTTGACATCGAAGTTAATTGGGAGTGCGGCATTATCGAAAGATCAAAGAACTGCTGCGGAACAATTGGTGGATGACTTCAAGCATCTGTTTTCATCAGCATCGGAGGATGTCGGCCGTACGAATTTAACGCAGCATAGGATTTACACTGGAGAACACCCCCCTATTAAGCAGCATCCAAGACGACTACCATTCGCCAAGAAGGAAGAAGTTGAGACCCTCCTGAAAGAGATGAAGGATAATGATGTCATTGAACCCTCATCCAGTCCTTGGGCTTCTCCCATCGTCTTAGTCCGAAAGAAAGATGGCTCCACCAGATTTTGTGTCGATTACCGACGGCTGAATGAAATCACCAAGAAAGACAGTTACCCTCTTCCACGGATAGACGACACCTTGGACACTCTTTCCGGACACAAGTGGTTTTCGACCCTGGACTTGAAGAGCGGCTACTGGCAGGTTGAGATACACCCTGATGACCGAGAAAAGACAGCATTTACAACTGGACAAGGCTTATGGCAGTTTAAAGTGATGCCCTTCGGCCTCTGCAATGCACCAGCTACGTTCGAGCGTCTTATGGAGACAGTGTTAAGAGGACTTTCCTACGAATCCTGTCTGGTCTACTTAGACGATATTATCATCGTGGGACGCAGTTTCGAAGAACATCTGGCAAATCTTAGGAAGGTGCTGCAAAAGCTTAAGGAAGCCAATCTGAAGTTAAGCCCGTCCAAATGTAATTTGTTCCGCCGGGAAGTGAACTACCTTGGTCACATCATCTCTTCTGAAGATGTACAAACCGATCCAGAAAAGGTATCTGCGGTCAAGAGTTGGAGTCGTCCCGAAAACATCCATCAGCTGCGAAGTTTCCTGGGGCTCTGCACGTACTATAGGAAGTTTGTGAAGGGTTTTTCCAACATTGCAAGACCTTTGCATAAGCTGACGGAGAGCAAGCAAAAGTTTGAATGGTCCAAAGAATGCGAAGATGCATTTCTACGACTGAAGGAGGCTTTAACATCAACGCCTATCCTCGCCTATCCTCAGCCTGAAAAATCCTTCATCCTAGACACTGATGCGAGCAACGAGGGCATCGGAGCTGTTTTATCCCAAGAAATTGACGGAAATGAACATGTCATCGCTTACTGGAGCAAATGCTTATCAAAGTCGGAGCGAAATTACTGCGTCACCAGAAAGGAGTTACTGGCCATAGTGAAAGCTGTAGAACACTTCCATCATTACCTCTACGGCCGAAAATTTCTGCTTCGGACAGATCATGCCTCATTAACTTGGCTTTTGAACTTCAAAAATCCGGAAGGCCAGATAGCCAGATGGATACAGCGGCTCCAGGAATATGACATGGAGATCAAGCATCGAAAAGGGTTATCTCACGGTAATGCTGACGCTTTATCAAGGAGACCCTGTCCTGAGAACTGCCACTATTGTTCCCGAATCGAGAAACAGTATGGAACGACTAGCCCTACCGCCTATCAGGTGACAGTGACTCCAACATCATCAGAACCTGATCCATGGAGTGATGACCAAGTTCGAAAAGATCAACTTGAAGACCCCGACATAAAACCAATTTTAGAGTTCATGGAAAGTGACAGTCGACGCCCTAGCTGGCAGGACGTTTCCATCTTCAGTCCTGCAACAAAAAGATACTGGGCTTTATGGAACTCACTCCATTTACGGAACGGCGTGCTACACCGGAAATGGGAATCTGACGACGGTAAAACATCTAGGTGGCAGTTACTACTTCCCCGATCAAGGATTTCAGATGTTTTGAAAGAAATACATAGTAGTGCGACTGGAGGACATTTTGGTGTCTTGAAAACCCTCAATAAAGTTCGGGAGCGCTTCTTCTGGAGCAAGGCGAAGGATGACGTGGAGAAGTGGTGCCATTCTTGTGACGCCTGTGCTGCTCGTAAAGGACCGATGAAGAGAAGCAGAGGGAAGCTACATCTGTACAACGTTGGAGCCCCTTTCGAACGAATTGGGATCGACATCCTGGGTCCTCTACCAAGAACTACTGATGGGAACAAATACATTCTTGTTTCCATCGACTACTTCACCAAATGGCCGGAAGCATATCCCATTCCAGATCAAGAGGCTACCACCGTAGCAGACTCTAGTCCAACATTGGATCTCGAGATATGGAACACCTTTGCAGATTCATTCCGATCAAGGGAGGAATTTCATCTCTGCTGTGTTTAAGGGCCTATGTCAAATTCTCGGAATTGAGAAAACTAGGACAACACCACTACACCCACAATCGGACGGCATGGTGGAAAGATTTAACCGCACAATCCTGAACAATCTCTCACTTATGGTATCCAGAAATCAACAGGATTGGGACAAGAAGCTGCCTTTGTTCCTGCTGGCCTACCGCAGTGCTGTCCACGAGACTACCGGATATGCCCCATCTCAGATGCTCTTCGGACGAGAGCTTCGGCTACCTTGTGATCTCGTCTTCGGTCGTCCTCCGGATGCGCCTTCATCGCCTGAGGAGTACATCCAGGATCTCCAGGCCCGGTTGGAAGGCGTTCATAACTTCGCACGAGAGCGAATCAACATCGCGGCGGAGAAGATGAAGACCCGATACGACACAAGGTCTACTGGACATGAATTCAACGAAGGCGACAAGGTTTGGTTATGGAATCCCATCCGACGGAAAGGTCTGTCACCCAAATTGCAGTCGCATTGGGATGGACCCTACAAAGTCCTTAACCGACTAAATGACGTCGTAGTGAGGATCCAGAAATCACCTAATGCAAAACCTAGGGTTGTACATTATGATCGGTTAGCCCCATACTATGGCCATAGTTCATGAGTATTACGTAAACAACCATGGTTGATAACATAAAAGTTGTAGATAATTTTTGCTTTTAATGTTTAGTAATATTTCTTGTTATTATTGTATTTTCTGTATCTGTTAGTTATTAATTAATGTGTATATTTGTGAACATGTGATAGAAGTTTGGCACCCTTTCTGGGGATTGTACTGCCCGGGACGTGCAGTCCTTAGGAAGGGGGCAATGTTACAAATCCTGTAAATAGTAATTATTGTAGTAACGTAACCTGTAAATAGTTTCCCGTAACGAATATACAACCCCTTTTTCATATGGCTAAAATATACGACCCCTATTCCCTTTTTGTTCATTGATAAAATTTGATAACGGTCAACGCATTTCGAGAAGCGTGTGGAATATCTGAGAAAATTCTTTTCGGTGTATTTAAGCCGTTAGCGATGGATAAACAGTTAGTTTCGATTGAGATTTTCGAACTGAGTGCATTTTTGCTCTGTTTACTGCGAGGCATTTCGCTGTGTTGTTTTCGTATTTGGAAGTAAATACGTGTGTAAACGTTGAGTTTACGGTGTTGTGTGATAATTAATTAATTGCTGATGAATAATTTAGCAGTTGTTGAAGATCTTTCCTGTACATAGTGTAAATAAATTTCCAGTGTTTTATCAAGAACTGTGTCTTCATTTCAAGAAAGTGGAAGTCGCACCGAATCCGTTACACTATACTATAGTATGATAACAGGGGCGGATTCAGGGGAGGGTCAAAGGGTCCACTGACCTTCCTCTGTAACAAGACTTTTATTATGTGATTACGATTACTTCAATTTTTTACTTCCAAAAATGTAGCGGAAATAAGGGGGCTTTTTTTTCCCCCTTGGTTCTGTAAAGAATTTCTTCTTTGTGCATCGAAACTCAAAGGATTGACTGGGTTCATTTACTGGGCTATTGCTGTTTTGAGATTTTTGTTTCTTTTCAAAATAACAATCATTTCAAATGAGTTAAACGTTTTTTTTTTCAGAGCACCCCCTTCCACCTCAAACCAATGGGTGTAGAATGGATGGGAGGAGGTATTATGCAGTCAAGGTCAAAAGTCCCGAACAAGGCCGATCCTAGCAGGTGTGCACCGCACATGGTCGGCCAAATCAAGGGGCAGCCGCAGGCCGCGTATCATATAGTTCTTTTAATCAAGCAAAATTCCTCACGAATTTCTCACAAGATAACATAATAAGTCGAATAAATATGCTGAATTTTAAATGTTCAATTATCAAAGTAAGGGCCAATTTTCCAACAGCATAGCATATTAAGAAAAATGGAATGTTAGAGCACATTGTGTTGCTCCATTATCCATTAATATCAACTCTTCACACACATATTTCATTTAGTTGCAAAGTTTGTGACAGAACTGATAAGCATGGATACAGGGGAGGGGCAGTGACGAAAATCCTCCCCCCTCCCCCGAAGCATGAAAGGATGCCTTCTATAAAGACCACTAAGTCTTCACCCAGCCTCCCAAGTTTTTATTGACCCTAAACAATGAAGACATAACGTCACCAAAGACAGCCTAAATTTGAGTTTTAAACTTCAATTTCTAAAACTTCCGATAGGAGACGACCGAACCTTCCTCCCTCCAGCAATTTCAACAAAGATAACCCGAAATTGCATGTTTAAAACTTCTGTTTCAGAAAATTTTCGAGAAGAGCGCCGATCCTTCCTAAACTAAGGTCACACAAAATAGCAGCAATTTGACATCAATTTTGAAAGAATTTCAGGAAAGAACTCCAACATTACTTTCCCGTCAAATCTCGAAAAATTGGATAAAATTGCAATTTTTGACGTCAATATTGAAAGTTTCTTCATGGACCTTGAATGTTCCCGACTCCGTTGTCCGTGCAACCAAACACAACCAAAGATAAATTACAGCTATTTTTCATACGCCAATTTCGTAAATTTTCTGGAGACGATCCCCCCCCCCTTCCTCTGATGTCACCAAAGACAGACTATAAAATGCGTTGTTACGACTAGTAAATTTCGGCATCTTTTACTTTCTTCAAAGATATAAATTGTACCTAAGGAGTTTCTAATTTTTTACATAAATTCATCCTTCTTCTGTTTTTTTTTTTTAAATTAGAACTTGATAGAGAAATTTGAAGAAAGATTTATTTGGGCGTTAAGTATTAGTCAAAACATGCAAATTGCTCTTCAGGGGCGGCACATTAGGTCTTTGCACACGGGCGGCAGACAACCTAGGATCGGCCCTGGTCCCGAAGGATTGACCAATTAAACACTTTTATGCTGTCGAAAGGGGCATAGCAAAAAGGAAGTCCCCTTTGCTTAAGTCAGAAGGGGTCCGTCCGATTTGCTCTTAGAAGTTATATATATATAGCTTCGGGCAGAAGACGAAACTTAAAACTACAGAAGTGCAGCTGGTAAAAAGAAAAATTTATCTGGCTGATTCTTCCAACGCCCCAAAGGATAGACAACTGCTCATTTAGGAATGGATTTTCTTGGCTATATGTTTGAATTTGGTTTCAAAAATAGTGTATGAATTAAGACTAGACCATAGTAGTCTTAATACACAAAACAAAACATAAAACAGATATTTTAGCTGTATACTGTAATTATCAAAAATTATAAACGTGCATCTGTTATGCATTCGGTTTTTTTTTTTTTAATATAAATTGTTTAAAAAAATGCATAAAACTTTGTTGAAAGCACTTAACGAAATAAAAGCAAACGATTTTTATAGGTTTGGTTAATTTAAAAATTTGGGGCCCAAACTAAATTCGTGGCCCAAGCGCTCATGTGCCTTTGTACACTAGGACGGGTCACTGTGAAAAAAAAGTCATATTTAACAAAATTTATGATATATACTCGCATATATAGGTAACTGATTAATATTTCTAATCATGATGTATATGACAGGTCTATTGGAAAAAAATAAGATACAATTTCGGGGCCTATGTCAAAGCGGGGCCTGTGGGACATAATTTGCCCTCTTTTTGTTTAGGCAAGAGGCACTAAGAAAATATTCATTCTACATAAAAAGACAACTTTTTATTTATCTAAACCATGACATAAGGCAGGTCTGGCGAAAAAGAAAACGAATTAAAATTTTGGGGCCTATGTCAAAGCGGGGCCTGGGTATCATAAACCCTCCATTGATCCCGAAGAGGAGTCACTGTGAACAAGTATTTGTTCTTTAAAAAAATTATGATTTATTAAGCCAACTTGCTTAAGCATTCCAACCAAGATATGCGACAATATTGGTGAAAACCAAAAACTGAAATTTAGGGGCCTATGTCAAAGCGGGGCCTGGGGCGGACCGCCCCCTCCGCCCCCCCTTCGGTACGCCACTGCTTACCCTTTTCCCTTAATTTGCCTAAAAGCGAACTAACCCTTTTCGACTTCAATTACAAACGATCTCCGATTGGACCCCTCCCCCCCTCCTCCGACTAATATCGTGATGATAGCTTTAAAATGGGTTTTTTTGGGGAAGAACTCATGAAGTTCCATCCTCTT
This sequence comes from Uloborus diversus, assembly GCF_026930045.1. Classification (NCBI taxonomy): domain Eukaryota; kingdom Metazoa; phylum Arthropoda; class Arachnida; order Araneae; family Uloboridae; genus Uloborus; species Uloborus diversus. The sequence continues at coordinate 33,241,648 of NC_072732.1, forward strand.
CTCTAATGCGTCCAAAAATAGCTAAAAATTGGATTTTTAGAGCCTCAATGACAGAATATTTCAAGAAATTGGAGATTCCAAGCAAACTCTTTTTAATGTCAGCAAACATTGCCTAAATGTGCATTTTTCGGCTCGATAGCAAAAGAACTAGAAGAGCATTCACCCCATCTCCTAATTTCTCAACAAAAACGGCAGAATATTTCGGTTTTAAAACTTCATTTTCAAAAAATATTTTGGGGTCAGTACCCCAACTCTGACCTTTCTTCTTACGTCATCAAAAATAGCCTAAAATGCGTTTTTAGGACCCCAATTTAAAAAAATTACCCGAAAATTTCCATTTCGAAACATTTCCAAGTTAGATTCTTAAAACAATGCCTTTCACCTAACGTCCCCAAAGATAACCTAAAATTGAATTTTTAAAACTTTATTTCAATAAAACTTCTGGGGAGTTTGCTCAAAAATTTCGGATGGCCCCTCCAAAAATGAACGGCTAAATCCGCCACTGTACCAACTAAAATAATATTTTGGAAAAACTATGGTGGAAGAACCGCTAAATGGTCTACAAATGCAAAGCATTAATATTGCTTATTGTAAGGAGGTTATGAAGAATTTGGCATATGTTACAGCTATGATGACACATTAATCATTGTGTTTGGTAATGTAATTTGCATCTGCAATAAGCTCTTTCTTGCTTAGTTTATAGGGCATTCATTATTTCAGAACATAAAACCTAATGTACAATATACATTATAAAAGAACTTGTGGAGAGTTTTTAATACTTATTGCAATGTATCGCATAGTAAACAGATTTAATTAAAAAGAAATTTGAAGTGAACTTGTAAAATAAAGGAATACTTTGGTCACTTGTGCAGAAATTATTATCCTTCTTTGGGGGCGGGGGGGGGGGGGTACAGCAGCTCTTACAGGTGTATAAACCCGTACCAGAATCGGCAATTTGTTGTTAAACTAATGTTTGTAAAGGGTTGAATCCCCCTCCCACACAGGTAAGATTAAAACTCCTCCCTTTATGAAAACCTGGACACGGGCCTGTATATATATATATATATATATATATATATATATATATATATATATATATATATATATATATATATATATATATATATATAAATTCAGGGTCTCTGACCAGGATTCGTTACATATTGCAATCTGGAACATGCAATTGTAGACAAGCTTCAGTGCTACAAAGGGGATGCATTAATTTCGATTAAAGTCAAGATAGACTGCTGTCCTCCGGAAAATTTCCGAAATTGGCATACTAAAAACATGATTTTTGGCTTTGGTTTATATAAGAAGCAAGAGGACCGTAAATTCATTCTCATCTTTTTCGCTGGAGTCAATATGCTTTTTTCTAGAAAATGTGGTTTTTAGGAGTTCTTCTATTGAAATTTCTAAAAACAAAGGTTTTATGCCATCTTTATTGACACGAAGGAAAGGGATACGGGGTTCGGGGGCCCTCCCCCGTAGGTTTTTCGAAATTAAAGTTTTAAAAACACAGTTTTCGGCTATTTAAGGATACTTTTGGGGAGAGGGTAGGCAGTGACGGATCTACATTTTGTTCCGAAGCGGGGCAAATATCGAAACTGCCGCCCCTATCCATTTTTCGAGTTTTAAACTTGAGTTTCAACGAAAAGAACATAAAAATAGTGTGATTTTGCCGCCTTCTAGAAGTCGCCGGCCTTTTCAACCCCCTTCTCCTCCTCCCCTTAAATCCGGCACTGAGGGTAGGTATTTACAGATGTCTAGTGAACAGTGGCAGATTAGCTAGAGAAAACGGCAATGAGGAATTACAAAGAATTTTGGAGGAGACATTCTGAGGAAATTCGAAAAAAACAAAACGTATTTTATCCATCAAAAAGTTTTGTAATATAATGGTGAATTAATTATGTTGTATATAATTTTTTGAGGGTTCCCCTCATGGTAATCAATCGTTCTGGTATCTTTGAGTACCTTGATTCTGATTGAACATTTCCATGGCGCACAAATAGGGATTTTAAGTATACAAATCAAAGGAATTGCTTTGTATGGGAGAAATAGTTTGCAAAATGAGTTATATCATGCTAATAATGTTAAGCTAGAAAAAGTGATGTTCGGAGGTTTCTGCCCTGAAGATTCTAAAAATGAAACTCTAGACAGTTTTTGACGATGTTTGGGGGAGTTTAGGTTCAGGAAATTTTTTGAAACTGAAGACTTAAACAGGTGATAGTAAGTCATATTTGGTCCCGATGGGGCTCAGGGGGACTCCCTAGGCGATTTCGTGAAATTAAAGTTCCAGAAAGCCAATCATAGACCACCATTGGTGATATTAAGGAAAGGAGAGGGGAATGACATATTTTTAGTGTTGTAGGAAAGAGTGGATTTCATAGACTTTCCCCGGAAATTTTCTGCGAATGATGTTCAAAAAATTTATTTTTACGCGATCTGCGATGATGTTTGGGGGCTGCCCCCGGGAAAAATTTGAGAACGTAAATCTTGAAAAAAAAAAATTCTCGAGACAACTTTGATGGATTTATGTAGCTGCGTAGCCAGGGGAGATGCCCAGCGCCCAGGGAGAGGGGCCGAGGGCATAACGCTTCTAAAAGAGCCTATAACCTTGTTTTTCGGCTTTTAATTTCGGAAGATTTTCGGGGGCGAGCCCCCGATTCCCAAGCAGTTCCGTAATGTTTTCAAAAATGGTTATCGGGTCTTAAGTTTTAAACTTTTTTAGGTAAGACCTTCCACTCCTCCCCCTCATCCAACTTAGCAAACCATAGCGTTTAAAATGTTCTTAGCAGGGTCAGCTCCCAAGCACCATATTCAGAAATACTGAAGGAGAAAACATGTCAGCATTTCTCCTCTAGTTAAGAATATAACTCATACATAAGTTTTGAGGTTATTTACCACTTTTTAAAATACCCAGACTTAACAAATAGGAGTGTATTGGTGTTTTAAACAACTATTAATTAATAATTAGCAGATATAAATAATTAGCATTATCTATAATGAAACCAATTTAGAAATTCAATGAAAAATAATTAATGTGATAATCTCCTTGAGATAAGAACCTAAGAACCTGGGCCTCTTCCGAAACAGAATCTTTGCTACACCACAGGATTTAAGAAAGGAGGATCGGAGTGTTTCCCCAAGCGTTTTTTGAATTGTAGTTCTAAACATATAGTTTTAAACGTTAAACGACTATTGGTGATGTTAGGAGAAGGTGATACGAAGTGATTTCGATCGAAATTTTTTTGAAAATTGAGGTCTTTAAAGTGCCATTGTAGGCCATTTGTGGTAAACGAGGTTCAGAGGCTCACTCTTTCGACAACTTTCTGAAATTGAATGCCAAAAAACGAAGTTTCAGACGATCTTCGTTGATGTTGAGGACCTTCCTGCAGTAAGTTTCTAAAAACGCAACTTAGATTACATTTCATTACCATAAGATAAAAGGAAATGGTTAGGTTCTGCGATTCCTCCGTCCTCCCTCCTAAGCTACTTCCCTAAATCATTTTATTTATTAAAAGAAAAAAAGGTAGGAGATCCTTCTCCAGATTTTCTTTTTTAAAAAAATTTTAGCTGTTTTAGTTTTTGACGACGAAATTTTCAATTTTCACTCTAATGTTTTTAATTGTTTAAAGCATAAAATTATGCAACCTTAAAGCAATCTGTTAACATTTTGAACTTACAGACTAAGATAATTTAAAGCTTTTATATTTTAACTTGAGGTAAGGTTAAACGTTTAACATTTTGAATACAGATGGTATTTTTTAGAGATACCATTAATAAGATACCTTTTTTTACTTTATTTAAATATCAGGAATCCTGAATCTCTTGACAACTTTCATTTTACTTTAATTTTTTTATAACTCATTTTTTAAACACTCACTAGAGTTACTGGTGTGACTTTTCTAGACAAGATTTTGAATCTTTTCTTCTATTTGAAACATATTTTAATTATTTTTGTAAGGGTGTGCCCTAGGAAGCTATCATGTTTATTTACTCATCGGGTTTTTTTTTTAATTGAAACTTGTTATGCAATTCTATAACGCTCTTGCTATTATTTTTCTCTATTGGTTGAAAAAATGTTTGAAACGTATTTCAGCTGTCTTTGGTTTGGTAAATGGTAATTTTAATGATGTACATGTTTGAATGTTCCTAAATATTTTACAATTGCATTTTCTTCTAAAATTTTGCACCTAAAAAAAAAAACATTCATTTGTCCCCCCCCCCCCCCCCTCTTTTTCTTTTCTTTTTTGAAACTTTTCAGAAAAAGTTTTTCATCCCAGCAACTTACTTAGAACTCTTATTTTTCAATATTTAACGGAAGATATATATATATATATATATATATATATATATATATATATATATATATATATATATATATATATATATATATATATATATATATATATATATATATATATATAAATGGGGAAAGATTAAAATAATGCTTTGAAAATATTAGTTAAAATAATCATACCTTTTCTGCTGCATTTCAATAAGAGTTTTTTTTTCTCTCAAATTCCAGTAAAATGCTTTTTCAGATTTTTCCTTATTTGCCACAATGAGAATTATTGTTCATTCACATGCGAATGAAGTTCAAAACTTTAACTAGTCTTCTTTTTTTTTTTTTGAAATTCATAATGAATAAAATAACTATGCAGGATAGTCACTCAAATCTTCTGCTAAACTCGGGAGCCGGACAAACTCAATGCACTTCTATCTCTTCAAGGTTCCAACGCCAATAACTTTCTTTTTCCTTCTTCAGGCAGAAAGTTCACACAGCAGGGGTCGGACAGACCGTCCTAAGCACACAACAACAGTTGATCCAACTCTTCTCTAATTTTCCCTCGAGCTCCTAGTTCCAGATTCCAGAGAAAGGTTTTTAACAGGAAAGACCCCTCAAGGTCTGACGTTTCTGATGTCACCCCTATACGCGATCACCCCACGCCGTCTCCACGACGGCATTTCTGAGTGTTACAATTGGAGGACAAATGTCTTGCTTTAGTTACACAATAAACTTGTGTGGTCGACAAATAGGCATAACCCCTGCGAGTAGAATACTATTTCGGTTTTTATCCGTCAGCCGAGAAAAAGGGGAAACGGTGCTGAATGTGTATTCAGAAGTTCGTTTCAAAATCAAACACTTAAAATACATACCAATGGGACTTTGCTTTGTAATAAAATCTCTCTCTCTCTCTATTTTAATTTTTTTATCATTTCGGCACCGTATGCATTTCTCCACTTTGCTGTGAATTTTTTTTATTGATGATTCAGTTTTATAAATCTGTCCACTGTGCACTGTCCAAAGCTATCATGTTTCTTAATGTAGTTGTGTTTTTAAACTGACACTTTCCGTGTGTTTCTATATAGTTTATTGAATAACTATTTTGAAAAAAATATTTGAATCTTACATCACGACTGCTCACAGGTAATGTGTGATACAGCTTCCCAGATATTTCTAAATAATATTTTAAGATTGAATTATCTTTCTAAAATTTACAGTATAAACACTCATTAGAACTCATGATTTGCATTGTAAGTTTGTTAAAAGGAGAAAATGTAAAAATGCACTTCTATTTATCCAAATGCACTTCCATTTAACTTTTATCAAAGATATAGTGAACTTTGAATTTACTCTAAAAGTAAAAATTGCTGATTGTAGCTGAAATTGCCGACTGAGTACAGGAAGGCTGCGCCCATTGGGAGGTCCCAGTGACCTCCATAAAAGTCCTTATTCGGCCAAATTTGTCTGATTATTCGGCAAATTTTAAGACATTATTGCATTTTTAAAAATTTCTGAATGTCCCTTCTCATGTGTGCATTGCATATCCGTATTTTATCATTCGGAAAATTGAGAACTTTCCCCAAGAATTTAAGTTTGGGGTGTCCCTGGATATAGTGTCGGCAAAATAATACTTTGTTCAAGTAAATGTCGGTAAATTGAGAATACTGTGCAATTAGCAGTCGGCGAATTGATTATGTCTTTCAGGTGGGCTTTCAGATGAATAGTCGTCAGTACGCAAAATATACATGTTTTTTGGTTTTTCCTTTTTCAATAAAAGGTGAAAACGTGCACATCGTCAAGCTACATACTACTTTACTCAAAGATTTAAAATACAGAATCAACTGAAAAAGAAAGAATGCCGACTCTAGCTGAATTTTCTGAGTGGACGCTTATTGTCTTGGCAAAATGAGCAGTCGCAAACTAAGCAATCGGCATAGTGTGAGCAATGTAAAACTGAATGTAAACGGAGGCACCATTCATTATTTTCTCTTGCGCAAAGTATGAAAAGGTTAGATGTATAACTTTGTATGAATATGATAACTTTTTTTTTAATTTCTGTCAATTAAAGCTTTGAAATTCCGAAACATTGAAAATGCCGACTTATGAACTGATTTTGCCGACTGGATGAAATCACTGGGAGGGTGAGACACCCCCCTCACCCCCCCCCTATGGCGACGGTCCTGTACATACTGTATGTACCCATCAGTTTGAATTAAAAAAGAAAAGTACAGCTTCAATGCTATGATTTTTAAAAAGGAATTTTCACGTAACTTTTTCAAGGAAAAAATTTACTGTAATTGTTCAAGTATCTGAATGGGGTGGTTTCCTCCAGTCAAAAGTAGTACTTTTATCACTAAAATTGATAGAATAAGCAAAAAAAAAAAAAAAAAAAACTTGGACCCAAAAATACTTTCATTTTCCCAACCGTTATTTTTTAATTAATTTTTTTAAATGTCCGATTTTTCAAACAAGGCGTGGTCTTGATGACGTCACAAATACACGTGAGTAAAGATGCGAATTAAATATTTTGCTCTGTGAATGTCAACACGAATGGCATTTCATCATTCGTGACGTCACACGACAGAAATGTAAACAATAAAAGCGCAACGATTTAAGTAATTTTTTAAAGATATTAAACAAAAACAAATTATTTAAAAAATGGTCAGATCCTATGTTTTTAAGCATGCTCTTTCAGAAAAAAATGCGTTTAAAATTCTGGAAACGACCCCATTGTAACATTTGTGCAAAACAATTTTTAAAAACCCAATGAAAAGAAAAACACCAATATAAATTAAGAAATGCATAAAATTCGCACTGATGTTAACTAACATATAAGTAGCAATTTAAATTCAAAATCAATAAATGCAAAACCAAAGATTAAATGTCGCTCATCCGTTTTTTAAAGTGTAACTGAAAATTTTTGAAACATAAAATAAATAGAACAATAAAAAGGAATCCCCACATTTCTGTCGCCACGATTGCAAATGTATTTTACAGTGACGCTGCCTGACGTCACGAAATCCCAGTGCCCTGATTGGTTCCTTCGTAACTTGCCCAGAATTAAAGGCAATTTTTTTCTAGCGGAGGAAAAAGTTTGCCCGTATACGAGCAACTGCGAATTTCCATAGCACACGAGAATTTTGGAGCGATCGTTTGTGGAAGTGAGTAGAAAAACCAGTTCCGGATAGCGTTACGGTTGCTATTGCGGTTGCGATGTCCTGTAATTTCTCTCGTGTGATATCCCCTTTACCCTTTATAGAATACAGTTTCTCAAAAATCGGAAAAATGACAATTTTAGACCCCTGTAAACCAAAAAAGGATGGAATTAAAAATAAAATTTCTTGGCCAATTGAATATTCCCTTCAAGTACTATAAATGTTATACATATATTGTTTTGCGTATTTGGTTTGTAAAAAGGATACAGGTCTTTGAAATTGAGCAATTTTGCTACGTAATTCACTCTAAAACAGAAATAAAAAGTGAAAACTTCATTGCACTTTCTTAAATTACTTATATTGTGCTCTATATAATATATTATACTGAAAAAATATATTGTAAGTATAAAAATAATAAATCCTATTCCATCTGCAAGCACAGTCCCCATTTACAACTCACCCCGGATCATGTTTTTATAATTGTCAGGCCATTATTCGCTCCCTCCTCCAACTTGGAGCACCACCAATTGAAAACCTGTACAGTAGGGTGGAACGAAAATGACCTTAAATTTTTTTTAATTTTTTTTAGTTTGCCGTAGGGGGGAAAAGTTGTCATTTAAGCTTAAAAAGAAGCAGAAGAAATTTCATTGCTTTACTACAACATCTTTAGGTGCCGCAACGAGCTTAAAGTTTGATAATAACCGAAAGTTCCATTTAACAATGAAATTCCTTTTTATGCTTTCCTACTATATATAACGACACAAAATATGACAGTAAATACATTTTTTAAGCATTACATTAGGAAAAAAATACTAATTACAAAATACAGTTTTTTTATTAAAAAATCATAATCTTTTACTAATAATAAAACTGAAAGTCTGTCTGGAGATCTAGATCTCTGTCAGGATTTCTGTGACGCGCATAGCGCCTAGACCGTTCTGCCGATTTTCATGAAATTTGGCACAAAGTTAGTTTGTAGCATAGGGGGTGTGCATCTCGAAGCGATTTTTCGAAAATTCGATTTTGTTCTTTTTCTATTCCAATTTTAATCACATTTACCCGAGCAAAATTATAAAGTGGGCGAGTAAATTGCCAAGTTGTCATAACGTGGAACCGTAACACAGGCAAGCCAATTGGCGAGAAATTCTTCTTACATTATTTGTAAATATACAAGCAAACCAAATAACCTTTTAATTTTTCTACAACGGGCAAAGCCGTGCGGGTGTCACAAGTATACTATGAAAGACATTAACAATTCCATGTTTACCATTTAAAGTATTCTTAATGATTGTAAATAAATGGTTAAATCTGTATGCTGTTTGTGTCTACTTCTTTGACATATTAAAGTATTATTGTTTTTTTTTTCTTGTACCAAATAACTCTTTCTTCCAAATAACTCGAGTCAATTTTTCGTCTCCTACGACTGAACCATACTTTTTAAGAGCCGCTTAGGGGTTACAAGTTTCACTTTGAGGGATTCACTAGACAAATGTTTTACCAAGGGGAGTTCGGTTATTTCATTTTCACCCCATGAGACCAAATCAATGTGATCTTTGGCAGCAAAAATTATTTGTTGAGCTTTAAACTTCTTAACCCCGCCTCTACTTAGTGTTCTTGCATTCAACACACGTCGTAATCCAAGTTCTCTTACATTTCTACGCTCTTTGCATAACATAGCCAAATGGAGATTTTCTGTTGCATCAAAATACCCATTTTTTTATATAACCCGGTCTATAATGTTCTTAAAATCATGAGAGAGATATCGTGAATGTAAGATACGTTCAAATAAATGTTTAGAGCCGTAGGAGCATACGCATTGCCCACTTGATCCGTACAAGAAATGGATCCTTTCTTGAAAATGTATGAATGAATAATAATTACTATTAATATATTTCAGTATTATTATTTGTTTCCAACAATTTTAGCGAAATGCCACGCCTATATAAAGGAAACTATACTTTACTACACTTTAACAATGTACTGAGTCTAAGTCTTGAGATTTTCAGTCTGATCTTTAGTTGCCACGTACAATCGAAATATGCGGTTTGCAAATGTAAGTCATTGAGATAAATCTAGTGAGTTGAAGATAAATCTAGTGAGCAAGTCCCACTTGATATAGTGACACACATATCCAATACACATTTGTGATCGGTACTTATGTCTTGTATGTTCTCAAAAAGAGGGTTATTTTCAGTAGGTAAGGAAGTAACCACAGGAAGATTAGAACAGATTTCCAGCTGTTAACCTATTTTGTCTTTAAATTCGTTTGATTCTTTTGTTTTACCATCTAAGAATCCATTAGGCTTCTATTCCTGCTGTCTCAAAAAAGCTCTTGACCAAAAACTAAAAAGTCATATATTTTTCACTTACAGAAAGATCTTTTCTAGTCGCACTTTTTAGGCCGTGTCTAATAAAACAGTAGCATTTCATTACGTCTTCGTAAATAGGTAGTAAAACTTCATTGAAATCGCTGAAGATTCCAAAAATAGGACATTCTGATGTTTGTCTCGTCTGCACTTGTTTAGACTGAGTCATTGCAACTCACAGCAATGAAGTATCTTACCAACTAACGAAATTTTACGTCACTCACTAACTCAACTTAACAAAGAAATTGACACCTGATCTAAGCTTGGCCCCACTCACACAAATCACTGCTGACCAGCCCCGCCCCATTTAAACATCCACTGCTGCAATGACTCAAGCTCCCAGATGCCAGTGCATTCGGCAAAAAGTGCGTTTTTGCGAAACTTACTTTACTCTTGCAGCACCTCAAGATATAATCCGAACAACAACAAAAAAAAAAGAGTTATTGTGCTACCTGTTGACATTAAAAATTGCTTTTCGACAGCATTTGAAGCATAAAGATAAATTTGAAATTTTTTTTTAAATTAAAATGTACCAAAAATTGCAATTTTGCAAAACTTTATGCTCTTTGCGGGACCTCAAGACGTGCTTCAATAATTTTCATATCTTTTTTGCATCTTGTTTGCATGAAAAGGCAACTTTTCCGCACTACGGCAAATTGAAAATCAAAAACTTTTTTTTTCGTTCCACCCTTCTGTACAGCCATCGGGCTCCAGAATTAGCAGATCTTGTTATCAAGACTTTTGGAGACATCTAAACCTTTCGCACTCAACACATCATTAGGCACAACAACAACAACAAAAATAATTATTTTAATTTCATAACTTAGAAATATTTGAACAAGAATGAGTAGTTCATACTTGATTGACAGCTTAAGTGACTAATTTATAGGCTCTACTGATAATCTACACACACAAATTTTCAATACATACAAACATCTCTCTGTACATTATCATACCCAAATTGCCTTAAACGTATGCAAAAACAATATTAAACAAAATTTAAATTTCAAAGAGTATTTTTTTTATTTCTTGTTTGAGTGTAGTTTTGAAAAAAACGAACTTACCTAGTAGTCCTATAGTTGTAATGACTCAAGTGTATGACGTTTTAAAATGCTTTACCAAGGCACCTTCAAAATTTGATAGTTTGAAACTGTACCAGGATCAAAACAATGACAGGTGTTCTAAATTTAGTGATCAGGACAAGCTATGTAATAACCTTTTTGACAATGATGGGCGTTTTCTTTTGATAAGTCTTTTTAGTGACACACTATGTTTTATACTTATTGCTATGGGACAATAATTTTATTGTGATAATATTTAAATAGGGTGGCATAAAGCAGTGATTAGATGTTGTATTGGGAATTTTATTTGCAGAGTCAAACCTTTCTTGCAGCATATTTCCAGCTAGTTTAATATAGGGTAGACCGGGGCACATTTATGCGGATTTTTTTCAATGAATTTTCTAATTTTTATGTTTTAACTTAGGAAATTTGCATTAGGAACATTGCGGTTTTATGAAGCAGTTAATAGAGTTAAAATTGGTATATTCAGTTGTTGCTCAGCTTGTGTTTTTAACTGTTGAAAAAATTATTTTTGAGTCCAAATCAGTTGCGTAAACTTGCTCCGGACACAGGGCACGTTTACGCATATTTATTTTCACACCTAATGTGGCTCTGTCAATGTTTTGAACATAATGTCTTACCATCGCTAAAATAAAACAAAATTTAGACTGAATAGTGTATTAAGTTGAAGCTAAGGGGGTATGTAGACAGCACTATATGATTGTAAGCTGTAAGACAGGAATGTGTAACTTGATTAAAAATTAAATGGTAATTTTCAAAACTAAATAGCCGGAAAATGCTTAAAATGTTTGAGACAGTTTGGAGCAAAAAAAGTGTCTGGGACACAATTAAGTAAGAAACAGTAAAAACAATCACAAAGATGCTGCGACGTTCAATGCGTAAACTTGCCCCTTTGCCAAGTTTGTTGGATTTATTTTTAACATGCAAAAAAAATTTAATAACATTTCTGTTCATACAAATACAATTCTCAAAAAAGTATGAAATTCTGCTAATTTATATATATTTTTTAACTAATTATTATTTATTCACAATAAGCTTCAAAACGTTCAACACAAAATTTACTTAACTTGGTAGAAAACAGATTATTCTTTCTGCAAGCTGGACCGAAGCTCGACTAATGCTCAATAACTTGTGAGAATATTTGCTAGGGAGTAGCATCAATCTGTTATGACTGTTGACTCTCCACTTATAATTCGCTTTGAAAAAAGGGCACTGCGTAAACGTACTCCATTCGTAAACATGCCCCAGTCTACCCTACTGAGTACTCACAAGGATACATGTAATGTTTAGTAGCAAAAATACAGAAGGTGTACATTTCTGTGGGAATTAAAATGTGATTTCTAGTGATTCTTTGCAAACTAGTCTTAGTAGCATCAATTCTTTTTACGGTTCCTCTGATTCCGTTACATTGTCCATTACCATGTGATATTGTATAGAAATGCCATTTAACTCTCAAGTTGACATCCTTTTCGTGATTACATAAATTAACAAATTTTTTCTATTTTTGTTGTGTATTTGAGTTAAGTACTTCAGTACGCCACATGCTGTGTCACCACCAGATCTATAGTACTACTGTGTGAGTTCATTTTCTTAAAGCTACATTGAAGCCAGAAATGAAAAACCCACTTTTTTTTCCCCTTTCAACTATGTAAATAATGTTTTTGCATGTGTTTAGGCAAGTTACATAAGTTAATGTACCGAGAGTATGTTTGTATTTGTGTGTGTAGATTATCAGTCTGGTCTATACATTAAGTACTTAAACTGTCAATCAAGTATGAACTACAGTCGACTCGCGCTACAACGTGATTCGACCTAGCGAAATGGCTATAACGCGAGTTTTTCTCGAGTAACAAATTTTAGGGCTAATGCCAATTCCTCGTCTGCAATACGAATTTTTTTGGAAGGAAGTATTAATTTCGTTATTGGGTCTTAAATATTTATTTCGTGAATATATTTTATCCCTATAGCGTCACTGATTGCAGAAGTTCCCTGCACCATACAAGTCCATGAATCCCTTTATTAGTGCATCAAGTAACCACTCGGCATTTTTCTTTTTTCTTTCTAAATATTAAAGTTGATGAAATAAAATGGCACCTTAGTCCACTGTTTCATTTAAAGTTTAAAGCTGCTTGAACAACCAAAAAGTACGTCGACGGTAGCACAGCATTAAATATAAGTGATGTACGTGCCATGTAGTTTTATTTTATGTCTTTCCCTGCCATTGATCATTTATTTTGTGCATCTTAACAGTTTTTTTATGTTGAATGAAGCAGCTTTTTTATTTTTTAAGTTCAGTAAAAGTACAGTTCTAAATTATAAGAAACTTTAATGTTTTGTTGAGGAATGCTTTAAAGCAGTTTGAGGGGTGTTTGTAAGTGTCTTAAAGAATTTGATGTGTTTTAAAAAAAATTGTATACATACCCTTTTCTACAATGCGAAATTTCAACTTATATGAAGTGTCTTGGAACATATCCCTCGCGTAAGTCGGGACTCGACTGTACTCATTCATGTCCAAATATTTCTAAGTTATCAAATTAAAATAATTATTTTTATACTCACAATATGTTTTTTCAGTATAATATATTATGTAAAGCCCAATATACGTAATTTAAGAAGGTGCAACGAAGTTTTCACACTTTTTTTTTTCTGTTTTAGTGTGTGAATTAACTAGCAAAATTGCTCAATTTCAAAATACTGTATCTTTTTTACAAACCAAATACACAAAACAATATATATATATATATATATATATATATATATATATATATATATATATATATATATATATAACATGTATAATACTTGAAGGGAATGTTCAATTGGCCTAGAAATTTTATTTTTAATTCCATCCACTTTTGGTTTACAGAGGTCTAAAAATGTCATTTTTTCGATTTATGTGGAGCTGTAATCTATAAAGGGTAAAAAAAACACACAGCAACAGTTACATATTCTTATTCGCATGGTTCTAGTGATTAATTTTTGCCGTCTTTCATTTTGTACTTCCATCCCCTGCGCAAGTTATCCCCCTTTGAAATGAGTAAATTTTTTTCATTTGACCTTGAAATTTAACCTGTTGCCATTATTTTAATTATCAAGCTACAGCCTCTTATCTTGGCATGTAAGACTCATCTTATTCATTTTAACATTAAAGCGTAAAATTAACTGCCATAAATGTAATTCAAATAGATTTTGGCCAAAATGCAAAGGTCTAAAAATCCCATTTTTAGACTACGAAAATCACTTTTGATGACCTCTAAAAAATCAAAAGTTTAGTTTAGAGAAAAAATAAAAGTGGTTTTAAATACCTTTCATATGCAGCTTTTAGGGATATGAGTTTCAAAAAAATTAAAAATGGTCGAGCGCACCCATACGTCGAACCTGTGTGGATTGACCCATATGTGTGTACAATCTTTCTACATCCTTTGCAAGAATCTTATTTCTTTCATTTCATCTATTTATTAAGGTTTTTTACAAGGTAAATAAGCAAAATTTATTTTAATTTTCATTTAATGCCATAGTTTTGAAATAAAACTCTAAGGCTGAGATCTTTTGGATTACAGTTTTAAAAGTAAAATTATGCTTTAAAATGGAACACAAAATTGATTTGTTCTTGGTTCTGTTTCTTAAGATTTTAAGTTCATAGCACAGTACTTAATATTAATTTTCAAACCATTTAAAACTATAGAAAACTAAATTGATAAAAATGTGTGTTTTATAAGGTTGATAAGCAGAAGTTTTGTGAATTATTGCTTCATCACAGTACTAATCATTTAGGAGATAGGGATAATTCTATTGAAATTCAATTTCGTTCTTGTCAGCTGCCTGGAAATCATAAAATTAAGTGCAATTTTTTATGGGATTATAGAGTTCAGATTAAAAAATTATAAGATGCTTCACAATTGAAAATTGTAATTATTGTAGTATTTTCTACAGATTTTATTTAAGCTGGGGGAGGGGGGTTCAGGCTTGGGTGCTTATCACAATGCATTTTGCGGAGCCCCTTCGTCTATTACTAAACCTATGTCAATATAGATCATGTACATTTTTTATACTTCAGGGCCCCCTATGGTAATTGAGCCCCTCACATTTGCAACTTGGTTAATCGGTTACTGGCTTTAAGTAACTTTTAACTCTAAAAATCAGGCATTTTGACTGAAAAATTTGACAGAATATTGAGTTCTTAACTGATAATAAGAAATACATTTTGGCTTTCTAGAAATGAAAAAAATGATATGAAAATTTACTTTTCTTTCTACAAAATACCAAAACTATTTATTAGCTTTTTGGTATTGCAGTTATAAAATTATCAAAATTTGTATTTACAGAGAGGGAATTTCCAGTGAATTTCTCAGATCCACTCAGAACAAGAGATTGAAATCTTTCTGTTCAAATGCATTGTTCCACTTCTTTTAACTTATGCTATCCTATAGAAAGGAAATTTATATTTGATTGGAGTTTAAAATGTTTATTAAATTTAAAATTTTTTGCTAATTGAGTGGTATGGAAGTAATCTATTTTTAATAGAATCAATTACTCATGTAGCAAGAAGAGCGACATTTGAAAAATAGATTTTATTTGATGATAAAAAGTTTATTTATGTCCATATGAATAGGTAATAATTTAATTATATTTTTAGCCATATATTTTTTTTTTAATTATTTAAAAAATATCTACACCGTAGCATCTGAGATTCAAAATACATTTTTGACCATTAAAAGTTTTTAAAAGGTAATGTATGTAAACACACTCACAGGTGCTCGAAGACACACAGCAATGGGGATTGATATTCAAAAATTAAAACTTATTTTTATCTTAATATTTCTGAGCTTGACACAAATCAAGAGGAGTTCCATAATAATGGGGGGAGGGAGCTGTAAATGTTATTATCACACCAAAAGTGTTGGACACTTTCAAAAATTAACATTTTGTTGTCAGAAATAAAAGACCTATTGTTCTGTAACTTTTGTCACATGATCGGAGGTATGCTCCAGCTGTCATTTTCCAGTAGAAATTAAAGCAACCATCCATATGAAGGACCAGAAACAAATTCAGAAAAAAAAAAAAAACGTTTTTGATCATCCTTCATCACAAATAAGTTTACTTACTATGTAGAATTAATTTTTATATTTTTGTGAAAGTGTTACTTTTATTTACAGAAATATAAGCATTTCTTGGAGATTTTTTTTTTTTAATTCTTTGCCATCTGCAGCATTTTTGCCAATAATTGACAAGCAGTAAAATTAGATTAAGAAGTATAAAAATGTGAATAAAATGTTGCGTCCTTAGAGTTTTCGTTTAAAAACTTTAAAATAATGGGGCAGTTCCTGAGATAATTACCATCCATTTCATTCTGGCCACACAGAAGACAACATTGCAAATCCTTTTCTCCAATTCTATGCAGGTGTTTTTACAAACAATCATGTCCAGTAATAACATGAAAACAAACCGCTCAACAGATCAATGCAATGTATTGGGAATTTTATTACTTTTATTGAGCAGGGAATTCCACTTTTTGCCCACAGCTGCATCACTATATGAAGAAATTAAGTTATTTTTTAGTTTGTTAAAAATAATTTGTTTAATGTTACGCAGATGAAAATCTAGTTTGATCATCAGAGATCCAGCCTTAGCAAGATATTCCTCCTGCTCATTTCCAAAGATGTCACAATGACTCATAGTCCATTGGAGCGCAAAACTTTTCTTAGGTTTCTCAAGTTCAAACAGTTTCATTCTACAGGAATGGACATGAGCATTTTCATTATACTTTGTATTTGTCAGTGACAAAATAGCTGATTGTGAATCAGTAAGAATCTTTCAAAAATACGAATTTCATTTGAAAGTTTTCGGTTTATAACCTTGAGAGTTTACCTTCACCCCTTATCAGCATTTCAGATTATTTGGTAAGGGTATAAAAGATAAACTTAATAGTATAATTTGAAATTAAAATATTGAAAATTTGAGGAAATATGAATGTTTTGTAGCAATTAAATTTTCAATGTGCATGTGCCAAAGATAGCAAGTTAGGGGCCATTCATTAGTTATGAGGGATGATTTTGGCAATTTTTGACCCCCCCCCCCTCCCTCCATGTAAGGGTATGTAAGATTTTTCACCCCCCCCCATTCTTACGTAAGATTCCATTTTGTTTTTGAAAATAATAAAATAAAGAATCTTACATCACTAGAATCGAAATAAAATTCACTATAACCTTTAACCTTTAAATTAAACCTTTTTGTGATAAGAAATATGCACTAAAAAGATAGAATCTAGACTGAATCTTTTTTTCCCCCTTTTTTTGTTTATGATGTGATACTAATTAAAAATAAAACATGCCATACAGAGTGCGATTCTTTTATTATATTTTGCACTATTCATTGTTTGTAAAACAAATAAAAAACAGCTCATCCTGATATGTTTTTTACTTTCCAGATACAAATGAAATATAATCCCTGTCAAAAAAATTGACTGTGCGATTTCAAATGCAAAATGTCGACTAGGAGAATATTATGTAAGAATGGGTTTTAACCCCCCCCCCCCGAAGTAACTGTATGTAGAGATTTTTCCACCCCTCCCCCCTCCTCCTCAGAACCCTTACATAATTAATGAATAGCCTCTTATAACTTTCATAATTTGATACTCAAATAGATCCCTTAACTCATAACAAAATTCCAGGTCAATATCTTAAAAATTGAAAAAGATATCAGCGATCTAATGTACCGAATGTCAATCATTCTTGAATAGGCGCTGAATTATGAAGGATTGTTTGCAAATAATCTGCTTTTATCCTGAATCGCACAGAACCATAGCAGGCAAGTTTATAAAATTTGATAAATAATGATAAAGACATCGGTTGTGAATGATCCCTCACGATTCATTGATGATGTTTCCATCACTATCAAATTTGCAAAACTTGCCTGCAGTTGTTCAGTGTGATTCATCATAAAAGCGGATTATTTGTGAACAATCCCTCAAAATTCATCGCCTATTCAAGTATTATCAAAATTTGGTTCAATAGATTGCTGATATCTTTCTCAATTTTTAAGATATTGACCTGGAATTTTATTACGAGTTGAGGGGATCTTGAGTTTTAAATTATGGAAGTTATAAATTGCTATCTTTCATGCATGCGCAGTGAAAAACTAATCACTTTAAACGTTCCAAATTTCATCAAATTTTCAATATTTTAATTTCAAATTTTAGTATTATGTAAATTTTTTATGCTATCAAATTATCTGAGAGTTTGGTAAGAGGTGACGAAAAACTATGTGTTTTATAAGCCAAAAACCTTCAAATAAAATTTGCAATTTTGAAAGAAATGCTTATATCTTCGTTAATATAAGAGATACTTTCACAAAACAAAATTAATGAAACGAAAATCTTGAATGAGAATACCAATTCATTCTCAGAAAAAGACACTCTATTTTTATTTTGCTCTTAAATGGTAAATCTGCAGTAAGTCATATGAGACACAAAGTAATTTTTCTTGCTCTTCTTGGAGAATCTTCTTTATTTATTTATTTTTTTCTTTTTCATCCTATTGAAATGTAGGCTCGTTAATTCAATTGTTTTGTTTTTTTTTCTTTATATATTTGATCCAAATTTCCATGAACAAAAAATCCAAACTCATTGCAGGATTCTGAACTACAGTTCTGTTGTTAAAATCAGAAAAGAAAGCATTTATTTTATGTTGATAAATCAAAGTTGTATCGATTTCAATTAATTTTGTTATTTTAGTATTTTGCTATGCTTGGTCATGATGTTGGGCTTATCACACAAGAGTTGTATATTTGATCTCCCAATGTGCCAAAAATGCACATGCCATCATTTTAGAGACTTTCCACAACTGTCCGCACAATAAAAAATAACAATTCACATTTTTCTCTTTTCCTTAATAAAATGACACTTAAAATAACTGATTTGCGAATTCTCGATTTCGATCATGAATGCTTTGCTTGGGACAGTTAGTGCATTATTGCTAGTGTAATATTTTTGTTGTTGTGCCAAAAAAATGTCATCTGACAGTTTATTTCTTTGACAGTGCATTTTATTTGTGTGAAAATGTCTACAGAACAATTACCAATGGTTCCCCCCCCCTCCCCCCAATATTTGATGATATGAAGACTTAAAAATTGTATTCTACCCTTCTTGTATTCTGAAGACGCTCTGTCAAGAATTTGAATATTCTATTTTCATTCTCAGAATTATTTTTTAACAATTGGATATAAGAGATTTAGCTCTTATTTTTAAGTAAAACAATTTATATTAGGATTAATAAAAATATTTATTAAAACTCTCATTTATCTGCAATTTTCTCTGAATTTTGCCACTTTTTTTAATGAATTTTATAAAGTTTTTATATTACTTTTTGATGTAATAGATGTTCTGAAAGTAGATTTAATCCTTATGTATTTGTTTTATTCTAAAGGTGAAGCCATAAAATATCTCGTTGAAAAAATAATTCATATGCAAAAGCTGAACCCATATGAATCAACAAGAATCAACAGTACATCTTTCCAGCTAACAGCGAAGAAAATTGTCAAGAAAAAGAAATGTTGTTGAAGGAATGAAATGATTTAATCCTTATCATGTATTCTTCTACCTTTGCTAAAAGGTGGGAAATGGCTTCATAAAAGTCGAGAATGTTTCCAAGTTGTTGATATGGTGCAGATATTTATTGGTCTGAAAATGTGTGGTTGTGAATTTCTTTGTCTCTGAAAGATGGTGAGTTTCCAGTGATTGAACAAAATTGCCTGTGTCGTAGGTCATATTGTTGGCATTTCATTTTCTTTTTTCCTTTCATGATTTTATCATTAAAACTTTTACTTAGCATGTCTGCATCTTAATATGTTTTGTGCCATGTGTAGAGCTGCAGAACTTTAGTACGAGCCAAAGATTTTTTTTTTTTTTTGTCATCCAATTGCACCATTGCCATGAATTGTTTGAAAGCAGCTATACACAGTGCACATGAATTAAGTATTCATGTTTTTTTATTCTTACCGCATTGCTCTGCATCAGCAGATATGCCAATTCAGAGTTGATCAGGTTTTCAATAATTTTACCTTGCATGCGACAAAAAACTAGTTTAGAAAAATATTTAATACTGGAAAATCGCCCGAAGCAATTGCCTGTTTCGAGATATTTTGATACTTGAAATCTTAACTCTAATTCTCTAACTCCAGTGGATTAACCTTAAGCTAAAGTAGATAGCGTTAAGCTGTTGACCACTTATTTAAACTTTTTTTTTATGTTCGAAATTGAAATAATTCTTAATTCAGATATAAAGCTGTTAAATTAATTTTTTGTTTGATTAATGCTACTATGAAAAATGCAAATATTTTTATTATTATAAAATAAAAAAATTGGGCATGTAAAAATTTTATTCGGGCATATATTGTTTATTTAGACAAATATGCCCATTAGTGCATGTCAAATGTTAAAATTTTTCTAACTGTGGTGCAATTATAAAATACGATTCAGGTCCACAAATGCTTATTGAAACTGAGAAAGCAAATTTACTTTTTTTTTTTCAAAAAAAAAAAACCCAAAATTATCCGACATGCCAGATAATTCAAATTTTCCAGCGTGCTGGTCCACCTCACTTAATTCCGGCATGCCAGCTGATGCAGGATAATACGGTACTTTTTGTGTGTGTATTTGTGGTGAAACTTTTTATCTTGTTATATGTACATATGTTTTTATCTCACCTTTTTTGCGAAATTTTATTTATTATGATATTGATCACAAATCAAATCATCTTGATAGGAACATTCTGTAAGGCAGTTGTAAATAGTGTTTAAGAATTTAATTTTTCGTTGTATGTTGTACTTAATTTTTTTGCCTGTAATGTTATAAACTTGATCTCCAAACTTCTTGTTACGTTTTGCATCATTGTCAATTCAAATTGGAAGTTATTAATCCATTAACTTACAGAGAATAAATATTAATAAAAGATCCTTTTAATTAAATTTGTATGCATAATTTGTATCTTATTTTGCCAAACTGGTGCTATGAACTACCTATGGAAATATTTTTTAATCTTTTGTGCTGTTATCTGATGAAGCTAAAATTATTAAATGTTGGAAGTATAAAATCAACCTTTAAATGAACTTGTTATAGAAGTATAAAAATACTTTTTGTAGCATAAAATACATTCTATTAATTTAATTAAATTCTGTACAGTTCACTTAGAAGTCTGTTTTTAATTATAAATGTTTTATAATTAAAAACAGTTAATAATTATAAATGTTTTGATTAAAATGTTTTTTGTGTCAAAAAAATGAAAAGAATTTGTTAAGCAAACTAGTTCTATTAAATTAATTTCAACTGCAATAATGTTTTTAAAAAGTAGCATGCATTTGTCTGATTTTCAAGACTTAGGAATCTAAATGTTTGATACATTTGCATTTTGCATATCAATTCTCATGGCACAAAGTTATCAGTTTTTATGTTAGGATACTTGTGAAAGGTTTCATCAAAAACAAAAGGATGCTATCTGACTATAGTCCTTATTTTCGGATAATATTTG
This sequence comes from Uloborus diversus, assembly GCF_026930045.1. NCBI lineage: Eukaryota > Metazoa > Arthropoda > Arachnida > Araneae > Uloboridae > Uloborus > Uloborus diversus. Next base: position 33,263,062 of record NC_072732.1, read on the forward strand.
AAATCTCTACAATCTTACATGATAGCTTAAGTGGTTTCATTCAAAAAGAATTAACAGTATATTTAAAACTAGAAGCACCTGCAAGCGGTGCCCATGCTAAAAATTTAATGGAAGTCTGTTAAATTAAAAAAAATTGACGCTCCCACCCCCTCTGATGTGAAATGATAATTTTTGAATAAAATGCATACACACCTTTAAAAAAAAAGCTATTAAAGTTTCTTTAGAATTTAAAACTTTTTGTCAAATCATTAAATTATATTTACAGTTGCTTTAAAACTCTATTTAGCGAGTGAAGCAGTTTTTACTGCAATTTAAAATTTTTCGCCAAATAAACAAAAAAAGACATCAAATAATATCTTTCAAATGTAAAAATAATTCCGCAGCTCTATTGTTTATCGCCAAACTCGCCCAGCAACCACGCTATCATAATCCATCCGTCTAACGAAAAAAAAAAATATATCCATTGGAACATTCAAAAATTATCGTCAGAAAAAAAGAATTTCTTACATTTCACTCGGATAAAAACAAATCAAAAGTTTCTTTTCTTTCAAAACAAATCGCCAAAACAATGAATTACATTTACGGTTGCTTTAAAACAATCTTCCTAAACTGAACTGCTCAGCACCTAACGCGCCAAGTGACCACGCTACCAGAACCAAGCCCTTTTTTGAGTGAAGCGGATGTTTTTTCTTTGGCAGTAATAAATGTTTCGCCAAACAAACAAAAAAGTGTAAAATCACATTAACTGTAGCTTTCAAATCCTTATATTTTAAGAGCTGCATTGCCCGGTCTATCTTGAGAATAAAAATTGTGTCAAGTGACATATATTCAACAATCAGGCTTAAATAAAAGGGAAAAAAAACATCATACAAAATTTCCTTTCCAAACAATGATGACAGATATTAAAATACTTTTAAGGAATTAAAATGCGAAAGATGGATTTTAAAAGCATAACCATGGAAACACGAAATAAAATAAGTTTAAGAAATTAAATGCAAAATAAGGAAAGAAACAATGGATTCAAAAAGCGTAACTGTGGAAATGCAAAAATAAAATGGTTGACAACCTGAATCAAAATGACATTTTTCGCATTTGATTTAAATACGCTTGTAACTTTTTTTTCCTTTGAAGATAGAAGCTAAGTTTTTCGACCATAGGTCGAGTGGGATCTGGAGTAAAAAATCGCTTTTTCCAATGGTGTCAAAAAGAAAACTGTGAGACAATTTCTTCACTTTTTATTGATAGATTTAATGAAGAAAGTAGTGCCTAAATTTCAGCTAAGCCTAAAAAAGTTCGAGCTAAAAATGCAAATTACTCCCACTGTAATTAAGTTAGAGCATTGAAAGAAATTGTTTAGCACGTGGAAAATTCTAGCTTTTTCAACGATATATAATAATATGTGCAAGTAATTTTTCACTCCCAAATTCTGGAATTTATGTGAAATTTAGGCCTAAATTAAAAAAAAAAATTATCGGACTATTTATCGGATTTTTTCGAATTATAGCCTATGTCACTCAGTAAGAAAGCACCTTTCATATAGTGAAGGAATTTTTCAAGTAGGTGCTACTCGAACATATAAACACACAAAAATCCGCCCTCTCTCTTTAAAATATTAATATAAATGAGCTTTTATAAATATATTTTCAGAGCTTCTTTAAATTAGCTTAATACATAGTTTCTATAAAATATTTGTTCTGAATGCAATGAATGTACTAAATGCAAATATTTAAATGCTTAATTTGCAACTTCTGTGAGAGTCATGTAAAATGCCACAAAATAGAAATAAGAGACTAGTTAGTATGTTTGAATTTTTTACGGTTGAAGCAACTTATAAATTTAAGTGTTGTTAGAACTTTAGGATTCTATATATATATGTATATTTATAAATATATATCAAATATATATGATAAGAATTTGCTTTACAAATGCATTGAACCTTTGTGCACCAGACAATATTCTGAGCTTATGTGATGCTTTCTCAATCTCTTATCACTTAGATTAAATTGTTATTACATGGTTATTGTAGTAAATCAGTATATGTGAGGTTCATTGTAAAATCAAAACTGTTGGTACTGGAGAGAAGTTTCGATGTTCAAGCTGTTAGAATAAATAATACTTGCTTACGAATGCACTGAAGCTAATCAAAACTGACCTAGGAAAACTTCAGAATGTTTGTATGATTGTAGCTTACTTTTTTGTTAACCGTATAAACGTCATGTTCATGCGACAATTTCCTTACAAATCAAAATGTACATTGAGACTAGATCAGGGCGAAATCGCTGGGACCAAAGAATTTTTTTTATCTTCTTTCTGCCAAATATGAATTATTATCATTGAGCAAGATTCTGTTTTTTCTGTTTTTTTTAATGCCCTCCTGCTCCGGTAACATTACAGCAGGCAGTAATTTTGAGACATAGAGTTTCAGTTTTATAAAAACTGAGCCTCAACAGACAGCCAAAAAAAAAAAAAAAAACTTAAATGAAAATTCACTTAATGTGTTGGCTAACTCAGTTCTTAAAGTGTCATATCTATTTTATTTCCCTTGCTATTATCTTTTCAAACAAAGATCTTAAAGCACCTTTTCTTACAGTATTGTCATATTTTTATAGATCACACATTTTACTTTCAAAGAGTTGAAGTTGTTTTTTTTAGTTGGAATATCTATTCTTAGAGACTTTTCCGTCCTGTGATCATTCCACCCTAAACAAGTTTTACTCTATAATGTTTGCCAGTATGTGCTTTTTGCTGCAAAAGTAAAATTAATGTGCCTATAGGAAGTCAACGTTAGTGTTCTGATATTTTGATTATCAACCTACACTCAGTGTTATGGTGGTTCTGTAGAAGTGCCTAAAGTGTTTTGAATTAGTGCTTAGGCGTTTGCTAAATGCATTCTAGAAGTTCCAATAGTTTGATTTGTGTACCTGTGAACTTAAGGGTTTTGGAGAGGACGGTAAAAAATCACGGTTTTAAATGCTTAAATTGTTTAGTCACCGAAGCGCTCTTTATTTTGCTCAAAAGATTCTGTTATTCTGTAAATGATTTTAGCAACATCATGCTCTTTGACAGTGTGTTGTTCTTTGTCCTTTGCTATAATGTATTAAATCACTGCTGCCTTAAATTGTGCAACACTTTAGAGTTAGCATTTTCCAACTGATGATGAATGCATTGAAAAATAAAATTGATTGTTTGGATAGGGAACTAATGTCAAAATTTTAAAAACATATTTTCAATTTCTACATGCACAACTATACAATGTTGAAGCGAGAAAAAAAAAGTATTTTTAAAATTATAACTAATGCACAAATTATTCTTGCTCATTTATTAATAGAAATTGTTGTCACAAAATCCAAATCTCAATTATAGCTGAGTCATATTGAATTATTAAGACTTTTGTTGTGTTGTAAGTTATTAATATAAACTGCTGGAATTTAAAAATTGTTGTGATGAGATCCGTCCACATTGAAACGTTATTCAAAAATGTGATCTTTATTCTTTACTGTTATTGACTATCTTATTTGTTATACAAATAAAATAAATGCATATCAGCTTTTTGCCTCTTTTTCTTTTTCCGACACACTTTTTTTTAATCATTAGAACTCCTATCTTTTAAAATGTTTCTTCTGATATTAGTGTTTAATAAATTCAGTTGAAGCAAAGTATGTTGAGGATTGTGGGGCTAAGTGAAATGGTTAAATATTTACTCTGTTTTTAGTGTTCACCTACGTGGCAATATTTAAGTATGTAGTAACACTTGTAGTCTATTCCAGTCATGAAAAAGCTATATTTGAAGTAGGGGTGCAACATCGATGTCGATGTCTTGGAAACATCGATATTTTACAAGTTTGATATTAAATTGTACTATTCTCTTCATGTAACAAGGTCATGAAAATTTTTATGAAGTCATGAAAAAGTCATGGAATTTTTTCATCCAAATAGAGTATGAACCCTGAACATCGATGTTTTGGGTTCAATGTTCTTTCGATGTTGATGTTTTTGTATTTTAATTGAAAATTGCTATAATTTTTTTTACAGAGAAGTGACATCGATTGAAAAACATCAATGATTCAAAACATCGATCTTCAAGACAAGAAAAAAAAACGATGGTATCTGTAAATTGACCCAAAAGCATTGAACTCTCGGAAACATCTACATCACCTAAATTTGAAAAATGTAGGAGCTGAGCTGTCAGCTACCATGCAAAATAAGCTCAAACAGGGATACCAACTGCTCCGCAAAAATTGCGAAACTCCTGAGCTCTGCAAAAAAGTTATTTTGCTCCGCATTTCCCGGCCGAGCGTTTTCGAGCATGACATAGTGTTTAAAGCTGTTTTTTATTTTTATGCTAGTGCTTAAAATGACTGTCAAAGCTCAAAAACAATTTAAGACAAGTGGTTTTCGTTTTTTTAATTGAATTTTATGCAAAATACGGACCTGCTCCTCCAAATTTCAAAATGCTTCTTAAAACCACCGCATATGCTCCTCAAATTGTTTCTCCAAGGTTGGCTCAGAATCCTCATTGCTTAGAAAATAGCATAGAAAAATTCAAAGAACAGGGTGGCGACAGATCAGGGAAAAGTCAGGGAACTTTATTAATCGGGGAAATATCGGGGAATTTTGAAAAAATAACAAAAAATCAGGGAAAATTGATTTTATGAAAAAAAAACATTTTTTTTTTTTGCTTTACAAAATTAAAATTCCCTACGCATTTTCCGCCAATTATCTGTTCAAAAAAAAAATAGTAATAAAATTAATGAGGTGCGATTATGCACTGCCGCATATTTGTGCATCTTTTTTCCTCAACATCAAAGTATGGAATCTTACTTATTAACCACAGGATGAACTTCCTAAGATTGCTTCTGTGTCTGTTATTTATTTTACCTAGCTTGAAATTTCCTTTTACACTTTCAATGCTACGTAAAATAAACAACCATACAGGCCAAGAGGAAGCCTTCATTAATGTCTTAGCTCCTTTGCCTTTATTCTATTGTCTCGAAGTAATTAGCGAACTGTAATCACGATTTCAAGAAAAAATCTTTGGTGTTTGAATTAATACTATAAAAGCTTAAAAGTTATTATTTCTTCGCTTTTTTAAATAGATTGCTAAAGTTGAACTTTCAATTAAAAAAAAACTTTGTTTTTTGCTGTTTTACTATTTGTTGTCACCGCAGATTATAAAGGTTTTCTTTTCTTCAGACTTAAGTGATTCTTTAATTTTATAACCAAGTTGTATTCTTTTATGTATTTTGAAATTAACTAATTGTTTTTTTTTTCTTTTTTTTCTTGCATTTCAAAGATGTTTCTTACAAAAACAATCTAAGATTTTTTTCGTTACATACTGTAATCATTTGAAATAGAGTTAATTTGTGTACTTAAGTAAATATCTTTATTTTTTTTATTGTTAAATTAAAATGCTGTATTCATTCATTAAAACCTATGTTCTTGATTAGAGAAAAGCTCCCTATGAATAAATGTCAAATGGTTTCATCTGTTTTGCATAAATATTGTCAATTAATTATATAAGAATAACTACATTACTTCGATTCTTTCACTATTACTTGTTATTCTTGCAACAATTATTATACTGTTTGAAAACTTAGTTCAAAATAATTTAAATTACTTTTTAGTTCTATCATAAATACATATATGTTTTTAAGAGTAATTTTAATAGTTTCTTTAAAATCTTGTGCTAAGTGGTTTCTTGAAGTAAAGTATTTTTTTTTAATTTTCTGTAATCTTTCCATGTAGAAAAATTAAATATACTGTTTTGTAGGTTTCCCCCCCCCCAAAAAAAAATATTGACTTGATGTGTTTTTTTTAAAAACCATTTTATTAAAAAAGTAGCATTTTTTAAAAAATATGTCTTTAGTTCAACAACTTTACACAGCTTAAAATGTTTAAAATACTGCTTTTTATACAAATATACAATGGATTTCAAGTAGAGCAAAGAAAGAAAACCATTATCATTGGTAACGTAAATCAGGGAAATTTGATGAACTAAATCAGGGAAAAGTCAGTTAACTTTTTTTCACAGTTCCTGTCGCCACCCTGAAGAAAGTAAATTCGCTAATGCCGGTGTTTAGATTATCTGAAATTTCCCAAAACTATTTATTCTTCAACGGAGTATAAAATGAATGCATTCAAAATAAACATGGATTTTTTTCAATGGAGAGTATTCATAAACATAAACGGCCACAGGAAAGCTTCCTCTGGTCTGATTTGTTTATTTTTTTCTGTTGGGCCTTGCGAAATGTGGTGTTGTACCTAATTGGTTAGAGCATATATGTAATAATTTAATATTGGCTTTACTTAGAAATTTCTGGAAAAAATAGCTATAATGAAATGAATTGATGCAATGCCAAAAAAGATTTTACTGATCCATTAAGAAACATTTGTTTGAGATAATCATATTTAAGTCTGTTGTGTTGTACACTCAAAAATGTATGTTATATATTGATAAAAAAGATCGATGTTTCGAAACATCGATGTTTGAAAACATCGATGTTTTTTAGTCGATGTATCACTACCATCGATGTTTTAATTTCGAACATCGATGTTTTGCCATCGATGTCGCACCTCTAATTTGAAGATCAAAGCAATTTTCAAAAATTGATTCTCATATTTTTGATATTTTGTTGTAATTGAAAAATTTATTTTGTTATTAAAAAAACCATAAAGTTCTTGTTATTAACATTTTAAATATTAATTGAGACCTACTAATATTCATTTGAGTATGTATTTATTTAATATCAAGCTCATTTTCATTTTAAATGTTTACTACAATTAGTCAAGTGCACTTTAGGCAAAATGAAATAATTCATTTTTGTTTACTTATTCATTCATATATTGAATGTCGTGTGTATTCCATTTATTTATTAATCAATATGCATTCCTACATTTGATAGTTCATTTATTTTCTTTTTCATTCACTAATTTGTTTATATCATACATTAATTTGCCCTATTTATTTATCATTTTCAACATCTATTCATTTATTCCCAAGGTTAAATAACTCTTTCATTTCATGAAAAATATTTCTAATAATCAAATAGAAAATAATGCGTTGGAAAAAAATTTATTTTTTACTTTGCCCTTTGTAAAATAAAAGTAAAAAGTTGCCACTTTTTTGTTTTTTAATTTTTGAAGGTAAGAATTTTGCTCCAAAAATATATGTTTTAATACAAGTTTTAATATAAAATACTGTTCTTTCTTTATGAACCCGTATATTTTTCAAAGCAAATTTCCAATTTGTTTCATTTTCAAAAAGGGTAAGTTGCCTTAACTATTTCATTTTGCCTCTACATCAAATTTTTGGTTAGTGTGGTTTCTAACTCTTTTGAAACAAATGTTTTAAACCGTTTTTGAAAGGTGCAGTAAAACTTTTGATTATTACATTAAGTTTAACAAGAACCAATACCAAGATTAATCAGTTAAATGCAATAATTAAATTTCTAACAGAAAAAATAGTGAGAAAATAAAATTTCCTAAACATTTAGAAATTTTATTTTTCTACTTTAAAGTTGTGCAACTTTTATTAAAATAAAGTGACCCTAAATGACAGAAAGCTTTGGAACAAGGTAATAAGTCATTTTAAATGGATTTAATCAGTGATGGATACAAGAGGGGGTTCCTGCCCCCCCCTTCCAAAACCGTCGACAATAGCATCCTTCCGAATTGTGTTCGAACATTTTATGAATAAAATTTTACGATTTTAGTGGTCTTTTAAATTTATTAATTACTAGCTGACCCAGCCACGCGTTGCTGTGGCGAGAAATAGTTAGATTAAAATATTATTTTGCTCAATATTTTGATAGAATCTAATTAATATTTTTAAAACATATGAGATTGACAATGCTGTGTTAGGCTGAATTAAGTACTTATTCACTTTAGCAAGTATTAACTAAATTTTCAATGGTAAAAGCACTATACCTACGCTTAGTAAATTTTGCAAGTATGACTTCAATCAAAAATAAAAGCAAAATAACTTGAAAGTGATAGTAAATATCGAAACTGATTGTAAAGTATCGGAATGAAGAAAATTAGCGTAAACCAACATAAACTTTTAGAATGTACACTACATTTTATTCATCTCAGATTTCCCTATAGTTTGTAATAAATAACATTTTTTCAAAATACATTAACTTAATTAAAATCATATAAAAATGAAATTTTATAAATGAGGTAGATAACAATAATCCATTGTTTCTATTATTTGTCTTTTGCTAATACGAATAGGTATGATGACTTTCCCAATCATGAGTAGGCAATAGATAAAGGGTGTCCTGAAAAAGACTGTATGTTTTCAAAAATTTATAACAGGAAAATGGTTAATGATAAAAAAAATAATTTTTGGAGAAAATTCATGTGATGGGCCGTAAGTTTCGTCCCACCAGAGCTCTAATGTTTAGTTCAAAAGTTTTTCAATAGATGGCGCTGCAGATAGTAAGCCTCTAACAGTAATTATTAAAATTCACCGATTTTTCCTCCAATTGCGACATGTGGTTGCAGCCTGCGGCAGGCATTTTGAAAATATTGTTGCGAAATTTTATTTATTAAAATTATTTTTCAAAAAACTATAATGTAATTTTCTGTCTTTCTTTGATTCACGGTCTTACATCTGCTGCGCCATCTACTGGAAAATTCTTGAACTAAATTTTGGAACTTAGGGGGATTAAACTTGCGGCCCATCACATGAATTTTCTGCAAAAGTTATCTTTTTATCATTAACCATTTTATTGTTATGAATTTTTGAAAACAGTCTTTTTCAGGACACCCTGTAGTTGCCCATGAGAGAAAAATGTATGTTTCAAGTCCAAACCGAAAGTAGACATTGTTTGGTTTTGAGATCTATGTATGGTCTCTTCAAAAAGCTAAACAAATCGGAAATTGAAGCCTTCGAAATGTGTTTGAAAATTATGATGCTATAAATGGATTACTTGCAACACAAAAATTTCTCCTTCAAACTTTTCCGTCAAAATTGTTGAAATTTTGATGAAGAAACGGGTACCGTTGCATAATGTAGGTGGGGTTGTGAAAAAGAATAATTGGTGAAACAATTTTCAACGGGAAACCAGCTAGTAGCATTCCTGGTATATCCAGAGAATTTAAAAATTCAGTTGGAATGTTTGCTGCTTTGTTTTTATTGACAACTGTATAGCCTTGTTCAGCATCAACGGTCAACACAATCTAATTATATTTTTTTTTCCAGCTTTCAGTAATGGCTCATTATTCACAATAATTGTAGCTAAGACAGCGTTGTTGCACTGTTTTTTCTCGTTGTAAATCAGTGTTAACTAAGTCAACACTAAACAATCAATCACGCGATATCACCCCATAATGACTAAACAACAGAATTTGAAACTGAAATGCATTAAATCTTCAATTAACACTAAAGCTTCATTATACATTTTGGGTGTAAAATCTTGATTTGAACATCGGTGTGTTTGTTTAACCCTATGGAGTACATCTTCAAGCATAAAATTTATGTAGCTTCCCCACAGAAATGATAATTGTGTTGGATATTACGTCGTCAAAATTATGTTAAACCGTTGACGAATACTCTTTCTCGTTATGCAAAACCTGCATTAGAAAATGCAATTCCCAATGATTGTGTTTCTAACCAATAATTACAATTCGTGAAATGCATCGTGATATGTTTTAAATAATCGACAATTAAGGGTTTGCAAACATTTTCGTCTGTTAGGGAATGTTTAAGGAAAACAAAAGCAAAAACAACATTCTCTTTGTTTTGGCTGCACAGTTTTGTTATAGATGGAGTTTTGATCCCAATGTCTAGACTTTAATTTTTCATTATGCCCGAGATTGATGAATGTTGTGTTCTTTGTTTGCTTGGCATGAATGATTTTTTTTTTTTTTTTTTTTTGATTTTATTCAACACTGTAAAAACAATTAAGAAACGTCTTGAAAAATAATGGGCATCGAATACGCTTAATTTTTGACAGTAACGTATCCCACTAAAAGTGAGAAACCTTCCTAAAAATTATCCTGAAGTCTTTCCTAAGAATTCCGAAACCTCTCCGACTCGAGACAATCATTTCTCTGAAACCTTTAGAGAGAGACCGAAGTAAGATTAAAAATAATAGCTTGGCACATTTTTCGACTCATCAAGAAAGTACCAAATGCATTTTCGTTACCATGGCCACTGCTAAGATAAAATTGTAAGCATGCGCAAAGTATTCTACTTGCTTGTTACTCTTGGAAAGTTACGAAATCCAGAGACTCACTTCCTCTCATTGGGAGTTACTTCAATCTGGACGGACCCACGACGACAGTAGTGAAGTCAGTTCTTCACTAAAATTCATTAACCTTCCTGAAATTACCCTGGAACCTTTTTGAAGCATTCAGTTATCTCCCTGGCTAAAAGCCCGTCGGGCCGCTGGACCTTCAGAGAAAACCTTAAGTAAGTTTTAATACAAAAGCTTGACACCTCTCTACTTTCAATTAAGCTCCACCAATAATATCGCAAGCATGGCGAAACGTACTTGTATTTAAGTACCCCGGGTCTAGCTCGCTTGCGATTCTTGCAACGCTACGGAGTCCAAAGGCTCATTCACTCCCTCTGGGAGCTTTTAGGCATTGCAAACGGAACGTAATTGACTTGAAGCCGATACACTTAATAAATGCGCTCAGTTAATCTTTAAACTGGGAGCTAAAATATTTTTCGGAACAGTGAGAAGTCTGCATTCATGGCGTTTGTAGCAATTCAGGAAACTTTTTGACGAAGATACTTCATTTCCCAATAAAATTGTTGATGACCTGTGAAATCCCAACATGTTCCACGGAAATAATCAGTGACATTTTGGATTTTTTACGGTGCGTATAAAATAGCGTGGAACATTGGTAAATAATTTTATTTTTGAGAATCGGGGCCAAACACATTAGGTTTTAGACAGTGTAAAAAAAAAAAGTCATTGTTGTTTTTGGTGATTCAAGTGCTTTTCGTTGAAAATATCTTCGGAAAAATATATTCATTGACCGTTTTCAAGATGTATTGCAAGATGCTGTACAGTTGGGTCTCTTTCGTACATGGGGAAGCCAGATAGCTTCGTTGCTGTTTTTATGTCTACTCATTGCGTTATATCGTTAATTTCTCGTACCTCTACTACGACCTAATAAGAACCATTAAAAACGTATTTGACAAAGTATTTTGTTGACCTCACGGAATTGCAAAAATCGACATTTATATGAGACTCATACGTTTTTTAAAAGCAGTGGTGAGAATGGAACTTCCCGCTGGCTTATCAATTTCAACTTGATTTGTAGAATTTGACATTTTACATTGAAAAGTGTACCCTTAATACTCCCCCTTTCTCCGGCGATATTGTTGATAACCATGAATATCCGTAACATAGCATTATTTGTAAATTTTAATTAACTTAAGAATACAACTTTTGAGGATGAATTAACTTACAGCGCCATCTGTTTAGAATTTTAAAGAACCAAACGAATTAACACACACTATTAATATATGATAAACATTTTATTTGCAATAAAAAATTATAAAAACCACCCTATCTTTTAAGTTGGACCAAATTACAGAAACTTATGAAATTTGATAATAATTGGTTCGGTAGTTTCAGAGTTTACCCCGAACAAACATCGTGACACGAGATTTTTTATATATATAGATTTTTAAAGTAAAAATTTGAAATACTACTTTTTTCATTACTTATCGACATATACAGTGAAGCACTATTTATACGTTTTTGAAGGGACTATGAAAAAAGCGTACAAACGAAAAAACTTATAATAGGTATAGATTAATGTGACTTTGCAGGGACCAATTTTAAAAACATATAATTGACAAAAACGTATAAAATAGAAACGTGTAACACGGTGCTTCACTGTATTTGCAACATTCAAGTCTTATTAGGTGCATTTTCCTTGCCGATTTTGGGCTTTTTATTGCCACCCAAGTAGTTTCAGAAATTTTTCGTACCCAAAGCTGTAGGTTGGTTCTTGGGAAGGAAGGGGGGGAGGGTCATTCTTGAGCATGACCCCCTCCCCCCTAAAATGGTAGACTGTATCGCCCCTGGATTTAATAGGTATTGCCTCTAAATTTTCGATAACTATAGTACAATGAAAGTTTTTCTTATGCTTCATAGCAGCAAGTACAATAATACTATTGAAGTTTGAATGGAGCTGTTTAAAATAGATACGTTGTGGCTCGAAGTTATCCTGAATCGAGGCCGTTTTTAAGGGTTGGGGTTTTAAGGGTTCAAATTTCCTTCAAAAATTGTTAATTTTTCTAAAAAGTGCTTTTTTTATTATACTTTTTTTTTCTGAAAAAAATATTATAACTGTTTTATTTTTAGTCATTTATTTAATTTTTCAATTTCACTTGAAAAATGAAATTATTACTGAAGAATTATTCAAATTCAGTTGCTATATCTGCAGTTTTTTATTTTTATTGTACTGATAATAAATGCATTGAAAAATAAAATTGATTGTTTGGATAGGGAACTAATGTCAAAATTTTTAAAACATATTTTCAAATTCTACATGCACAACTATACAATGTTGAAGCAAGAAAAAAAAAATATTTTAAAAATTAGAATTACAACTAATTTACAAATTATTCTTGCTCATTTATTAATAGAAATTGTTGTCACAAACAATTTCTTACTAAACAAAGCAATGTTTTTCTTAAAATTTTGAACCTGAAGCTAAATTAATTTTAAAAAAACATCGAAGTTCTTTGTATTTTAAAGTGCCAAACTATATTTAACATTTCTCTATAACTCAAAATTGAATCTAAGAAGTATTACTTCAAACACGCGTATAAGAGTACAAGCATCTCTTCTATTGAGCTGTTAAAATTACATCAAATATTCAGCATAGATCAAGTTATGTAGTGTATACATCAGCAGATTTCTTTCTTTCATTTAATAACCGTCGTTTTTTTTTTTTTTTTTGAGCAATCACGATTGCTTATTGTTCTCACTTGACTGTTTTAGGCGTGCTATAATTTTATCCCCCCCCCCCCTCGCTTCCCTCTGCAGCACCACCGTCAACCGGCCTCACGATGCCTGCTCCTCTAGCGAAAACCTTCTCCTGATTGCGTCCATATCCTACATGCATACACTCACACAAGCATGCCTACACACATACCCACACACACACACACACACACATGCCTGCACACAGACCCAAACACGCGCCAACACACACACACGCCTGCACACAGACACACAGCACACATATACCCACATACACACATGCCTGCACACAGACACAAACACACACGCCTCCATACACACACATGCCTGCACACACGCAAAAAAACATGTGATTGCGGAAAAACATAATTTGAATTCAAGATGTCAAAATTAAAATTGTTTTTTTCCTTTTTTTTTACGTTCGCAGTAGCAAACCCTCATTTAAATAACATATTGCAACAAAAATCAATAAAATAATACGAAATCAAATGGTATTGATCATACAGATTTCTCTAGAAATGTCTGGTAAAATTCACCAAAGACAACCCCGTAACAAAAGTCTGGTTACGGCCCTGCCCTGAATGACTGCACCAATCTAATGAGGATCTTGGAATTACGCATCAATTGGTGTATAAAGAAAATTAAAATAGAGAAGAATAAAAAAGACATGGGACCGAAAGAAGTTTCTTTAAAAAGTTCTTTTTAAGAAAAAAATACTATTGAAAAAAGGAAAAAAACTATTATATACAATTGAAAATGGGGAGAACTATGACAGTCTCCAGGTTTCTTCCATATCCTACACACACACACACACGCATACATACACGCACGTACACACAAAACACATACACACAGTCAAACACATACACACACACGCATACATACAGACACCTACGCATACACACACACCTACACACAACTACCCACACACTCATGCCTGCACACAGACACAAACACATATGCCTACACACACATACACAAACACTCATACACACAACTACCCACACACTCATGCCTGCACACAGACACAAACACATATGCCTACACACACATACACCATTCCCCCCCCCCACACAACACAAACACTCATACACACAACTACCCACACACTCATACCTGCACACAGACACAAACACACATGCCTACACACACATACACATACCCCCTACACACAAAGCACACATACCCCCCCCACACACATAAACACAAAGGCGTACATACACACACATACACGCCCGTGATTGCGAAAAACATAATTTGAATTCAAGAGGTCAAAATTCAATTTTTTTTTTGGGGGGGGGGGGGGTCCAACGAAAATACCCGATTTAGTTTTAACTTTAGATAATTTGGGATAATGTATCCAACGAAAATACCCGATTTAATTTTAGCTTTAGATAATTTGGGAAAGAATGTTTAAAAATATTCTAAAGCTTTAGAATTTTGATCCACAAATTGCTTCACCTGGCCTAATTTTATATGAAATGGCGGCATCAATACTATTTTAGGGTCTACAATTGGTTCCCATTTGTCATTATGTTTCCCTATATGAAATTCGATTCCATCAGGCCATATACGCTGTTGGTAATATACTGAATCTGCTCTGCTATCCCAGAAGCAAAGGTGACAGGGATACTTAGTATACCCGCCTGGGATTCTCACCAGAAAACCAAGCATCTTGAAATCTCCCATAACTGGCCAATTTATAATCTGTATATTTTTATTTCTCCAGTACCATTTACAGTCGGATCCCGCTACAACGCGATCCGACTTACGCGAAATGGCTATAACGCGAGTTTTTCATGAGTAATGAACTTTTTATTGCTGCTGCAAATTGCCCGCCTGCAACATGAAATTTTTTGGAAAGGAGCTGCGGAGCGTTAGAATGGGCTTCGTTGGCACTAAATATTGGTTTGGTGAATGGACTTTCATTCTTTTAGCATCACTGAATGCGGAAGTTCTCACACCGTATTAGTCTAAACAACTTTGCTTTAATTTACACAAAAAAAAAAAGAACTGCTCCCATTCTAAACTTTTTTTTTCCGTTCTACATATGGACGTTGATAAAATAGAATGGCTTCCAAACGCGCTTTTTCGTCTAAAGTTGGCGAAATTGGAAAGAAAAAAAGAAAGTGTTTGACCATTAAAGAAAAGGGCAAGATTCTCGATATGCTTGAACAATTAGAAAGTGCGTCGAAGGTAGCACGACAACTAGGTATGAGTGAACCTTCGATACGTACAATTAAAATTCCAGAAAAGGAAATCCGTAAAAGCTCAGAACTTAGTTTTAATACTAAAGCTCGCAGAGAAGTGTCTGAGTAAAATACAAACATCATAGAAATGGAAGCTGCTCCTTCATTGTGGCTTAAAGAGGCCAGAAAGAGGGGTGTTCCCACACTGCATAAACCACCATCTTCATCATTTTAAAAACTATAATTAACTTTTCACTGTTCAGTGCTATTATAATGCAGTCATGTGTTTAATATAAGTACCGTACTGTGTTAATTCATGCCTCTCATTGATCATTGATTTTGTGCTTCATAACAGTAATTTATGTTAAATAGTACGCTTTTTTAACCGACTTCAAAAAGAAGGCGGTTATCAGTTCGTACAGTATGTATGTTTTTTTTTTTTGTCCACTCACAGCGTCTCACCTAGTGAACCGATTTTGATGATTTTTTTTTAATGGATAGGGGATGGCTCAACTTAGGTCCCATTACTTCGTTTGACCCTATTTGTTCCTTAGAAAAAAAGTTATGGGCAAAAAACAGTAAATTTTATGAAAATTTCCCTATTAAATGATTAAAATGATATGAAACCCATTGTTATAAAAGTTTGGTACCATATAACAGTAACATTAATAGTAATTGTAATGATAATTTTGAATAAAGGCTTCTCTGAAGCAATACAGTGATATAGAGCCGAACTTCTTACTAGGTAACTTCTTACTTTTACTGAAATATCTATATTTACACTAAAAAGAATAAAATAAAAAAATTTCGAAAAAAAAATAGAACCGACTTCAAAATTGCTCTAAAAAGTGAAAAATAATTTTATTCTTTAAACACCATCGATAATACTTTTAAACATAATTTTTGAAGTTGGCGCAAAAACGATCGATAAGATCATTTACAGCCATAACTCAACTACAACTATAAATTTAACCAGGCCTAGTTTCTTCACTACCACATACATTATGCATTGATAACAGCATATTTGAGTAATGATAAAAATGTTTCGTTCCTAACTTAGGATAATTTTCTGAAAAAAATATAAACAAAGCATCGTTACGCTGGATTTTACTTTTTGTTTTTGCGCCAACTTCAAAAATTATGTTTAAAAGTATTATCGATGGTGTTTAAAGAATAAAATTATTTTTCACTTTTTTTAGAGCAATTTTGAAGTCTGTTCTATTTTTTTTTCAAAATTTTTCTAAAATACAGTAACAATTCAGTTCTTTGTGAAAGATACAATAATATGTAGTTAAGAAACAGTTTGAAACAATTTGAGGAGTGTTAACACATGTCTGAAATAATTGGGTATGCTGATAAAAAGTTTCTTAATATACGTTGTTCCACAACGCGAAATTTCGACTTGCGCGAGGGGTCTTGGAACGCATTCCTCGCGTAAGTCGTAACTCTCCTTGCACATTACAGAATGTGATAACGAAAGACTGGGTAATTGATTTCCGTTGTGAAGAAGGACTGCTTTTAAGCTTTTTGAAGAGCCATCGATGAAAAGTCGCCAGTCAGAAAATATGCATGGTATTCCAATGTCCTCGAACAAACCCGTCACGCTATTACAGTAACAAAATCCATCTTCATAGGTGAAAAAACACAAAAGCGATTCATGACAATCTCTTTTGATTAGTTATTTTCACATCGTTTTCAAGCAAATTCCACTGTTTCAATTGGGAACCTAGAAGCTTTGCTTTATCCTCGGGCAGGTTAAGATCCGTAGTAAACCACTGAACTCTGTCGAGATGAGTGGGGTCCTGGAGTTGACGCTATCAAATTTCTCCAAGAATATTTGCTTTCTTCAAGAGGGGGAGAGGGCGCTGAAACGAAGTCCTGCCCCTGTTTGAAAATGACCTGGTTACCTTCCCGATGAGCAGAAGATAAATTTACAAAAAGCAGATTCAAAAACCTATTGATCTTCTTTTCCCACGCTAATCAGTTAAAATCTTCAAAACATAATTATAGACGTAAAACAGACAAAAACAAACTTTAAAAGTTATGGTTGGATATTTTAGGGTTTTTCGATGGGTAATATCAGAATTCATGCGTTGAAACAGAAACACAGAAAAAAAAGGTTTTTTTGTTGACCTGTGATTAAAACGAGGCATCACATGACTTCCTTTTACTCCCATTTAATGTCATTTCCCCATTATTGGCAATTTTAATGTGATTCACTTGTTTACTCTCTAATTATCACCAACAGTGGCCAAATTGAAACCAAATTTAAAATTTAAAAGAATAAAAATCGCCGAATTTGTCGCCAAGTTGGCGACAAAACTTGGCGACGAAAATACTGCGATATATCGCCCAGCGTCCGACAAATTATAACACCACTTGAGTTTACATCGAAATTAACAATGATTCCCCCCCTCTCAAAAAGGGGCAAAAGACCCCCTTAGGAACATCCGAATGCAACCAAAATGGAAGGTGCACAACTAGGCCCCGCTAGGAATCTACGTACCAAATTTCAACTTTCTAGCACAGGACTTCGCAACTGGTGCGCCGCGACAAGGAACCCGATGTGCCGCGATATTTTCGTAGTTATACACTGCTCGACATTGAAAATGCAACAACAAGAAGGAGTGTTCAGAAATTTACGCAAATTTTAGAGTAGACGTACATCACTGAGTTATGTAAATGATGTGAAATGCGCAGCTCTCCGACACACGTGAAGTAAGATATAAGGGAAGGAATTTGCAGAATGGGCAATATTCGTGTCGTTATTTCTGACTGGAGAATTATCGAAGAAATTTTGTTTTTGTGTTGGAGGATGCGTGTAACCCGAGAGAATGCCAGGCCGACGTCAACGAAGGCACTTCCAGCAGATAGACGATTTTACGAAAGGTATGGTGATCGGACTGAGAAGGGGAGGTTGGTCCGTACGTCAAATCGCAGCTGATACCCACATGGATGCGAGCACGGTGCATCGGCTGTGCCGAAGATGGTTGGAACAACGAAATGTGGCAAGATTGAGGGGTGCAGGAGCAGCCAGAGTGACGTCAGAACGCGTGGATCGACGCATCCACCGACAAGCTGTGGCAGACCCACAAGTCACTTGGTCCTCGATTTTGCAGCAGGTGCAAGATACCCTGAATATTCCCGCGTCAACTAGAACCATTACCCGTCGTTTGGTCGCACGTGGTCTGCAATCAAGGCGTCCGCTAAGAAGTCTGCCATTGACACCACAGCATAGACAGCACCGTTTAGTATGGTGCCGGACTAGAGCGACGTGGATGGCGAAATGTCGTGTTCTCAGATGAATCCCGCTTCTGCTTATCCAGTAATAGTCGCAGCACACGTGTGTGGCGTCGACGTGGAGACAGATCTAATCCGGCAGTAACTGTGGAACGTCCCACCACACGACAACGTGACATAATGGTTTGGGGCGCAATTGCGTACAATTCCATATCACCTCTAGTTTGTATTCAGGGCACTATGACGGCCCAACGATACTTGGATAATGTGCTGCGGCCGGTGGCAATCCCTTACGTTCAAGGGCTACCTAATACATTTTTTCAGCAGGATATCGCCCGACCACACAGTGCTCGCATTTGCCAACATGCCCTCCAAGGCACACAGATGCTTCCCTGGCCACCATACTCCCCTAACTTGTCACCAATCGAACATGTGTGGGATGTGTTTGGACGCTATTTGCAGACTCTGTCCCTGCCTCGTTCAGAAGACAAACTGTGGCAAATGGTTGAAACGGAATGGAGAGCCATCGCTCTGGACACCATCCGCACCCTTATTGACTCTATGCCTAGACGTGTTTCTTCGTGTATCGCTGTCCGCGGTGGTCCTACATCCTACTGAGCCGACGCCGTTCTCGCTCTGTATTCTGCCTATTATTTTAAAATTAAGATCATTTATTATTCCCTGCTGTCTCTGTCTTTTTTCCAAATTTCATCACTTTCTGACCACTTCTTCTTGGTGTTGCATTTTCAATGTCGTGCAGTGTATAAAAAGAAAGAGCCTTGACCTATTTTATTTTAAAGTAACGACCGAATAGCGTTTGTATCGTTCTGTAACTTCCCAATTCACCCTGTCGATCATGTGCAATAAGACATACTCACAAGGGGAGAGACGGGATTTGCTGCCCCACCTCTTTTAAACTTCCTGTGATCCTATTACTTTCAGTTTTTGAAAACGGATTTTAATTTCCGGGAAATAAACTAATTACAGGGCCGCTGAGGTAAATCCGGAAAATGGGACACAAGTATTAAAACTCTTATAACGCAAACAAAAAGGATTTATTTTGTACACAACTTTGCAATATTATAGAAAATATGTTATAAAAAGAAATTATTCTATATAGCCGCCGTTAGCTGCCACCACTCGCTCAAGACGTGACCGGAACCGACCGCATGCATGTTTCACCTCCTTCCTGTCCACGTTGGGCACCACCTCAGTAATGGTGGCTCTCAGCGCGTCCTTGGTATTATGAAATTTTGCGTTAACCTTTTCCTCAACTACGCCCCAAAAGTAGTAATCGAGAGGATTGCAGTCCGGGCTGGAGGGTGGCCACAAGTCGGGTGTCCAGTGGTAGGGCACATTACTGTGAAGCCACGCTTGGGTTTTTCTCGACTTGTGGGCTGGCGCTGAGTCCTGCTGGAAGACATAATCTCTTCCGGCGGCCACCATGTCCATCCAGGGCTTGACTACCGTTTCCAATACGTGAATGTATCCATCGGCGTTGATTCTGAGACCTTCTTCAAAGAAATGAAGTGGCATAACATCTCCTTCGCTGCTGATAACCCCAAGGACTATGACCGCTGCGGGAAATTTGGTGTGCATGACGGTGGGCACTTCTGAAGCATCCACTCAACTGACCTGAAGATAACACCTGAAGATAACCACTCAATAATCTCCTTTGGTGATTTACCGGCACGAAGGGACTCAAGGATCGCTGCTCTTCTGTCTTGTTCCCGGCTCATGTTGTTGCTTGTTGTAACGTGTCTATATGCGCGCGCCTCGTGAAGATATGAACTACGCATTAGATAACCTATTCGCAAATATGCACTCAACAACCGCTAGAGGGCAGTTAATAAACAAATTCCGGATTTACCTCAACGACCCTGTATATAGAATTTTTTCTAAATCTTTCGCAAGCGGGAGTATCGTCCCCTTCCCCAGGAATTTTTGCCCCAGCTTTAGCTTTTGTTTTCCTCTTTTCCAGTTCCGATACTAATTTCCTTTTATCGTAGTTTCTCAAAGCTCGGTTCTGAGACTTCGTAAAATAGAAATTAAAACCATACACTGTTTCCTCCATCGTGAAGCGCTCATGGCAGAACTTACCAGATGAGCTGAAGTCAGCTTTGGCTGAAGTCGTGAAAATCGAGAATTTCATAAAATCGAGGCCGCGTAATTCTCGCCTTTTCTCCGTACATTGTGAAGAAATGGGGGCAGATCACCACTCCCAACTTCTTCATACAGAGATTCGCTGGCTTTCATGTGGTGAGGTACTATCAAGAATTTTTGAATTGAGGGACGAGGTACCTTTTGATTTTAAAATACGAAATGCCGTATGCCAGCTTTTTGCAAGACAAATATTGGCTGGCAAAACTAGCGTACATGGCTGACATTTTTGAAAACCTTTACGAATTGAATCGGAAGATGCAAGGACAAGGAGATAATTTGGGTTACATGTATGGACGGGGGGCAAAACGGGTTCAAATCAAAAATTCAGCTGTGGAGAGAAGAAATAGTTCGTGGCTCATTGGACATGTTCAAACGGACCGTCAACGTGGTATGTGAAGAAAACGGCATGGAAGAAAAGCTGCTGAATGTGGTGGCATAACATTTGGTCATACTTCAGGACACGTTTAAGCACTATTTCGAGAATTGTAACATGAAACAGTATGGCTGAATTCGCAATTCATTCTCTTCATCTGCGGATGCATCAGTTAAAGACCTTTCTTTGAGGCGCGAGAATAATTTATGGACCTCAAGAGCGACCGTACTCTTAAACTTTGCGAACTCAGCCTCTCAGCCCTCGCACTTATAAAAAAAAAAAAACAGTAAGAGATCATCTCTAAAGAGCCTGGATCAAGAACTTCGTGCAGCTCTTTCCAGCATAGAGCCTAATATCAAACGTCTTTGCAAAAATTAGTGTCAAACGGAAGTTAGGAGCTTGGTTTTAATTTCTTGCTTGCTTTTTTCTTGAAACATTATTCGATAAATCGTTCAATTGCAGTGTGCACTTTTATGACATGTTTGACAGAAATGCTTTGAAACATATGAAGCATAATTTTCTGTAAATAACTATAGTTTTGTTGTTCATTATCAACCTCAATACATTCGAAATATTTCTGCTTTCCAAATAAATTTAAATACACTACGTTTGTTATAATTGTTTTATTCATATGAAAAAAGCCGCCCCCCCCCATCTTTTTACCAGTGAATGATAAAAACATTTCTATATTACCATTGCGAAATTAACTTCAGTGTGCCCTGTTGATCTAGAAATTTCTTAGTGTGCCGCAAAGTAAAAAAGGTTGAGAAGCACTGTTCTAGGACATACCGTTTTTGAGTAATGCGAGATACATACACACATACGCACATACATACGTACATACGGACGTCACGAGAAAATTCGTTGTAATTAACTCGGGGGTTGTCAAAATTGATATTTCGGGTGTCTGTAGGTTCCTAGGCATATATCCACGTGTGGTCGGGTCGAAAAAAAAACTCAACATTCATTCGGGGGTGAGAAAAACTGAAATTAAGGCCGATTTTTGAGTGAAAAATTTTTCGCGAATACAATACTTCCATTTTTGTAAAAGGAAGTAAAAATTGCTGGTAAGTTGCATCACAAAAAAGGGGCAGGCAGCTGGCTACAAAGATCATGCTCATTTTTTTTTAATTTTTATTTATTTTTATTTATTTATTATTATTATTAATAATAATATTTTTTTTTTTTTTTTTGGTACAGCACACGCAAGTGAGCACCAAAGTACTGTAAAATTAAGCACCATACTTTGTAGACAACAGATTTACGTTATTTTTCACCCAGGTCATTAACTGATTGAAAACATTATATTAATATTTAAACAATGCCATTACTTGAGTAAAAATTTACAAAAATGACTTTTTGTTTTGTTTTTTATTAGTTTTTATTCATTCTTTATTAAAATTTTCGAAGTAGTTTTCGCATAAATTCTACCCGTACTTCGAATGAAAAAATACCTCTCAAGTTTTGACACTTGATACCAACCAACAGGTTTTTTTTTTCCTTTACGTAAGTTGAACTTTGTTCAAACTTTCTAAGTCAGCTTAAAATGTCATTAAATGACGTTTAAAGAATAAAAAATTTAGGATTTTGAGGTACTCTTTTGTTTACTGGCAGAACTTCAAGATTTTTTTGTTCATTTTGTGGTTTTTTGCACTATAGAAGACAAGAGGTGTGGTTTCTATGATTTTTGAAAATATGATTCACATTTTGCCCGTTTTATGTAGTTTTTTTCTCTTTCTTTGCAACCGTAAGTACTGATTTCTGTTTTATTCAGTGCTTCACTATATTGGATTACGTTTCGTTTCTCATACGTATTGGCCTCATATGTATTGGATTTTCAGTGTTGACCATATTGGCTTACGTTTCGTTCCTAATCATCCCAAAATTTGGTCATAGAAGCATTGGGGTGTGCACCTTATAATGATTTTTTTTAACTCAGTTTTTTTAACCGAAATTACCTCAGAAATTCCTCATTTTGGTCAGGAAAAAGTTATTGCACACTTTGCTACGTTTTTTAGCATAACACATTACAGCAAAGCCTCTATAAAGTCTTGATTTTTCTTTTAAACATTTACCCCCACTAACACGTTAAAGAATTCGTAAGACTAGCAAAAGAATTGAAGATAATCCAGCAACTTTTCAGCTAAGATATGAGAAAGTAAGAAGAGAAGAGAAATTTTGTCTTCATTTCTACATCGGTGAATGGATGGAGAAGAGTTAAACTACTTGTACTTCAAAAATAAATTCAGAAATTATGTTGATTGCAATTATTGCAATTCAAATAAACTACAGAAGACGCTGCAGTCTCTGGCTTATGGTTACTGAAAGAAGTTAAGTCAAGTGTCACCTACTTAGATAACAGATTACCTGCCTTGTTATCTGCCTTGTCCACGCAAAATTGAAATGTTTTACCGCTTTGGTTAAATTGTTAACCCCTTCAGTCGGAATTATGAAATATTTAACCAAAAATGTTGATATTTGGTACAGTGTACTATGGTAAAGGGTATCTTATAGACAATATTTTGAGTTTGTAGGAGAAAAATTAAAAGAGTTATGGCACGTCCAATATTCCAAACTTATATTTTTGAAATCAATATTTCATATACAAAAACGATAAAATACCAAACAAACTTCATTATAAAATGTTCTACAAACAATTATAAAGCATAATATGAGCGTTTGAAACGATTAATTAAAGATTATGTATTTTTAAAAAAATCAGGAAAAAAACCACGCTTTTCAGACGAAAATCCATGGTTGGAAAAATGAGCCACTCTCTTTCAATCCTTATATGTCACTGTCGTCAATCCCAAAACGAAAAAATCATATCACAGATTATAATAAGAAGAATGTAAAGAGTCAACTGCAAAAAAAATCAACTAATTAAATCAATTATTAAATGATTAGCAGCTGTTTAAAGTGGTTGTCCGGTATACCAGACACCATGTCTGAAGGGGTTAAAACACCGTAAGGTGGAGGTGGCTGGCTAATTAAAGATCTAAAGAGCTGCAAATAGTAGGCTTGGAATTTAGAATCTAGTGGTACAGGGCGCACAAGTTTAATGTTTAAAGTTCAGCTTAATGATGGAATCAATTAAGTTCGTTGGCGAAAATGGTCATAGTCCAGATGAAACAAAGTAAATTTTTCTACTTTTAGATTCACAGAAGTTGGTGAAACTGCCAAAGCGTTGAAGAGTTTCCCTCAATTTATTTGCTAGGACAATAGAAAGCAAGCACAGTAAGGAAAGGAAGAAGAATGCTGTCTTCGTTTTTTCAATCACTGAGAGAGGTAAAACCAAGACCCACACATTAACGTAAGGGGTCATTCCACGAAAATGTAGCCACTTGGTCCCGCACGTGATGGTTCATGTATTCCATCAAAAGGTAATAGTATTATAAGGTAATGATGATATTTATTGCTTAAAAAATCACACCATATGTTTGTAATTGTTCAGCAACAAAAGTTTCTTCATTACCAATTTAAAGTATTCCTTTTAATGAAATACTATATGAGACGTCACGTGCAGGACAAAATTACCGCTTTCAGTGGCATAGATGGCGCATGCGATAGAATATTCTGCTACAGCCCTGAATATGAATGTAATAAATGCACTAGAGCACCTTAAGTGACTACCTCAACTTGAAAGAATTGCTGTTAAAAGTTATGTTAATGCGCAAGTTAACTGAGTTTCTTAGCGAAGACATAAAACCTCGAGTATATTTTTTTATTTGCTTTCATTCTCAAAAGCGTAAAAGAGTTTGAGGGGAAAAAAATGAAGATATAATCCCAGAACTTACCAGCCCTAATGAAAAAGAAAGCACAGTAGGAGTAAATAACCAAAGTGGTGCTTTCGTTTTTTTACTTCCTTTTACAAAAAAGGAAGTATTGTATTCGCGAAAAAATTTTCACTCAAAAATCGGCCTTAATTTCCATTTTTCTCACCCCCGAATGAATGTTGAGTTTTTTTTTCGACCTGATCACACGTGGATATATGCCTAGGAACGTACAGATACCCAAAATATCCATTTTGACGACCCCCAAGTTAATTACAACGAATTTTCTCGTGACGTCTGTATGTACGTATGTGCGTATGTGTGTATGTGTGTATGTATCTCGCATAACTCAAAAACGGTATGTCCTAGAAAGTTGAAATTTGGTACGTAGACTCCTAGTGGAATCTAGTTGTGCACCTCCATTTTTGGTTGCATCCGGATGTTCCTAAGGGGATCTTTTGCCCCATTTTGGGGGGAAATCATTGTTAATTTCGATGTAAACTCAAGTTGTGTTATAATTTGTTGGACACTTGGGAGTCTTTTGGTCGCCAAGTTTTGTCGCCAACTTGGCGACAAATTTGGCGATTTAAAAACTTTTTTTTAAAATCTGGTATCGATTTGGCCACTGTTGGTGATATTTATAGAGTAAACCATTGAATCACATTAAAACTGCCAATAATGAGAAAATGACATTAAATTGGAGTAAAAGGAAGTCATGTGATGCACACATCAGCTCGTTTCAATCAGTGAACGGATGGTGCATATGATAGAATACACAACTATAATTTAGGCAAACCTGAATTAGAAGGATTGTGAAGAATACGCAGATCCAAATGGCAGCATAACGACTCTGCCGCCGATTTACGTTTTCCTCAACTGTAGTGCATTGATTATGAATTTAGTAGCTATGGCGAGAGTTTACAATAAAATTGTGGAGTAAGGTGCGTTCATGTTTAAAGTTCTGGTTAATGCCCTAGCCAATTAAATTTTTCAGTAAAGACATCGTAGTCACGATTCCAAAAAGCAGAGTGATTTCAGACTTGTATTCACAAGCGTGTTGAGCAACTCGCGAGTCTGTTAAATAGGAAATTGAAGATTATAGGGCCGTGGTAGCCCGATCGGTAGAGTGTCGGATTCGGGGCCGGAGGGTCCTGAGTTCGAACCTCGATGGTCGAAGACCCACCGTCGTCATTAAAGGGGACTGGGCGACGTTAAATATGCTCGTGGTCTCAGTGTCCTCCAAGTGAAACGATACCTCTGGGGGTGCTAGCGCCAGGTAGCTATTAGCTCCTGGTCTAGTTCTAAATTCTGATTAAGTGTTCGATCCGGTGATGGTGCTGCCATCTATCGGTATATAAAATAATGGAGGCAAGGCGCTTAGTATGCAGTCCTCGACATAAACACAGTTGTAGTCAGTTGTGACTCTGAATAGGAATAGGAATTGGAGATTATCCCGCAACTTACCAGCTAGGACATGAGAGAGCAAGCCCAGCAGGGCATAGAAGAAGAGTGCTGTCTTCATATCATCCGCTGAATGGACGCTTGCGTGTGGTGGAATACAATTTCAGATCTTCTTATATGTCTCACGACTTGCTCACGGTCACACCATTAAGCAAACACCATTCCACGTCCAGCAAAACAAACACGGTCACCACATTTGTGCACTTTCCCTCCAAGTGCGAAAATCTCGTCTGCGTTTTTATGGAACATACCGCCTCTTATCTCACATTGGGAGTGTTGATGCAGCCTGGTCGTAAAATGGTGCTTCATCGCTTAAAGATCCGCATTGTATGGAAATCGATCCTTGATGGATTTTTTTCCCCCACAGGAGTGGATTTGAAAAGCATTCTTAACCAAGAAAGTTCTCTGCCAGATTGAACATTTTGAATTTGTATTTTCGTACATTTATGAGCTTTTCGAGTTATTTTTATTTGATTCAGCTTCAGAATCAAACTAAATTCGAATGTGACTGTAACACATTGTACAAGGTATTCATAAAATCTTACATGATGCAGAAAGTTTACAGAGTGATAAAGAAGATAAATTATGGCTGCGCTAGGGCCTGGTTCGAAGTTGAAAATCGTGCCAAGCGCTTGTAGCACATTGTACAAGTTGTTTATAAAATCTTACATGATGAAGAAAGTTTACAAAGTGATAAAGAAGATAAATTCTGGCTGCGCTAGTGCCAGGCGAGAGGTTGAAAATCGTCTAAATCTTCTCGGGACTACGAAAGGCTTTCATGTAGAAGTGTGTTAACATTGTGAAAAACACTTTTTTGAGATAAGGGTTTAAAAAAAAAAAAAGAATATATTTGAATCTGAATTATTATTTTTTTTAAAGAATTTTCTTTATCAGTACAAGACTGTACTGATAAAGAATATAATAAACATCCTGTATTTAGCGTCTACAGAGTTAGTAGAAATATAAAAGGAAATCGTCTCCTAAACAAGCAGTATGCACTGCACACCTTCAAGGACATAAATTTCTATGATACCAAGAACATGAACTTCTGCACAATAAATACAGCACAAATCTCGTTATCATGTCATTCTTAGAACCGTCCACAAAGTGCCGTCATAACCGGGGCGACGTCTTAACGAAAATAGTCAAAAACTTATAATTTAATTATATTCAATAATGAAATTGCGCATTCAAAATAAAGTGATATTCTCAATAAGATTCAGTTTACGTATAGTTGTGAATTTTTGGCTGACAAGGCAAAAATCATTTTTTAAAAAAACTAAACTCACACTTTTTTGCCCTTCTATAACACGAAACACTTTTTAGTATGGATAGGCTTCATTGAGAAGGGATAAAATGTAGGGAGTGAAGACTTTCATTCATGAAACTAAGATCCCAAGTCACGTGGTAGATTTTAAAATAAAGCATTGGAAGAAATCAGGTTTCTTTCGCTTGTTTCACGCAAAACGTGCAAACCATTCGTCGTTGTTGAATCACGTGGCTTGGGGGATCTTTTGCTAAGCCAATGATTGGTATTCCTCCCTCCATTTTAATTCCTGCTCTAAGGTAGGCTTACGTTTTAAATAACAATTTAAGTCATCCTACTTTCTAGGAAGTTATTACTTCCTTTTACAAAAAAGGAAGTATTGTATTCGCGAAAAAATTTTCACTCAAAAATCGGCTTTAATTTCCATTTTGCTCACCTCCGAATGAATGTTGGGTTTATTTTTCAACCCGATCACACGTGGATGACCCTAGGAACGTACAGACACCCGAAATATCCATTTTGACGATCCCCGAGTTAATTACAACGAGTTTTCTCGTGACGTCTGTATGTACGTATGTATGTGCGTATGTGCGTATGTGTGTATGTGTGTATGTGTGTATGTATGTCGCATAACTCAAGAACGGAATGTCCCAGAAAATTGAAATTTGATACATAGACTCCTAGTGGGGTCTAGTTGTGCATCCCTTTTTTTGGTTGCAATCGGGTGTTTCTAAAGGGGTTTCTTGCCCCTTTTTTTGGGGGGGGGGATATTTGTTAATTTTTGATGTAAACTCAAGTGGTGTTATAATTTGGTGGACACTTGGCGATATACCGCCAGTCTTTTGGTCGCCAAGTTTTATCGCCAACTTGGCGACAAATTTGGCAATTTTTTTTTTTAAATCTGGTTTTAATTTGGCCACTGTTGGTGATACAGATAAAGTAAACTATTGAATCACATTAAATCTGCCAATAATGAGAAAATGACATTAAATTGGAGTAAAAGGAAGTCATGTGATGCACACACATCAGCTCGTTTTTCAAATTAGTCTACCAAAAGATCACTTATAACCACAACCTGATAAGATTTGAACAGTTAATTCCCTGCTTTCGAATATGGAAGAACACTTCTAAACTCTTACTTTTAGGTTGCGTGTTCCTTGCCAATCTAAGAAACTTTCTCTCACAGGAAAAGCTTGCACTGTCCGACTACAGCTGGAGGTAACTGACATCTTTCCTTTGTCATACTTCTTCTGTAGACTTGCTTTCAAGTCCATCTGCTTTGCATTCCTTTCTATTGTCCCTCAGGTCTGAAAGCTATCGTTTTCAGAATTAGGTCCGAATCGGGTTTCCGAAATTTTAAAAGTATTTTTTTCTAAAAGAGCATTTTTAAAAACATAGGGTTTGGCCATTTTTTAAATTATTTGGCACAGTTTAATGTTTTTTAGAAAAAATTTTAATTGGTGCGCAGATTCAATTTCATTTTTTACGCTTATACATATGACATCACAGGGGATGAAATGTTATTCACTGATGCCATTAACGCAGAACGCAATATTTAATTCGTTACTTTACTCACTTGCACTGGCAGCGCGGTTGATAGCAAGCGTAGAGCGCAATATTTAATTCGCTTCTTTATCAGCTTCATTCGCTTCTTTTGCAACTCCAGAGATTAGTGATTTTTTACTGTAATTGTTTATTTTTACTGTTTTAGTTTCAGTATTTTTAATGTATTTTATCATACAATTAAGTATTTTTGTGCTTTCAAGTCTTATTTTTGATTTACTTGCTTTCTTAAAGTGTTTTTCTATTCTTTGAAGCTAAGCCTAAATTGTGCTGATTTCTTTGTTATTAAGCCGGAGTGCTCTGTTAAGTGTGTAATTTGTTTATTTTAAATTACTGCTTGTCTTACGATTTAGTAATATTTGTACCTTTTACTTCCAATGCTTTCTAATTCGAATAATTTGCTTTAATTCTTCAATTTTGCATTTTTGTATTGACTTTTTACTTCCTTTTACAAACTAGTATGTTGTGGCCATCACGAAACTTTCTTCTATATTTTTCTTTTTTTTTTCTGATCCCTCCCCATGCTTGACGAGGAAGCAATATTCCCAACAAAAACAAAATTACACATGCTAAAACTTGACGACTATCCCAATGTCTGAATTATTGTAAAAGCAAAGCAAAGAGCGAAAATTGAAAGTTATTTTAAAAGCCTTGCTTGAATGAATTACAAATATTTTATTTATTAACAAACATAAGATGGCAACAGTTAAAAATTTTAAATCATTGAGATAATATTTCCGATCATTTCCATACAATTAAAATCACGAGAAATACGCAGACGACAATCTATTACGATTTATCTTTCTTATTGTTGCATTAATAAAAAATATTTTTATTCGCAAAAAAAAAAAAAAAAAAAATCAACACCTCTTGGAGCGATCGGCGTCAAAATTGAACCAAAGCCTGTTTACATATGGATTCACATATATTCCAAATTTCAACCAGAACGTAGCATTACTTCTTGAGATAGGGCACTCAAAATGGAAAAAAAAGAACGGGTGATTGCGCTACCCCCCTTTTTAGCTGTTGACACAAAAATAAAATCAGTTCTTATACCCACTAAGGGCTACTTGCCGATAAATTTTTCTTTCATTCCGTTCATTATTTCTTGAGATACAGCAGTCACAATTGACGACAAAAAACGTTCTATAGCTCAACCCCCGTTTGAGTTATTGACACCAAAATTGAATCAGCACCTGTTCCTGTTAATACCAACATATGGACCAAATTTTGTTTGATTTCGCCAGTTACTTCCTGAGGAATAGCAAGCACGCGTAACTCGAAGAACGTCCCATTGCTCCACCCCCTTGGAGGAATTCGCGCCAAAAAACTAATGGGCACAAGTTCACATAGGGGGCACATATGTGTACTAAATTTTGTTCGATTTCATGCGGTAGTTTTTTGTTGTAGAGCGGCCACAAAAAACTGGTCACACACAGACGTGACACACATACACACACACACACATACATACACACATACACACACACACACAGACAGACAGACATTTTCCAAAAATGGTCGAAATGGACTCAGCACACCTCAAAACGTTCGAATCCGTCAAAATTCGAAATTCGAAAATTTGCACGAATCCAATACTTTCTTCTATATATTAGATATAGAAGAAAGTAAAAAGGAAAGTATTGTATTCGCGAAAAAAATTTCACTCAAAAATCGGCCTTAATTTCCATTTTTTCTCACCCCCGAATGAATGTTGAGTTTTTTTTTTCGACCTGACCAAACGTGGATATATGCCCAGTAACCTACAGACACCCGAAATATCCATTTTGACGACCCCCGAGTTAATTACAACGCATTTTCTCGTGACGTCCCGTATGTACGTATGTATGTGCGTATGTGTGTATGTGTGTATGTATCTCGCATAACTCAATAACGGTATGTCCCAGAAAGTTGAAATTTGGTACGCAGGACTCCTAGCGGGGCCTAGTTGTGCACCTTCCCTTTTGGTTGCATTCGGATGTTCCTAAGGGGGTCTTTTGCCCCTTTTGGGGGGAAATCATTGTTAATTTCGATGTTAAACTCAAGTGGTGTTATAATTTGTCGGACGCTTGGCGATATATCCCCAGTATTTTGGTCGCCAAGTTTTATCGCCAACTTGGCGACATATTTGACATTTTTTTTAATTTTAAATTTAAGTTTTGGTTTTAATTTGACCACTGTTGGCGATATTTAGACAATAAACAATTGAATCACATTAAAATCGCCAATAATGGGGAAATGACATTAAATTGGAGTAAAAGGAAGTCATGTGATGCACACATCAGCTCGTTAAGTGTATCATTTTGATCTAGAATGGGGGTTATATGCATAATGAAGGAGGTTAAGAGTGGGTAAAGGGGACAAGTGGATTTCTTGTGGCTTTTGTAAGATGTTCTGCTTGTTTAAGGGGAAGGATGAGTCTGAGAAGGATCTCATTTGCACCAAGTGTGTTGAACTCTCAGAAATCAGAATTAGGATGATTACTTTGGAGGCTGAGTTAGCATTAGGCTGTAGGATTGTAGATGGGGGTAAACACTCCAGAGAGAAAGGGGGGAAGTTAGTAAAAAGGAGGTGGGCATTAGCTGTGTGTTAGATAGTGGGAATATTCCAGACGTAAAGGGGAAAGTTATTGCTGAGGTGACAGGACTGGGAAACAAAGGGTATAATTTTGAGAGATTCAATGGTGCGTGAGGTGGGAAACTCAATAGGCAGAGTTAGACGTAAGGTGGCTAGATGTTGTTTACCAGGGGCTCGGGTGAGAGATGTAAATATGGTTGCTGTTAAAATTTTTTTTGGAAAATTCAGAATTACATTCGATATTTTTCGTAACGGGATCTATTCTAATATGGTTCAAATTTTTGATTGTATTGTATTTCAAATTCATTTTTGCATTATATCAATAAGGTATGAGTAGTATATTTTTTTGATCTATGCTTGTTATATGTGAATAGGGTTGTGTAAGATCATTTTCAGTATTTTTCAATCTAAAGAAGTCGAGGAATTTATTTTGATTTTGATAATTCAATTGCAATGCCAAAGGGTACAAAAATGACAGAACAGAGTCTTGCCTCATCATTGCCCATTTTCTATGGAAAAAGTGAGGAAGATATTGATTTCTATATAAAGCAATTTAACAGCATTGCTAATCTAGGAAAAATGAACCCCTGAAAAGAGACTAATTATTTTCAAACTGAATTTAGCAGATAGGGCATTAGAATACCTTATAAATGACTCTGCGGCATCTCAATGTGGACATCATTGATGCATTACAAGGACTGCTTATCGCAAAATTCAGGAAAACTAAATCTTTTTCTGATATTCAGTCAACATTTTCGAAAATTACACACAAACCAGGGTCAGTCAGTCAGAGACTTAGCGGAGGAAATATCAAGGACAGGCATCACTCTGTGTTGGGGATCAATAGCTTTAGCAACCAGGAACTTATTGATTTAGCGGAAAACATTAAATTAACAAATTTTTTACGAGTACTTAGGAGTGACATTAGGTTGGAGGTAAAGAAAACCGGACCTAAAGATTTTAAATCTGCTATTAAATGTGCTATAAATGTTGAGAATGCACTTAAGGAGTCTGTGTCTTGTGCCACATCTAATAATTCTAGGGACTTCCAAATTAACACATTGATGAGGAGTCAAATGGAAAATAACAAATTGATTTCTAAACTAACTTCCCAACTCTCTGAATTCACAAACAATAGGGGCAATCAGGTAAACAATTTCCAATTAAGGGGGGGGGGGGGGGAATTCTCGGCAATTTCAAAGTCATTCAAATTTTCAGAATCCACCAATTTCTTGCCACATATGCCAGAAAAGCCATCTAACAACTGATTGTTGGTTTTTTTCCAGTTCAGGTCAAAATTTTAACAGAGCTCGTGGTTCTCAGAGCAACAGAGGTAGAAATTTCCGAGGCAGATATACTCACCCGTATAGAAACAACAGAGGAAATTTTGGGAGACGAGGCAATTTAAACTAATGGGGGTGCTTGGATCAAACCAAAGCAAAATTCTTGTTCTCGGACAGGTACCCACTATTATAGAGAACAAGCCAAGAATGAAAAAAATTAAATCCACATCTGAGAAAATTACTACTCCTACCGAAGAAGTCAAGGAATTTGTACTCTCATGCAACACTTCCGCAGAAAACAGTTCACCAATCACTCAATTAAAATTCGGTTCATTAATTGTTGATGCATTAATTGACAGCGGAGCTTCTTTATCATTAATTGAGCCTAATATTGTCACAAAAGTCAAGGAATCCACCAAAGTTGAGTATGTCTCTAGAAGCGTCAAAATTGTCACTTTAAACAAATCATCCATTCCCTATATGTCAGCTGTTAAGATGAAATTTAAAATTGAGACAAAATGGTTCGAAAATCTATTTTACGTAACTAAGAATACTTGGAATTCAGAATATCAAATTATTTTGGGATATGATTTTTTTAAAGAAACCGAGTTGTCCTTGATTCAGTCAATAAACAATTAATTGTGGGATATTCTCATTTCAGTTTTAAGCTAACTAATCATGTAAATGATTCAGAAAACATTGATGTAACTAATGAACCAATTTCTGAATCTGTAAACAATGTGAGGAATTTTCAAAAACTACACTATCTAACCTGGTACTTTAGAAATTATTTCTTTAAAATTGCCAAAAAACTTATTTCATTCCGAACAAGTTCTCTTTATCCCAAAGAAAGGAAAATCTAAAATTTTGACTTCTGATTCTATTCACCAAGTTTCATTTAATAACACAATTCAA
Organism: Uloborus diversus; assembly: GCF_026930045.1. Lineage (NCBI taxonomy): Eukaryota > Metazoa > Arthropoda > Arachnida > Araneae > Uloboridae > Uloborus > Uloborus diversus. The sequence goes on from NC_072732.1 coordinate 33,296,822, forward strand.
AACAATTGTTGAAAACAACACTGATCAACCTATCATTTTGAGGAAAAAGTCAATTTTTGGTTCAGTCGAAAATTTTGACCAATCTGATTGCATATTACCTAGCAATAGCAAACCATTTCAGATTAACACCTTGTCTTTATCTGAGGTCAGAAAAATTAAGGAAGGGGGAAATTAAGGAATCTGATTTCGATCTCGAACATTTAGACCATACACAAAGAAGGGGACATTTTGGATATGTTAATGAGAAATACTGAAGTCTTTTTCAAAATCCTATTTGACTTTGGGTTGTTCCTGAAATTAAATTACTTCCCCCCCCCCCATAACTTTCCGTTACAAACAAAACCATACCCTATTCCCAAAATCGTTAAAGAATTCGCACAACAAGAAATTGCTAAATTACTTGAGGCAGAAATTATACAAGAATCATCATCATCATATGCATTTCCAGCTATTTTCATTAGAAAAAAAAAAAACGAACAAGAATGATGATCCTGAAAAATTGAAATTTCGGATGGTTATTGATTATCGATTATTAAACTGTATCACCGAATCTTTTAAAATTTGTCTTCCCAGTATCATTGAAATTATGCATTGTATTTCTGGTCGCCAATTTTACAGTGTGTTAGATTTAAAGTCTGCATTTTTTTCAAATTCAGTTAAAGGAGTCTGATAGGGAGAAACTAGCTTTTTGTACGGAACTAGGGAATTTTGAACCTCTTAGATTACCATTCGGTTCTAAGGTCTCGTGTCAATTTTTCCATATTTTGATTTCCAAAGCTTTGAATGACCTAAAGGGGAGTAACATTCAATTTTTTCTGGATGATATAATCATCGCAGGCAACAGTATTCAGGAAATGAAAACATAATTTGCAATTAGTTTTCGATAGATTGAAGAAAATTCAACCTAACATTAGATCCGGCAAAACTTCAAATATGTAGACGCAGCATAACCTACTTAGGATACAAATTGGATAACAATGGTTTTTCTCCTTCTGAGGGAAAACATTCAGAAAGTCACTAAGTTTCCTATTCCCAGAAACGTCAAACAGGGTCAAGCTTATTTAGGTATGGTGAATTATTTCCGACATATGGTATACAATTTTTCTGAACTTACGTATCCTATAGTTAATCTAACCAGAAAAAACATTCCATTTGTTTGGTCACAGGAATGCCAACAAGCGTTTGATAAAATTCAAGATATCATGCTTAATAATCCAACTTTAAAAATTTAAAACCTGACGACGATGTTTATTTGGCTACAGATGCATCCAAAATTGCAGTGTGTGGTATTTTGTTGAAAAAAATTGGTAGTAATTACTTCCCTGTCGATTTTTTTTTCCAAACAGTTAACTCCTTCTGAGTCAAGATACCCTTCTATTAAAAGAGAGCTGTTTGCTATTTTTTTCTACTGTAAAATTTTTTCATGACAAGTTATATGGCAGAAGATTTGAAATACTAACTGATGCTAAAAGTCTGACGTATCCCATGAAACTAGATAAACAACCTGAAATTGTTGCTAGATGGATATTATACTTACAATCTTTTGATTTTGTTCCAAATTATATCCCTGGATTTTCAAACCCAAGTGATTATTTATCGAGGGTAGTTTCAGAAAACAATGAGAATGTAAATAACTTACAATTATTCCAAGCTTGTGAACAACTTAGTAATGAATCTATAAAAATTGCACCAAAGACAGGATAACAAAATTCAGAAAATCATTCAGGCCATTGAAAATAATGACCCAAAAATTTGTTCAAAATATTTCATCGACTCTCAGTCAGATCTAGTTATGTTTAAATTTGTCAACCACAACAAAAAGTCCAGAAAAAAAAACTATTCAAAACAAAATTCTCATTCCCAATGCTCTTTTTTAAAATTTGTGTAACTGAAGCTCACACTCCTCATTTTGGTGTATACAAAACATATAATTTCTTGAGAAAATATTATTTTTGGAAAGGTATGTTTAAAATGACTAAACAATTTTTGTACAAATTGTAGTAAATGTTTGAGCCACAAACCTAAGCAGTCTTCAACCACTTATGAGATGATTCCAAAAAAATTCTTGGGAGTTAATGAATGTATTGGAATTGATATAGTTGGAAAATTACCACGTAGCTTAGATAACAAATGTTTTTGTTTTGACAATTATTAACCACTATTCCAGATTTTTAGAGGCAATTCCTCTTTCCGATATTACGAGTCCTACCATTATTAAAGCTTTAAATGCTCATTTTTCAAATTTTGGTATACCTAGGATTGTACTTTCGGACAACGGTCCCAGTTTTCGTTCGGATAAATTTAACAATTTCTTAAATCAATTAAATATTCAACACAGAAAAACTTCAGTGTACCTACCGAGAAGCAATGGCTGCGTCGAAAGATGTCACAAATTGTTAAAAAGTTCTATTGCTGCTTTATGCAATAAGACATTCGAATGGACACAAAAGCTACTGATTTTCAAACTTTATTACAACAACTCAGTTCATACCGCCACTGGATTTTCACCGGCTAAATTATTTTTTGGTAGAGAACTTAACATCCCATTGAACCTAAACAATGATCCAAATTATATTGAGGACTACAAAGAATACCTAGACAGAATTTCCAAGGAAATATCGGAGACCAAAGACAATTTCAATAAACATGAGGATGCATACCTTGCTTCCAGGAAAAAAATATGTCAAGGGTAGAAAACCACCAAATTTTCAGATAGGGGACAAAGTTTTTATTTCTGCTTTTCAAAGACCCAATGCAATGCAACCAAAGTATAATGGACCATATGAAATTCTCAAAAAATTTAGAAATGATAATTATTTGATTAAAGATGTGCACAATGAAGGAAAAAATTATGAAACTACATGTTAGTAAATTATTCCAACAAAAAGATGTTGGACTATAACTAATTCAAAAAAAAAAAAAAAAGAGAGAGAGAAAGGATAGAAAGAAAGAGAGAGAAGGAAAAAATTAAGGAAAGGAAAAAGAAGTGAGAGGTGTTATAAAAAGTTCACATGGCAGTAAATTTAATGGGTGTTTTCAAGTCAAGATTAATACTTCGATTTCTTGAGAGATTTTCGACAAAAATTTCCATCTAGGAATAAATTTTGGGACAGGACTTTGAGCCTGATTTTGGGTTTCTTCTATCACATGTTATTTGAGGCCTCTGATAGCATTCCCGGTTTCATAGCAGGCTGGTTCCGTATTTAGCTGGGGGGGGGGGGAGTGCCCTTAATTCATTCATTCAAACAAAATGGGGAGGAATAATTGAAAAAAACGGGTGCCCGACACCTATGTCAGATTTCTTCTTCATTCTTGAGACTCTCTAGTCATCTGTTAGGTATACCTTACTTTTTGTATCCCAGAAAATTTTTGTCACAGTTGAAAGTGATTTAAAAGTGAATTATGTTGTGAAAAATGAGAAATGTCCTATATACGGTTGGACTAGGTCATGTACATGTCGATAAATACAAATTTCAGATAAACATCATATAATTACACTGTACTTTGAAGTTAGAAATGATGTTAGCTTACACTAGATTTAACACACACGAGTCACTTCATATATTGATTACTGACTCAGGAAATTATGATGTCAATTGATGTAAATGTTTAATTTTCGATCTCTCAGTGATCACATTACTGAATTGTTTGTCATATTTTTATAAATGATGCTCATTAAATCATGAAATTTTTGATATTTTGTATCGTATACCTTTTAACTCCTGATGTGTTTCCCCTACAACTTTCTTGTTCAGGGGGGGGGGATAATGTGACAGTGTGATAAGAATCACACTGCCACACTTTTAATATCCTTATATTCCTGCCATTCCCGAATCTATTTTTTTCAAGTTTTCATGCAACGCTAGCGGGAGAGGAGTGAAATTCCTTTCCCCCCTTCGCGCCAACTAGATTCATTGACCGCGCATGAATATACTCTAATACACTTTGAGCGTCCCTGCCTGATCTGCCGTTATAATAATGCGTCGCGGTCGGAAGACACTATACCATTTTCCTTCACGTACAATATATACATAGTTTAGCCCAATTTTTACTTTGGCATTGATTTTTCTTATAGGTGGCAGATATATAAGTAAATAGAACCGAGGAGATCAGGAACTCTTTCTTGACGCGTACACTGCAAAAAATAATTGTTGTTTTTACAGTAATATACTGTTTTTTTCCTACAGTTTAATACTGCTCAGCTAAATAACAGAGAAAAAACTGTAAAAATATTTTAGATTGCGCAAAACGATGCGCAAAAGGTGTTTCTTTTCATACGGGAACAGAAACTAATGAATTCAAGATATTGGCAGCCATGTTTTTTGATGATTCGGGTGTGGCTGAGGCAGGGACTGCTGAGACTGTAATCCATGTTAAAGGTAAGTGCTGGTTATATTATATTCATTCCCTTTTCCTCAAAATATAGTTTCCTTTATCATCGAGAATGTATGTAAAATAACAGTTTATTTTGAAATCGCAATTCGTATCCTAATATTCGTTGATGCTGACTTTGCAATTTCTTATAGTTGCTAAGTTGTAGCGATTGCTTTCTAGCAAAAATCCGAGTAGTTGTTGTGATTCTGAATATTTTATTGCATGTGTGATAGTTTTTAAACATTTTCTGAAACTCAAATTTTATTTAAAAATAAATCAATTCCTTTCTTGATCGTATTTAAAGTTATTAGAACATTAAACTTTGTGTACGATTATATTTTGTGTTATATACTATGTCAGTACTTAAAATTTAAATTTTTATTTTCTCTAGTGAATTTTTAACATATCGCGATTGACTTCTTTCTTCTGTTTTTTTTTTTCTTTCTTATGTTCAGTTTTAAATTCTTTAACATTTTGCATTTAACCATTTTATTGAAAAACTTTACGTTATAGCATCAGTAGCTTTTATACATAATTCGATGAATAAAATGAAAATAAATAAAATAACAACGTGACAGAGAGACATGCAAACAGTATACAATTTACTGATATTTTTTGTTGAAGAATTTGACACTGTGGAAATACAATACTCTGATGTCTGAACGACTCAAAATTCTCTGAAATCTGGAGCCAGCTTTCATACTTAACGGTCGAAAGTAAAATAATAATAATTGAAAAAATCATCAATAAAAAACTCAAAAAAAAAAAAAAAAAAAAACTCAAAAAATAAGCATCTTAAAATACAAACACGAAACCCTTGTGTTTTAAAAGTTTTATATTTGCGTCAGCAGGAAATTCAAGTTTTACTTCAGGAAAATTGCACTAGTACCATTGAAACTTGGGAACGTAAAAATAATTTTAGAAACTATATTCAAAGGCACTCGATTGGAGGTCACGGGAAGTCTCTATGACCTCCCCAAAAATGCCATACTGGGAAAATTTTGTCTGGCTATTCGGCAAATTTGGGGGACATAATTGTAATGTTGCAATTTTTTAAATTCTCGAATGTGCAAATTTCATTAGATATTGTACTTAATTGTGCGTACTTAATGTGTGCATTTACCAGTATTTTATCAATCGGCAAATATTTAAGTTCCATTTGGTAAATTGAGATTATACGCCTTCCCAACATATTTAAGTTCAGGCCGTGCCTGGCTATATTTTAAAATTTTCAGCTTTTCATTTCTGATCTGGCAGTGTTTCGTTCTCGTCAAAATTACAGTTTTTAAATTTAAAGTAGAATATTTACATTATTATGCATTGTTTGTCACATTTTATTCGCTTTGAAGGGCAATGCTCATTTAGAAAAGTAGATGCTCGAGAACTA